>NC_074723.1:34610042-35210042 GCF_947242115.1 Biomphalaria glabrata
TCATAATTTCATTTGCGATGACATGGAGGCCAATACGAGGAGAGCGCAAACAGGGACACTTTCACAGAGGACCTCAGAGCAGTAGACACCAAATTGAAATATGCTTCAGACATTGCCAGTGACAAATCTTTATCGAGACCGCTTTCCACCTAATTCACCGAACGGTGCGGGAGGATTTAAGTATGCGCCTAAGTTGTCATTCTTCGGGTCATACACTATAGAGGCATACTTCAAGTCAATTTTATTAAGTCATGCTCTAGCCATTCATTATATCATACTATACGACACACATTATTTAGTTATAATTCTAGTCATAGTCCATGTTATACTATAAGCCACACTTTTAATCATACATCGTAGCACTTCAAGTCATACATCGTAGCACTTCAAGTCATACATCGTAGCACTTCAAGTCATACATCGTAGCACTTCAAGTCATACATCGTAGCACTTCAAGTCATACATCGTAGCACTTCAAATCATACATCGTAGCACTTCAAGTCATACATCGTAGCACTTCAAGTCATACATCGTAGCACTTCAAATCATACATCGTAGCACTTCAAGTCATACATCGTAGCACTTCAAGTCATACATCGTAGCACTTCAAGTCATACATCGTAGCACTTCAAGTCATACATCGTAGCACTTCCAGTCATACATCGTAGCACTTCAAGTCATACATCGTAGCACTTCCAGTCATACATCGTAGCACTTCAAGTCATACATCGTAGCACTTCAATTCATAACTGAAGACTTACTTCCATGCATAGATTTCATAGTCAGAAAAAAAAAAGTGCGCAACTATTTTTAAGAAGTAATCTTTTGTCATTTAAAAACTAACATCTCCAAACTTTAATTACTTTATAACTTCAAAGGAAAAATGTGTTCTTTTTAATGTCCTTAGTAAACCCTACTAGAAGTCGTAGATAGTAAACAAACTTCCCCCACTGCAATACATTCAAGCAATTAAAACAAATGAGCTGGTTGGGCTGAAGTTGACAGGTTACCCTACCCTGGTGCAAGGTGACTTGGAGTGACACGTCAGACATAAATCACTAGAGTTTGATGTGGCAATGAAGGCACATTAGACCTGCACTCGTTTTTGAAATGGTCTCAATCCTTTCAGGGGGTGGAGAAAGCTAGGAATGTATGTCCTGCTTTGAAACAGCTCCAATAGCAAGTACAGCAATCAATTTTTCTTTCAACTTTGGTGCTGTGACGCCAGGTGTGATTTAATACTATTTCTTGGATGCCTAATAAGAGTTGATCCTGAAAGGAGTGGGGAGTACTAACAGAGGACCATTCTTCTTCTAATTTTTCTTCTTCCTAAACTGTCAGGTAGAGTTGAGCCTTCGGCTCTTGGAACTCTAAGCCAGCAAAAGTGAACAAGAGCTCCCTCTCACCGACCTGGATGAGTACAGTGTACACTGTCTGACAGGTGAGCCAGACTCGCGGCAAGAGACCGCGTGTACTAAAGACCCCCGCCATTTTCCTTTTCTATACCAGGCTAACTGTGCGGGACACGCCATTTATTTAACGGCCCTTTGAGGAACAGCGCCTGGATTGTGACAAGGTTGTGGGAGCTTTTTTACAACTCCGAGCAGTGCAATGAGGATGCTCTCGCACCCCCTTAGGGACCCCCACGGGAGTCTTGTTTTGCTACCCTTTAGCCTGCCTAATCGTTTCCTCCTACGATCGTTTCCACCCGGGCGCCACTTTGAGGCAGGGTAGCATGCCCGGGAACAGAGGACCATAGACCAGCGCACATTTAAAGTTTAGGGAGGAGGACAAAGCACACAATAGTGCATTGGAAACTTCTTTATTTAAATAAAAATAAATAGCCAACATTAAACACATGTATTTTTAAAGATAAGTCTTTCTTAAGAATCTGGTGACTTTTTGCAAAAGCGATTGGTTGGCTCTTAATAACAAATGAATAATGAACCAATATGGAACCAATATTTCACTCAGCCCCCATTTTTCCATTTCCCATGAACGCAAGGATGACCTATAAAGCCCAACTTTCGTGCCCAAAAAAAAAGCCGGCCGCACACGTGGCTTGGGCAGGTCTGGTCAACTGCAGACCGGAGGAATTCCAGCTACCCGTCGCCTCAGCGTGGCCCTCCGGTGGAAACGTCTAGTGGGTGGAGACTAGATAGGCTAAGTACGAGTAGTGAACCAGGCCCGGCCGGGCTTCTCTGGGTGAGCTTTTGTTTTTATTCTCTCACTCGGGGTTGGGATGGAAAGAACGGCCGGAGCCCAGTCCAAAAAGTCCGCCACGCAGTTCCACATGGGGGCCGTCATCAGATCCGTGGCTGGAGTGGCGGTCCTTACACGGAATTGTGGCGGTTACAGTATAGGAATATGAGGCAAGCTCCCCGCAGTCAGCACTGTTCTCGGCCACTTGTAGCGAGTGGGACCCAGGAACGGGGACGGTGCGCTGTGTACGCGGCACGGCCCGGTCCGGCCCAGTCAACCGATATGGCCGTCTACCGTTGGGAGCCCTCAGACAGGACAGGGGTGAAGAGCCCCATGGCCAGGCCTGGTTTGGATAAAAGCCTTTCTAACCATCAACGGGATAATGGCGCCTACGGCGCCGACGCCCTACTGTACTTCACTGAAGGTCAACTGCAGACGAACCGCCACTTCCCTCGGCCTTCCGTAGGCTCAGTGCCTCTCCCTACCCCCCCCCACCCACCCCCCATGCTGGCCACTCTCCCTGCCTCACAGTATATATTGTTATTATTTATAACTCTGACTGCCTTTGTAGTAGCACTTGTGCTTTGCAATAGACCTCATTCACCAATCGTAAACAAACAACATTTAGCCACGTGATTCTCTCTATATTCTATACGAAGTATGCCATCCATAGTGGCTGTCACGTGATACGTATTTTTCATTGTTTTATCAATAGTATGACGTGGCTAAATGTGTTTATTTACAATTGGTGAATGAGGCCCATAAGCTAGTAAAGATAGACATCGTAATATCCGTTATCGAGATCGTTGTCACTGTGGGTTCCAGTTTCCACTAAGAGTTAGCAACAACAATAAAGAAATCGTAATTATTAGGCAAAAACAAGTAAAGGATACCAATAGAGGAGATCAATAATGACTTAAAGCGATATAATCCAATCTTATCTTATAAACTACAGATGTTACTTTTGAAAGGTGATAAATACTTGTATAGTAAGAAATAAAAACATCACGCGAATGTTGCTGATGATTCATAGATGTGTGCACCTCGGTTGTTCCTTTCAATTATCTCATAATACAAGTGCCCAGTGTATATAAAGATAGTATGGTCTGTGTCGATAGTTTATTCTCTCAAGAAGGGGTGCGTAAATTTTAAAATCTGTTTTTTAAAAAAAAGAGTAAAGCTCCTTGTTCAAATCTCGCGACCTATAGGGCAAATGGTGTTAGGGTCGTCTGTTACTTTGGCCCAATGTTAATGATAAGGGTGTCATGTGGCCAGCGCAACGACCAACCGTCTTTACTTTCCCCAACTAAAGTCAGGTACCCATTTACATTGGTTGGCGCCCCCCCCCCCCCGAAAAATCCAAAAGTTCAAAGTCTGGGCTTCACCGAGATTCGAACCCAGGACTCCAGGTTCAGAAGCAAGGCGCTTATTAACAACTCAGACATCATGCCCCGTTTCAAGTCTGTTAGCAAGAGTATACGCTTTGGGGAGGAACCAATTAAGACGAAACGTTCCGACTAATGCGATGTGAACTATCTCTCAAGCTTGTCAGTCTTAGTCTTTACCAGTAGCGGACTTAGTGGTGGCAAGTGGGACAACCGACAAAGGCCCCATGCCTAAAGGGGGCCCCGCGATAGGAGATTCACTTGTCGTCGTTAGGTTCGAAAACCAGGAATCGTGGCTCAATATTTCCTGGCATTTATATGACACTAATTAGCATGTGAGCTCTTAAAATGATATTTTTTTTATTGGTTTCGAAATACCGTTCAATTACGGTAAAGACAGTATCTTATGAACTATTACTGTTTAACGGTTCACCTTGGCTTATAAAATAAAAAAACACGTAATCTGAAGCTACCAGTCAAAATCGTTTATTTGTCCGTAATATAAAAAAAAAATAATAGCATTAAAAAAAGAGATAAAAAGAGTTTATGACATTTATTTTTTACAAACTCAAAGACGGCCCCTTGGGTCAGTCCAACTGACACGTTACATTAGCACATTAGTAATAAGAGGCCAAAAAGTCCGTGGAGTCTGGGAGCGCATGAGGAGCCCTGACCGCACTTCTCCGTGGTGGAGGCTGTCCAGGCCTGAGCAAGCTATTATAGCACAGTGCAGGACAGGCCACTGACCTCTTGACTCTTTTTTTTTTTTTCGGCTATGGCCAAATTTCGATTCACGGTGCCCCCGCTGCGGGGAAGAAGAGGAAACCGTGCCTCATATTCTGTTTGACTACCCCAGACTTGCTGATCTCCGCCTCGACAGGTCTGGGAAACCCAAAAATTCTTGACCTGTATGGTGACATTTATGCACTACGCAAGACAGCAGGGTTTATGTCCAAGACTTTTGCAAGAGAGGATTTGAGCCTCTCAAGCCCTCACTCAAATGGAGTTTGATGATGATGATGATGACGATTACTGTGATTGAACCCTAGAAATCTAAATGTTTCGTCTATGATTTTAACTTGTTTTTGGTAATTCAAATTCCTTTTCTTTGCTAAATGTAGTAATTTAGAAGTGCAAAAAAAAACACAAAAAAACAAAACATATCGTTGTAATGTATTGAATGTTTTATTTAGCGCATAATCTCTTCTCTCCTCATTCTGCCATTTAATTGTTGTAACAAATTAGAAGATAGAGAAAAAAAAAGGTTTGTAGATAATAGCAAATTATTTTTTCAGTTATTTATATCAAAGTGTTGTCCTAATGACGTGACGTAGACCTACATTTAGATTTAGAACAGTTACATTTGTCCCTTCCCAGAATCCATAGCTGTTTTTAAATTTTATATAATGCTCGGGGATTCTATTATATAATTTCTTTATCTTGCACAGCCATTACTATACATCAATATTTTCAGAATTTATTGATAGAAATTTCAAAGTTAAATATTTTAATATATATATATTAAAGTAGGCCTATGTATTCTATTGTTAATATTTCTCTTTGTCTACTATAATATGTAAATGGTTAAAAACAAGTAACACATTTCTTTCCCAGGTTGCGACGGGTCACCAGTACATGCTATTACCAGATATCATCTCCTGCTGGGGTCAATTTGTAGTATTTTGTTAACGGGTGGATAAAAGTATAACAAGGGACGTAATAGCAAATATACGAAGGAAACAAATTGGGAAAAGCTATCATGAGTGACTGCCGTTGTTTTGAGCTCTCGTTGTCTCAAATGGCTTCGTGGTTTTTTTTTACTTCTGCTGGTAGCCCAGTTGTCGCTCTTTGACTGTTCATGAAATAGTACGAGAGAGTGCCGAGTATCTACCGACACTTAGAGAAGTATAAAAGAATTGTCATAGTAACAAGAGAAAAATGAAGATAATATTAATTTCTATTAAATCAAAAAAAGACTTTATAAAAACGAATTTGGAGAAAAAAAAGTTTACAAAGAGAGTTTGCGTTATCACACAAACTCAGAGGCGGCCCCAATCAAATTCACCAATGGATTAGGAATATTCAAGCCATAGTCTTGTTTTGATCGTTGAAAAAAAATAAAATTTAAAAATCATTGTGCACTAAAATAATGATAATATTTATCTTTACCTTTACCTATCCTTTAGTCTATAGACTATTGCACAGTTGGGGCACCATGCAATACTCGTCGACCGTCTTTCTCCATTCTTCTCTGTCTTTTGGCCATTCCGGGGGACTAGTAAACAGTATCTTTCAAAAATCAAAGCGTAAATAGGTACCAGCCTAATGTTAGTCTGTGATAAGCTCTTAAAGCGAGAATCCCTAATAAGCAATTATAAATTATATTTAATACTCTTTCAAGACACCGCAATATGGAAAATGTTTTGCCCAAATCCTCCAAAATTCTCTAGTATTTATGACATGATTAACACATGGATACGCCTTTATAATCTTCTTTGAAGGACGACTTGTAGGTTCTGAGCTAATTTCCCATCACACAGCGTACTAGGAAAAGAATGGACTCGATCTTGGATCAATTAACTGATTAAACCTGGCCTTACCTTAAGGCCATCTGTCCAAAATTTGTTTGGTGAGATTAAACTGTTCTGGCCACCACGTGAATTGATCTCTCTAAAAGATAAGCAAAGTGTTCCGCTAAATACAGAATGTACGAATAAGTGTTCCATTTAAGAAAAAATTTGTAAAACACTGCACTAGTCTGACTTCAAAGTGGCATTATACTCTAGTCAGTGGCAGAACTTTAAGGTGGCATTATACACAAGTCAGTGGCAGCAGCTCTTGTAAGGGACATAACGTTAAGATGGGAATATACTGCGGTCAGTTGCGTGATTTCAAAACTCGACATTATACTCTAGTCAGAGGCGTAACTTGAAGAAGTAGCATTATACTCTAGTCAGTGGCGTAACTTGAAGAATGGCATGACAGGATTATGAAGCACTCGTTTTTAGCCACAATTTTTCCGACAGTTGACATCGCCCACCCTCACCCACCACCATGACAATGAACTGGTACTCTGTGTCGGGCTGCAGGTTCTCCACTTCGTGTCGACAGCGCTCACGTTCAATCCTCGTTCCCGACCACGTGAAAGATGTTCCCACGTCTGCCTCTTTCCTGTGTAGGAGAAATAGCTTAGTCATCTCCCTTTGGTGTTGCCTCCGCTGACTTGTGATAACAGTGGCTGATCGACTGGAGGTGTGGCTTTGAATCTCAAGAATGATTGGCACTGTTAACAAGTACAGTAAAGCATGTAAACACATATTTAATTAGGTCCTTCTAATTATCTTACGATGTCAACTAAAAGTGAACTAACCAAGCACGAAAAACGTCATGAGAATGTAAAGGATGTCTGCCTGGTCATTAGATACGCTCCGAATAGACGTCAGGATGGTCCGGGTTTGAATCCTGCTGCTCTGCACAATATTTAGGCTAGAGCGCTATAATCCTCCTTTTTGAAAGGATAATTAAAACTTACCTACCATTTATAAAGCTCAATGACTTATTTGTGTTATTCATATATGTGATTTCAAATAATTTTTTGACTTTAAAAAAATTGGTACTAATATGTACAAAATTTTACTTTCTAGAGGTAATATGAAAAGTCGCTCCAACGCGATAATTGGTATCCTTCTTGAAAGTATTTTAGAGAATCGCTAGGCCTATATATGCTCCGGACTTTTTACAAAGCATTTATATCAGTGTCACGAGTCGAGTCTGTGACCTATTTCGACCAGTTTCTAGAAGGTCAAAGTTACTAAAATAATTAGGGGAGAAGTTTCCATGATTCTGGAATGTATGATTAAGAAAGGTATAAATTAAGGGAAAGTCAGTTAGACGGGGTTCTCGCTTAGTTATCGCTTAAGTCTTCTCTTAGTAAAGGTTTATTCAAGTTTTGTGATATTAGCGGGTCCATTTAATTAAAGTTTTATTAGTTGAAGTTGAAGTTATACTAAGTGAAGTTTCATGTATCTTTAAGTTTTATTTATGAAGTATCAAGTCAAGTTGTTATTGAATTGAGAAGTTAATTTGATGTGAAAGTTGAAGAAGTATTATTAAAGAAGTTTTAAGAAAATACAGAGAGATGTTTCTTTCTTCATTTCATTGAATTGTCAAATTTGATAATATAATCCCCGGCAAGTGTAGTCGTCACAATCAGCTCATTATGTCTGGTAAAAAAAATTGTAAACGTTTTTTCTCCAACACAAAATCTCGGATAAAGCTGAAATTGTGCACAACTATTTCTTTTACCTGACAACGCATGAAACAGTAAAAAATAAAATCGATTACTATTGGCAAGTAATTATTTTGTTTTGCATCTCGAACAAGGGAAAGAAATCATACTTAACTAATGTGGTGGTATAAGTTGAATTAGTCCCTTATTAAGATTTGAAATATAAATTAGGTGGACCCATTAAGGTTTGAAACTAACAATATAAATCTAAAAATATCTTTTTCTTAAGCAGTTTTCTGGCAAAGTGGTTAACATGTTTGAGTTCAAATTGTGATCGTTCAAACTTTTTTATAAATGCATTTAAAAAGTGATCACGCTTTCTTCACACAGATACCCACGTCTTTCTCCCTTCATCCCGTTCCTAATGGTCCAGACAAGTGATAGGATCATAGAAAGCTAAAAGCATGAATTTACGATAAATAAAAATTATTTGTAAAAATTATTATTATCACACAGATTTATACGAATATTAAATTTAATGGA
Source organism: Biomphalaria glabrata (assembly GCF_947242115.1). NCBI lineage: Eukaryota > Metazoa > Mollusca > Gastropoda > Planorbidae > Biomphalaria > Biomphalaria glabrata. The sequence goes on from NC_074723.1 coordinate 34,618,401, forward strand.
TGACTGATCCAAACGTATTGATAGAACTACGCTTATCAAGAGCTTTGCTTTTGTTTTTAAGGATTTCTTGTTTGTTTCTTGTTTTTGTTTGTTTGTTTGTTATTATTATTTTTACTTGAAAAAATATCTCGTAGTAGTAGTTTTCTTCTGTCATTTCTTAGTGGCTTTAACTCTATCTCCGTAATTTTTTTCAAAAGGCATTATTAATTTTTCCCATTTGTATTTCATTCGCCTGTTAGGGTTAAATTTCAGTAATTGTTTTCTTTTAGTCAGAAAATGTTATAATTGGAATAGATAAATGTATGCCCTTTTAATATAAATGTTTTACATGTTTTCGGATGTTCCTTCAGAGTTGAAGATAGTTTACTTCCTAGTCCAAACCTCCCGTAGGACGACGGGGGACGGGAGCGGGCAGGATTTGAACCCTCGACCATCGATAAATCCGAACGACTGTCCAGCGCGCAAATCGCACGACCAGGCAGCCATCCATATTAACACAAATTGAAGTTTACAAACCAAAAGTTACGTTAGTTGAATGGGCTCGAATCAACGATGTCATCGTCAATCCGGAGAAGAAGAGTTTAATAAAAAAAAGAAAATGTCCTTCCTAAGCTGCCCTACGAAAAGTCACTTTTATTTACCTTGGAGATGGATGTCTTGTGGGTCAAGGGTTCTGCAGTGGACAGGGTCACTACTAGGACTATGACCTTCTTGATTTACAGCTGTGACACTAAAGAAGTAGCGAGTCGATTGGCAGAGGTTCTCTATTGGAATAAAACAGTAAGCCTCGTTGACGCTGTCACTCAAGCGAGCTCTGACTGTCTCCTAAAAAAAAAAAAAAAAGCTTACATTAAACGTAGTTGTAAAAATTAATTTTGTATTTAAATTTGTAATAGATCTAGGCCAAAAAGAACAAATCTGCGCGATTACAAATATTTTTACCAATTGTTTTTGTTTAAGGCAATTTCATGCTTTTACCTTTCTCGATATCAACTGTCTGGAACAGCGGTGACAGAAGAGAAGCGCTAGAGAAGAAAACAAGGCCAATGACACTAGCTCCAGCTGTAATAACCTGCCCAGTGTGCAGCCGAACATTCCAGGCTCACATATGTCTCACCAGCCACACGAGGAGGCGCTAAACCCCAGTGCAAAGCCCTCAGCCTCCAGTATGACTAAATGGTCATCACCAAACCACGATGGACGAACTATATATATATATATACCTCTCCGTTGACCTGACATACCTCCATATTCAACTGTACCTGCTCCCACGTGCCGAAGACAACTTCGTAACCATCGATGACGTCACCAACTGTGGGCGGAGCTAAGGCGAGTACAACGCAATCACTACTTCTGGAGGACATGTGGAGGTCCAAGACTGGCTTCTTTGGGACTGAAAGATTAAAGTTGACATATGATTGTCTTGCATTGCCAATGTTCTAATGATAACTTTGCAGAAACGGTTCATTTGCATTAATGAGAATCTAATGATGAGGTAGGTAGGACACACACTGCGAAAATAAAGTACCAACGTTGCAAGACACTTGAAAGAAGGAAAGTGGGCAGACCCAGGCAAATCTAGAGGAGGTCAATCGTCAGCGAAGCTGGAAATTCTGGAATGACTTGGGATCACATGAAAATATGTGCTTAAAACTGAGTTCGGAGAAGTCTTGTTGTGGCCATATTTTCCTCTGGGGGTTCACAGGAATAAGTAAGGAATTAAGTATTTGCTTCATTTGTATTACTCATTTTCTGATCATATATTGTAGACGTTACTTGAAAAAATAAGATAATAACATTCTACGCATTTCATGTGTCAATCTAGTCATGCATGTTAAACTCTGCTAAGTTGATGGTTTTCCTGGCTGAATCAGGCAACCCATTCCATCCTCTAATGACACTACGGAAGAAAAGGCACTTTTACGAATTTGTTCTAGCGTTTGAATCAAGAAGAATAAGCATAATGTATACATTAAATCAATTTCTGATTTATGTTTAAATTGAATAGGATTGGATTGGATGAGATCGAATCTGATTGGATGTCACTGGATCGAATCAGAGCGTCTTAGAAAAAAAAAGGCCTGTACGGTTTCGAACCTAAGTTCGTTGTCAGTATTGCATTTTATTCCGTCCACCACCTTTGAACAGATTTAAGTTTACAGCAGGAGTTGAAGAAAAAAAAAATGCATTTAATGTTCTATGAATCAGCCAGAGAAACCAACGACATGGCAGAGTTCATAAGATAAGATGAGATAATTGGAAATATCTTAGCGTCCCATCTTTGTAAACATTGATTTTATTTACCTTTATTATATTTGGCCAAACACTGAACTGCCATCTGACACTCTGATCTATATTGAATGAGAAAGAATTGTGTAAGATTAATATAATCCCCTTTTAAAATGTTTCTATTAATGAACTGGTCACTATGACATTAAGCTAGGTCAGACTTAAGTAAAATTCACTATAAACGCTTATACTTTAATAATAGTAAATCTAAAAGAAAAAATATTTGTGATATAAAAAAAGGAAAAAGAGTACGTTTTAAAATTATTTTTCTCTTATTCGCATTCGGAGGCACGGTGGCTGAGTGGTAAAGCGCTCGGCCCTCGAACCGAGGGTTTCGGGTTCGAATCCTGATGAATACTTGGATTTTGAATTTTGCGATTTAAGGGCGCCAGCTCTAATGGGTACCTGACATTACTTGGGGAAAGTGAAGGCGGGTGGTCGTTGTGCTGGCCACATGACACCATCATTAACAGTGGGCAACAGAAACAAATAGACTTAACATCATCTGCAAGGTACTATATACATTCACCTATTCCTTAATCTGTTGGACCGTTGGGGCACCACATAGGATCTGTCGACAGTCTTTCTCCATTACTGCCTTTTGCCTTGGATAGGACCGTCCATTATTTTAAGTTAATTGATGTTGTCTTTCAGTCGCTTTCTCTTTTTTTTTTTTCTTCTTTTTCCTGGTACTGTTCCCAGAAGGAAGGTCTTTGACAGCCTTGAAGACCCTTTTAAAATGGCCATAGAGTCTAATTTTGTGTAATAGTAGTTAGCATGTCATCGCATGGTCCGATCGCTGTAATAACCCTGTCTCTAACCTCTTCGTTTGTGATGCGGTCTTTCAGTTTGATAACTAGGATCATTCTGTAGCATCTCAATTATATTATATAATTTTAAATATGCATTCACAGTACTCTCACACAAAATGAGTACACACACACTCAAGCAAACACACACACACAAGCGCAGCAAAAGCACTTAATATTTTAGAATTCAAAATTCACAAACCCTAAGCTGTTTGGCTCAGTATCAACCAGGGACGACTTTTGAGATTGTGACGAAATCAGTTCAGGCTCCTCTTCCTGGAAATGAATATTATCCTCGCTCGTGATTTTATTAGTCGATTTCGGCGTCTGTTTTATTAGAGAGATCAAAAAGATTATCGTTCTTATTTCATTGTATAGACATGGGACGTTACTCAAATTACAATTTTTCTTACAGCTTTTTTTTTTCATTTATATTTATACTAGTTTGTATTTTAACTGCTAAATCTAAAATCGGTAATTTAAGAATTAAAAAAAAAAATATTTATTTGATAAAAAATCTAACTTACAATAAATTATAAGTGTCACGTATGAATTTAAATATTATGTCAAATATTAAATAATTTAAGATAAACTCAAGTCAAGGTAAGGTCAACCTCGGTATTTCCTATGACGTAGCAATCACGCGTATAACACTTGATAGAAAATTATTCGATTGTTTGAAGGGAACAATTTCATTGGTTAAGCCAAAGGTCATAATAGAAAGTGAGAACAAAGGCGCGAGGAGAGAGTCAGTCGTGTTGAGATTCTCATGCAGATAAGACGTATATTAGTTTCGAGCTAGAATTGATAGAGACCAGTCTTGTATTGGATGGCTGCCTGGTCGTGCGGTTTGCGCGCTGGACTGTCGTTCGGATTTATCGAAGGTCGAGGGTTCAAACCCTGCCCGCTCCCATCCCCTGTCGTCCTGCGGGAGGTTTGGACTAGGAAGTAAACTATCTTCAACTCTGAAGGAACATCCTAAACATGTAAAACAAAACAAACAAACATTTGTATTAGATCTAGTAGTACATTTGAATATTTGTATTTCATACAGTTTACTATTGTAAATTCTGTACATTGCAGTGATTCCTAGTTATTGAATTAAAGTTCTGTATTTGTTTTAAAAGGATTTTCGTATATTGAAACTTTACGATAGTATTTAGATCTAGAGATATCGCTTATTGGCCTCCTTCAGTCGTAGAACGACTATGGTTCATCTCAGGGCACACTTCCTCGTGTGGCTGTGGAGCCCTATTTTGGAGAGACACTCCCGTCCACAGATAGCGCAGGTTAAGGTGGCTTTTGCTTCCGTGGTAGAGGAGCTGGCCGTTTTTCGGATTGTACGTTTTTCTTCCTGAGCTGAGACCCATGTACATCTACCTAATCCTCGGGCATCAAGGTTACAAGATATCATAACCCCTGACCATTCGGCAAAGATCAAGTAACGTCCAGCTCTTTAACATCAAGATCTTTTGACGTGACAATAAGCAAATCTGTATTTTCTTATTTTTCTAGATATATATAAAGAGGGGCTTGTATCGAATTAATTCATTGAACTTATATGACAAAAAAATATATTTTGAATTTAAAAAAAAAATATTTAAAAAAAAATTCTTGCTTACCAACAAAGATGGTGCACTGTTTAAATTATCACATGGGGCTACAGAGGACTTTGGGTAACTGCACGTGACTAAAGAATGGAGCAGACATTTATCAGCGTCAGAGGATGTGTCGTCATCATCGTCGCCTTTGACGACATGTTCATATCCGCTACTCGCCGTCAGGGGAAGTAATTTATAGATGGGCAGAAGTAGGTCGAATTTAGTGATAGGCCGACTCGGGAGGTTAATGGAAGAGTCGAATAGGGGATAGAAATGTGGATTGGGTGTCAATGAATCCGACATTGTCAATGAAGAGCGTGAGAGTCTCGATTGCGCGCCAGTTTCTGATTGGTTGTTTAAATACAAGCTAACAGACGACTGGACTAATGTGGACACGTGACCAGAGCACGACAAGGAAACGGGAATGTCTGCACTTGATTGTTGCAAGAGCGTCAACACATACGTTAGTTGAGCGGAACAAGTCGTGGGCGGATCACAGGTTGTCCACAATGGAGACTGTATCTCTCGTTCAGCTTCTGTCCTCTTAGACTCGAGCGGGAAATCTTGATTTGATCTTGCACTATCACTTTCATGTTTTAATTTTTGCTCTGCGCATGCATCGATTCCATTTAAAGAGGCGCCTTTCAGGTTCGTCTGCTTCTGCTTGCTGATGATGCTTTCAAGGGAAAGAACTCTTGGTAAACTGGAAAGTCCATTATGAACGTAGCAGTTGTCTCTGGCACAGTGAGAAAAAAAATATGAAAAAAAAATGTTTTAATCTATAATTTTTAGTTACGTTTGATAGAAAATAAATATTTATTCATATTGATCATTTAAAAAATTCATGTTTTGAAGATTTTCACGCACTTTAAAAAAACTATAAATAGAACGCTTTTTTTTTTTTTTTGGTGTCTCCAGTGATAAAATAAAAGAAGTGGTAGTTACCTTTGTACGTTTGTATTAGGTTAGGGTTAATGTTATAAGATGCTTGCTATGTACATTCAACTTCTCCGATATTAATTGGAAACAATATCGGCGTGTCCAACTAAATATAATGGAATAACCAAAAAAGAGGCATTTAAGTGCCCAAAAAAGAGCCGTAAGCTCAAAAAAGAGGCGTGAGCCCATAAAAGAAGCATGAGCCCATAAAAGAGGCGTAAGCCCATAAGTGAGGTGTAAGCCCATAAGTGAGACGTAAGCCCATAAAAGAGGCTTAAGCCCATAAAAGAGGTGTGAGTCCATAAAAGAGGCGTAAACCCATAAGTGAGACGTAAGCCCATAAAAGAGGCGTGAGACCATAAAAGAGGCATGAGCCCATAAAAGAGGCATAAGCCCATAAACGAGGCATAAGCCCATTAATGAGGCATAAGCCCATAAAAGTGGCATAAGCCCATAAAAGAGGCATAAGCCCATAAAAGTGGCATAAGCCCATAAAAGTGGCATAAGCCCATAAAAGTGGCATAAGCCCATAAAAGAGGCGTAAGCCCATAAAAGAGGCATAAGCCCATAAGTGAGACGTAAGCCCATAAAAAAGGCGTAAGCCCATAAAAAAGGCGTAAGCCCATAAAAGAGGCATAAGCCCATAAACGAGGCATAAGCCCATTAATGAGGCATAAGCCCATAAAAGTGGCATAAGCCCATAAAAGAGGCATAAGCCCATAAAAGTGGCATAAGCCCATAAAAGTGGCATAAGCCCATAAAAGTGGCATAAGCCCATAAAAGAGGCGTGAGCCCATAAAAGTGGCATAAGCCCATAAAAGAGGCGTGAGCCCATAAAAGAGGCATAACGAATTAAAACATAGCAATGCAGAATCAAAATTTTTAAGATCTTCCGTTTGTAGTTTTATATTTCGTTGGCAATGGTTTAGAGTTCGATACGGCGACCCTGAAATTGTTTAGTTTATCCTGACAATCTCCACTAAGGGAGCATTAATTGTCACAAACCACCGACAAAAGCAAGAGAGTTAATCTAGTCCTCAATATGATGTCATGAGGGAAAATATCGGGGTTATGACATCATGCATTTATGTGCTCTTTAGTTAATTCGTGCGAAAAGAAATTTACTGGAAGTATCTAAACGAGATTTATCAATAAGGACTAGGGATTGTAAACACATTTACAAAAAGAGTTACACGATCTAAAAGACTAGTCTGTTTAGTGAAGTCTGTCCAAAAGAGTGGTTCAATAATTTTACATTGCAATAGCAGTATTTGGCACTATACTTTTTACCATGAATTATATTTCATAAATAGCCTGTTCGAAAAATACAATTAGCGACTTGCCTACAGACCGGACAACGGATAAAATTGGCTTCTAAGATTGTCTCAGCGCACGGCGTCCGGCACAGGACGTGTCCGCACGGAAGTATGATGGGCAGTGTGTAGAACTCCAGACATACCGGACAGGTCAAATCTTGGGCAATCTCCATGACGAGCTGTGTATAGACATTGTGACATTTATGTAGGTAACTATATTAATTACTTAATAATCTTACTGATACTATGCGAACACAAGCGGATAAACCCATGCGATAAATGTACGCACTTGGAGAGACATTGAAAATTATACAATATATGAAACCAGTACTAACAAGATTATAAACTTTTCACATGTAAATTATGAGCAAGTCAGGTGTGAATGTATACATTTTTTTTATAGTTACAGGGTTTAGTTGGTGTAATGCACACATTGTATTTCCTTAAGGACAATAAAGATTATTATTATTATTATTATTATTTATAAAGAGAGTTTCTTATTCTTCTTATATGATACAGACGTTACTTTAATTAAAAAAGAAGATGATTACGTCATACGCGTCATGCATTTAGTCATGTATATAACCAATGTCCTAAATTCTGCTAAGTCACTGGTTTTCCTGGCTGGCTCAGGCAATCCATTCCATGATCTAATAGCACTAGGGAAGTTTGTGTTATCACACATACACAGAGGCGGACCCCATCGAATTCTTCAATACAAAAAGTGATGAATATGAACTAGCCAATCGAATGACTGGTAGATGGAAAGCATTTCTGTACCATTTTAGTATGCAAGACTTTCTAAAAGCATTAGACTAAATCCTGAAATTTGCGATGTTTGGATTCTACTACTGGCATTGGAAATCTTCTTTGATATATTTTGAGAATACATCTTTAGGTTGCCATTCTCGCAGCGATGCAGATAAGGAGTTTGGGTGAGTGATAGGTGCTCATCCGAAGGAATAAATCAATGGCTCCATATGTCTCCCAGAAGTCCCTGTGTTCTATAGACTCAACGCTTTAATAATATGGAAAAGGGCATAGTTGGCCTTCGAGCAATAACTATCACATTATTGATTATACTTCTCGTTACGTGTTCTAAAGCTATACAGGTCAGGTGCCATATATCACCATTATCTCCAACGGGGGGACCCATAACGTATTTATAAAGGCCTGAATGAAAAAATATATTGACTTAATACTTACAGCGTATTGACACCCAGCTAACTACAAGATCTTCACGTGTTCCACTGAAAAACGTCTTTTGATATTTCCCCCGGTGGCCTTACCACCCTTAAATCATCGACATAGATCGATTGAAAGGGAAAAGTTGTACGCGATCAGTTCAATCAATGCCTTGAACAAAAAAGGGTCGCGTTGAATTGTGCCCTTAACAAGAATGTAGACAGATTGACTGGACTATAAATTACTAGTTTTACATTTTAAAAAATGGTGTTGTGGAAAACAGGAGAGGGTATGCGAAGGTATCTAGTGAAGCCGGTTAATAAGAATATTAGGAACTGTGTAATATGTAAGATATTATATATCTGCAATTTTATTTTAGCTTGTATATAGCTACGTTTAATTTACCGGTACATGAATTTAAAATTATGTATTATCAATAGTAGTATGACGTACTTTTTTGTACAACCAATTATCATACCACTAATACCATTACACAATTTTTTTTTAAATTTACTTTGAAAGTACTCGATAATTTATTCTATCTATAGATAAATCGATACTGTTCACAGTGTGATATACGAATGTAAGATTGACCTCCCTTTTTAATTTCACTTATAATTACAAAATGTAAACAAAAGTGAACGGTACATGTATGCCTTTCGAAACTCAGAACCGTTTAACCGATATTGTTAAAAGTTAGCAGGAGTCGTCCTCTTATTATATGAGAACGGCATCCCTCCTACAACCGAAGGACTCTTTAAAAAAAAAAAACACTATTCATCTCTATACAAGTATTAACAGTATTTCATGTGGGTTTAATTACAAAGTGTTTAAAACTATTGCTTTCTGGTACAAACAACATTTTGCCATGTTTTGAGAAAAATTAAATGCACCATGTAAGTGATGCCTAAACCAAGGCCTGCGGGCCAAAACGGGTGTGTTATTATTAAAGAGATATATGTCCATAAATTGTTTATTAATGCTATTGACTATTTGAATAGATTTCATAAATATGACAATATTTTACATTAGTTATTATTATCAAAGGCATTTATAATGAAATTTGAATAGGGTAGGAGCTTAAACAAAAATTCTACCCAGAGCCTCCACTTACTGAAATCTGGCACTGCGTGTATAGTGTACATATTTCTGTTTAGTTCTTTTTGTCAATTAATTGGTTAATGTTTTTAAAAATAATGCACAAGGCATTTTATTTATTTATATTTTTTTAGAGAAACCTTTGTAATTTATAAAATAGCAGAAATTTAATGTTAAAGAAATTTTAAAGTAATAAAACAAAGTGAAAATAGACAGACAAAAATACTAATTTATTTTAGAAAAAATATATATGATGAATTTACGAATTCACTATTTTAAAACGTAGGACTTACCAGAATGCATTAGAAAAAAATCTGCCCTCTGACATGCGCAATATGACAAGTAGATCTTTGGTATGTAGCGTATGATGGACTAGCACTAATGCATTATGGTCCAGATTGGCGTACTACTGTCCCATGCTTGGTTGGTACATTCCTAGATTCTAGTAGGAATTCAACCGTTCTTCTTTTGCGCCGTTTATAAGCGTGACCGTCGAGATCGTGTCGGCCTTGCTGTCAGAGACTTGTGCAATGAGGTAGAGTTGGCCGTTTATATATTTCCAACGGTCAGAGCTCTAGAGAGAGGAAAGTCGGGGAGGGATGATAGCTCCTCCCCTTCCGTTTCCAAACGCACTGTATTTGTCTTTCGGGTCAAAGGTTACATGTAATGTTCATTCAACTGAACAAACATTGACGTCCCGCGGTTGTAAATCGTTATCAATCTTCACATAAAAAATGGAGATCTATATACGAGAAAAGGGAGAGTAGAGTTGTATACTAGTCCAGTGGTGCTCACGTTTTGTTTCCATCCAGGGGTCCAAATAAATGTTAGTGTTTCGTGCGCATCATAGTGGGAATGTTTGAATGGTGCGATTACGTGTTGAAACCAACATGGAAAAAGATAAGCACCAAAATGGAACAAGATAAACACCTAAATGGAACAAGATAAACACCAAAATGGAACAAGATAACAACAAAATGGAACAAGATAAACACCAAAATGGAACAAGATAAACACCAAAATGGAACAAGATAAACACCAAAATGGAACAAGATAAACACCAAAATGAAACAAGATAAACACCAAAATGAAACAAGATAAACAACAAAATGAAACAAGATAAACACCAAAATGGAACAAGATAAACAACAAAATGGAACAAGATAAAACGAATAGCGTTTACGATGTAAACTATTAAATAAAGATTAAAGTATTTTATATAACTATGATTTTGATGTTCGGTGTTGATGTCTCGCTAAAGATACTCTCGTCACTAACAAGGCCTCACGTTAGAGGGGCGAAATCACCTCAGCGTCCACCACAATCGGACCGATCCTTTGGTGTGGCGTTGATGTGCACTCATTGAATGTTGAACTGAAGGCAGGCATTGTAAGAGGCCGGATGAAGCCCTGGGTTAATATTCTGGGAACCACTGAGCTACTGAATAATTAACAGGCTTGAGACTCCCGTGAAATACAAGACTGACTTTAGCTGAAATAGTGGTTCTCAGGAATTGCGTCTTGGCAGCTGGAAGTACTCAGTCGAACATCGGTCTCGACTACCAAATACTACTACCAAATTTGCGCATTGTCTTACAAGTCTAGATCTCAATGCTTAGCGTTGAAATAGTAAAGGATGTACCAGGTCTATACATTCGCTTAGCCATGATTTTTTTTTCTCGAAGAGTACGAAAGTTGTATAGAGCAATTGTCGTTTTTTTAAATCTAATATTCATTCATTTTAAAGAGAAAAACAAATGCTCAATAAGTTGCATAAAAGAGGTATTGTCTTTTTTTTAAAGTATTTTTAATGTTTTTCTTGTTAAATTATAAAACCTATTTGGTTTTGTTTCTAGATTGTATTACAAAACCTAAAATAGTTTAGTAAATCGTTATTGTTTTTCATGTCAAGTGTACATGTGTTTATGCAGGAAAGGTGAGCTGAAAGGAGATATGCGTAACAGAGGTGCCCGCCTAGAACGCTCTAAAGACCAGCTCAGGCACCAACTTGCGTTAACTGACAGAAGAGAGCACCTGGCAGCAGGCGGCTTCCTTAAGAAAAAGCTGAAGATTTCTCACAATGGCCTTTGGATACACATTTGAGACCAAAAGGAAATACACAACCAACAGTGGACAACGATTATGTCTGCTTTGGTTGTAGGTCACAGCTAGTACGTCATATCCACGCCTCCTTAATCTTTACACTCATTCCTTAATCTTTACACTCATTCCTTCATCTTTACACTCATTCCTTAATCTTTACACTCATTCCTTAAACTTTACACTCATTCCTTAACCTTTACACTCATTCCTTAAACTTTACATTCATTCCTTAATCTTTACACTCATTCCTTAATCTTTACTCACATTCCTTAATCTTTACACTTAATCCTTCATCTTTACACTCATTCCTTGAATCGTTAAACTCATTCCTTAATCTTTACACTCATTCCTTAACCTTTACACTCATTCTTCAACCTTTACACTCATTCCTTAATCTTTACACTCATTCCTTAATCTTTACACTCATTTCTTAACCTTTACACTCATTCCTTAATCTTTACACTCATTCCTTAATCTTTACACTCATTCCTTAACCTTTACACTCATTCCTTAATCTTTACACTCATTCCCAAATCTTTACACCCATTCCTTAATCTTCACACTCATTGACATGCTTTAATTATTATGCAAGATTATTTTTTTAGACTTTATACACAATTCCTGTTTACAAAAACACCACACTCTCGATGCATACGATATCCATGGCGTTAGAGAAATACTGTTGAAATCGGTTACATAGGATAGCACCAGGGAGTGTGTCGTTTGAAATAGTTTTAGAACCATTGTCACCTTTCCCTCCTAGATTTGTTCAGGGGCCCTTTTAATAGACTGCGGTGTTTCAGCTCTCAAGTGGTTGACAAAGTTAGGACACACTGGCTCAATGGTGAGGAGAAAGGAGGTCGCTGAGGGAGGGGAGGGGAGGGAGTATGAAAATACATGTTCGAACTAGAAGTGATAGGCCACTACATTACAAGTAGGGCGGGCAGAGAAGGGCTGTATGAATGCTCATTATTCAGAATTACACTGGGGTTGGGGGACCATAAGGTTAAGGTTATTAAAATCGCAAAGAGAGATAATTCAAAAAGAAATTCGCGTGCAGTCGTTTCCCTTGGATTTCTTTAATGACTTATTTGTTACACTCGCCACTACTAACTGTTCTGCAATTCAGAAAGTGTTGAAGACAAACTTTTTTTTGTTTTCTTTTTGATAGCTCCATTCCCAATACGTCTTTTTATAGGAATAGTGAGGTGGTCCAGGTGATAGAGCACTTGTCTGTTATTGAGTAGATTTTTTTTTTTTTTTTTACAAATCAAACAAGAGCATAAAACTGAAATGCCATGGTAAGGCCAATATTATCTTAGCTTATATGTTACAGAAATTACTTCAAAACAAGAAGATAGTTACGTCCTACGCCTTTCACTTGTCAATCTAGTCATGCATGTTAATCAATGAATTAAACTTTGCTAAGGTGTTGGTTTTCCAGGCAGATTCAGGCAACCCATATTAGAATATACATCCTCTGGTATACCTCAACTAAACAAAACATAAAGAACTTACAGCAGACACGCAAGAGACCAGCAAGATTTGTAAGAAATGAACATTTTGTTTGTTTTGATTGTTTCTATTTAATTACCTATTGTTGACATTCTCATCACATATAATTTATGAACCTTAAATTTCAAAATATTCATTATATGCTATTGGAAAAAAATAACGTCATATACAAAGCAATTTAAAACGTTAAAATATTGTGACAACCTAAATGTAACTATATGCAATTCTATGTTTTGCAATCATTGTACTTTAAAATGTAACTTAATTTCTACGATTACTTATAAAATATGCATCTTTTTGTTAAAAAAAAAAAAACGCCCAATAAAGAGGCCAATAGCCCAAAAAAAAGAGGCAATGCCCAAAAAAGAGGCAAAGAAAAGAGGCAAAGGCCCAAGGATTCCTAGGATGTAAACAGCTCGACAACTGAAGTCAAAAGCTAAAAAGCTGAGGTATCCTTTAAAAAAAAAAAAAAAAAGAAATGAAAATTTACATTTGATTACAGTAACACCATGAGTAAAATCACTAAACTTAGAGACAGTTCAGGATCGGATAGCTAGCCAGGAAAACCATTGACTTAGCAGAATTTAAGTCATTGGCTAATATCAATGACTAAATGCATGACGCGTATGACGTAATCATCTTCTTTTTTGAAGTAACGTCTGTATTATATAAGATAAGAAGATAAGATAGAAGATGAATAATAAAATGTAAAGTAGTTAAATAGATAAAACATTGAACCATAATTTACAAATAGAAAAACAAAACCTAGTGAAATACTCAGAAAGACACAAAGGAAAATTTCTTATTCCATACGCTAGAACAAATTCGCACAAGTGCTCCTTTTTCTCTAGTGCTTTAGAGAATGGTCTGAATCAGCCAGGAAAACCAACAACTTAGCAGACGTAAATTTCACCTTTTTTTTATATTATTTTGAGTTACTTTTGTTTTCTCTTTTTTACTTTACAAAATCTTGTATTCTTACTTTATTTCTTCCCCTGTCCGTTAACATTACTTTCTCTCCTTCTGTCTTTCTTCCTCAACAGTCTTCCATATCAAAAGCAGACACACGTACACAGACACATTCCGCGCCATAAAATTTTGCTGACTGAATTTGGCATGCGGCGGCTCGTTGGTCTAGGGGTATGATTCTCGCTTAGGGTGCGAGAGGTCCCGGGTTCAAATCCCGGACGAGCCCTATTTTTGGTATCAGTTTTTTTTTTAACCAATACCAAAAAAAGAAACATTTATTTACAAAATCAAGTACCGTATTAAAAAAGTTTCTTATGGGAGTATCTTTTTTTTAATCTTTGAAGAATGCCCATCAAACCAATGACTTCTTGCAGCATACAGAATCATTAAAAGAGTAAAGGAGTGTCACCGATTACCCGAAATCGTCGAGATCAATGGACTCAAGCCTCTGAGGCTTCATTATGTACTGAGGGCCGAAGGCTCGAGGGTCCAGAAAACATTAAATCATGACAGGGCCGGCCTTAAGCATAAGCAAACCAGGTAGCCGCAATGGCCTCCGATTGTTGGGGTCCTCTCATGGGACTAAAATGTATTTAGAGAAAAAACAACAACAACTGGGATCGAATCTCAAACAAATCTCGGTTGCTTTCTGTCTAGTAGACTAGCTCTGAGGTTTTACCTTGAGTCTTGATTTATTAACGAGATCTTAGATTTACTGGTTAGATGTTAGAAGACCTTTTTGGTGAGAATGTCGAAGACGTTAAATCGAGTCTAGTACATCATGTCTCATTAAGTAGCATTTATATCCCTTATTTCGATATGAAACAGAATAATTTAATCACCATTAGCTAATTAACTTTTTGGGTAATTTTGTTTTATGTATTCATGTTTTCTCCGATACAATGAATATTTGTGCAAAAAGTTTTAAATTGATCTGATCAATGGGAGGTGGGAGAATAAAGAATATTCTAACTTTTTAGCAAACTAACCAGAATTTTACATTCTTCGATTCTTCGCTCGTAGAATATTAGTTCTAGTTTTGAAGAAATAAATCGACAAGGCCAATGGACTCTGAGGCTTCATTATGTACTGTGCATATTAAAAGGAATAAAAAGTTGGGCTCGTCCGGGATTTGAACCCGGGACCTCTCGCACCCAAAGCGAGAATCATACCCCTAGACCAACGAGCCGTTGTAGGAGTTTGAAAGTTACAACACTTAAGTACTCAGGAGTGACTAAACCAATGCACTAGGTTAACAAATATGCAGATCGATAACAGCTGGGGTGGTCTTTGAGTTAGATGTAAAATGACTTTATTGTTATTGGCAATACACCGGTATGTGCGAAGCTTAGAAAACGATTATTTAACAAATGGACTACTCGACCATGGTTTCCCACGACAAATGGTTTACCACAAGAATCGAAACTGAGAAAGCCCCATAGACAACTCCCGAAGTCAATGATGTGATGACAGGCCAAAACTTTTTGTATTTGTCTATTTAAAAAGCAAAATGTAAAAAAAATAATAATAATAATAATAAAGCTTGTATAAGGGAAAGCACCGCACAATTCCTGCCATCTGAAGCTCAGGCTTCATCTATCGTCTGCTAGAAATGAGAGGTCCTGTCTTAAAAATTGTAGCTTCAATGTTAGATTTTTTTACTGGAACATTTTGACAGTTATAATAAAGACATATGTCCTCTCCATAATCTAGCATTTAAACATTATAGAAGTTAATCTAAATGAAAAATTCCTATGTTTGCTTCTAAAAATAGGACGGGGTAGATAGAAATTGACCATTTCCAGTAAATCACAGTGTTGGTTGTTACTAAAAATAGATTTTAACCATCAACTTTGAAAATTAATATCTAAAGAGTGCGCCAAGCGACAAAAATCAAATTCGGCACAAAGATATATATTAACATGCTTAATTCAATACAATTAGTGAGATTGTTGTATTTATAAATTTATAAACACTTTTATTTTATTTAAAAAAGAAAATTTTACCCTTCTTTGTCTTTGTTAATTTTAATATCAAATATCTTTAAAGTGTGCCAAGAGAATTTAATGAAATTTGAAATATACACATTTCATAATATTATAAATCATTATAGCAAACAGCATTGTTGTAACTTTTATAGGAAAAAAAGTTGTAAAAATGTCAACTTTTACATAAACATTTGTTAAGAAAAATTTAACAGATTTGCTTCAAAAGCAAATAAAAATGATCTCTGATATCTTATGTTTACAAAAAGTAATCATAATTAGTCCTCAAATCAAATACAATATGCTAAAACTTTGATGCTAAAACTTTGTTGGTTACCTGTGCTGACACACTTTTCAGCCATTTTTAGGGAGATAAAAAAATATGGATCTAGGTCAGTTTATCCGGCACCTTCGACATACGGAGGGTCACGGTTTATCGAAGTACCTAATTTTGAACCCTTCCCCATTCGCCCTCCCACCCGCTAGAAAAAAAAATCCTGGTTAAAAGAATGTATAATTCTACTAGACTTTATAATATTCTAATAATAGACCTTTAGATCTAGACCTAGAAGGTGCGCAAAATATTCATGAACATTAATTTATTAAACTCTTATTAAACTCGGAGTTTCTTAGATAATGTGGACGAAAGACTGGTTGGGTATAGCTGCAAGATAGATTCACACGTGACTGGTCAGCTCTTTTTAACACGGCCAGCGGGACTGGTCAGCTTCATTAAATACAGCCAGTGGGACTGGTCGGCTAAACTAGCCAGCCAATCATGTGGTCACAATGCATAGACACGCTATATATATTTTTAAGTTTACATTTATTTTTAGCAAGAAATTACCAAAAAATGTGAAAATTAAAACATATTCGGAAGAAATTTCCTTTTCAGTCAAACCCTAAAGTAAAATATGGAATTTTTAGAGTATTCGTAGGAGACTTTGGATTGATTGGGAAATGTCATTAGTTTTAACTGTGCTACCAACCGTGTCTGCATACTGATCCGCAACAAGTATGGCCGGTTAGCTCAGTTGGTTAGAGCGTCGTGCTAATAACGCGAATGTCGTGGGTTCGATCCCCATACTGGCCAATATTTTTTTTCTCATTTTTTTTGTTCCGAAATTATAAAAAAAAAAAAAGATGATAATGTAAGTTTAACTTTTTCTGAATGTAAAATATTCATTGATTTCTTAAGAAGTTTATGTATTACTTGTTTTTCCGCAATTAAAATTTAAAAGAAACATTTTCTCCTGGATGTATTTACGAAATTAGATTTTAATACCTGGAGAAGGAAGTCCAAGTGAGCTCCGACTATTGGTATAGCAGTAATGCTGAGGTCGATAATTGTAGCCAAACTGAATATCCATTGCTTCGGACTAGTAAAATCATCTTATATTATTATGATCTTATCCTTGGTATCACAAACCAAGCGAATGGACCCCACGATCTGCTGACCGCTGTGACTGTAAAAAAAAAATGGAAACTCAAACTTTATGGCCATCTCACAAGGTCAACAGGGCTCGCAGGTATCTTCTATATATATTTAGGGTCCTCGGGTTGTGGGAGGGACATAAAACATAACTACGGTCTCAGCTATGACCTAAGGAACATTTTTGCCAAAATTTATCAAGATTGGTCAAACGGTTTTGATTTCTATTCGGACATACACACTCATTACATTCTGCTTTACATATCGCAATGAACTAAATATATATATACTGTTTGATTCTAGTGACTATAAAACCGGAGAATTAAAACAAAAATAAATCGGGCTCGTCCGGGATTTGAACCCGGGACCTCTCGCACCCAAAGCGAGAATCATACCCCTAGACCAACGAGCCGATGTAATGATACAATTAGTAATAGTTTTTATAATAACAATAGTATTATACGTAGTAGCATTTTTTTCTAACCTATATAGCAAACCGACTTAACGAAGTCACTTGAGTCAACATTACATCGATCGATAACATCTGTAATTGGACATCCTAGCGAGTTTCTGATTTCAAACCTCTGTTTATGTGCCAACCGTAGGCCTACAACAAATGTAGAGAATTGGTTCACAGAACGTCTTCAAAGGCCATTCGTTACCGGAAAATGGTTTACAAACATATGGTTGAAGACAGTGGCGTAGCTAGGGTGGGGTGGGGGGTCCAATTCAAAAGTCCCCCCCCCACCCCCACCAATCGAATGTCCTATTTTTTTTATTAAATGTTTAATATTACGCCACTCTATCCAGAAGAAATGAAGAAATTAATTGTAGATAAAATAAATGAGAAATGGACGAGCTCCCATCCAAATCACAAGAAAGATGATGCTTACTATAAGCTATCCCGACAAGACCAACGTCTAATCTTTCGACTCAGGACCGGACACAACAGAATGCGACAACACATGTACCGGAAGCTCAAAATTGGAACCAGTGAAATCTGCCCATGTGGAGTATCACCAGAAAATGCCGACCACGTCCTCCAAAACTGCTCTCTCTACCAAGAGGCCCGTATAAGACATTGGCCCCAAATCACCCCAATAGAAAGAAAACTATATGGAGAGCTCCCTGATTTGGAAACCACTGCGCAGTTCATCTCATGTATTGGTCTAGTCATATGAACACTCCAACATAACAATGAGAACGATGAAGAAGAAGAAGAACGCCACTGCCATGTATTCTTCCTATTCACGTGAATTCGAAAAAAACAACATTGATCTAAAACAGGGGTGGGCAACCTTCTTGTATCGAGGGCCGCATTGAAAAAAAAATGTGAATGACGGGCCGCATATATACAACATAGAGAGATACTCTACCTAACTGTGTAAAATGTCTTTTAATTCATATTTACACTGTATTATATTCACGTTTTTTTTTCCACACTCCACGTTAAGGAATTACAACAAGAGTTAGCAAATTTTTAAACCAATTTTACGATTTTTGTTTCAAATTACTGTTGTCTTTTTATATTCAGATATCCTCACAAATATACAATTGTACTTAATGAGCAGTATTTATTTTTTTTACACTCGTGCATAATGTTCCGGAACTGTGGAACTAGCTTACTAGTTGTTACCCTTGTGACTGCTGTCAAATTACAGTCAGTCAAAATCGACCAGTAATAATACTTGTTTAGTTTCCACAAAAGAAAATGCTTGTTCACTGAATGAGACAATATATGTTTCTTATGTCAGGACGAGAGAAACTTGCCCTTGTGGAGCATCACCAATGAATGCTGACCATGTCCTTCAATGGTGCATTCTAAATCAAGAGACCCGAACATAGAACCAAGACTATTCAGATATAGGATTACTGATCTGAACCCTCCACCATGTAAAATGAGAACAAAGAAGACGAATTGATGTATATGTACACAAATAGTGTGAACAGCAGCACATTTTATAAAGTGTTGACACACAGATTCTGGCACCCGTGGGACTCCGGTGGAAGTACTGACTGGGACTTCTATTTGCTCGGAGTTATGTCCTCTGGAGCTGAATCAGCTTCTGCGCTAAATTGTGAGCTAATGGTATTGAGAACTGTTTGTTGACGTTTTAAAATTTGCTTGTATAAATTGCACAATTAAGAAATCAAAATAAGTGTTGTACTTATAATCTTTTCACTAGAAATAGTTTCACCTTTCAGCAAAGGAAAATGACAAAACCATATTATCTTTTGCTTGTCTGTAGAAATGGGAAAGCTTTCTTAAATATGATTTAATATGCATTTACATTTCATATGCAAAATATAAAAGACATTGTAGTAGCAATTATGAAACACATGAAATCTGTCTTCATTATAAATATTGGTAACAAAGTCACAGTCATTGTCATTCAAGTAATTTTCCCATGCTAAGATAGCGGATACATTGGATTATTTTGTTCCTAAATCATAAATACCTGTGGTTAACACCCTTAGCTCTAATAAGTTTGAGTATTATGTCTCCTTCATCTATAAAGTGATGAAATTTTATGCAGCTTTGTGCAAACTTTCCTGTTTAGAGTTTATGGTTGGGATATTTTTTATAAAAAGAAAAAAAAAACACATTTTACTCAGTCAAAGATCGAGCTCCATCAGTTGTTACACTTGCCCTCTTGTTCCAAGCCAACCCAACATTCAACACAGTTCTTCATAGCATTGAATACTGGCCTAAAATAGTGTCTTGAATTGAGTGTATTGATGTATAGCCAATAAGCGTAATCTTCGTTTACTTGAAACTTTTTATAATGAGACATTTTCAATAATTTATATAGATATTATTTTTAATATATTTGCTTTTTAATGTGTATATATTGTGGGCACACCTGATTTCTGTAGGTGTCGGCGGGCCGCATAAAACACTCGGGCGGGCCGCATGTGGCCCGCGTGCCGTAATTTGCCCACCCCTGATCTAGAAGATGTTTCATAGATGCCTTTGCTACACAGAACGCACGAAGTTAGGAGATACGAATTGAGATATATCACTTGTGCATTATCGTACAAATAAGCATCAATATTTTTCATTATAAGATTCTTAACGATTATATTTTTTTATTTCACTTATATACTTTACGAATTGGAATTTTGACAAATATATTATTAAGTACATTTTCAAAATACAGGGGCAATTAAAAAGGTCAAGCCTCCCTGGACTCAAATCCCTTGCTACGCCACTGTTGACAGACAATTGATTAAAAGACTAATAAGTAATCGATTATCGATACATCTATTGTGATCACGAGACTGGCGAATGTGAAATCGGATTTTAATATTTCTTTTCATTCACACTTGACAGTCAGACGGACAGACAGCACAAAACCAATAGGCTATTGATAATTCAGTCATTATGAACTGAGAAGACACTGTCAATCTATTGACGAGTGATCTAGAGAACTCAACAAGATTGGAATGGTCTTTAAGTTGATATCGATCTCACAACTATAGCATAAATAAATATAGTCTATATTTCCTAAGGGAAATAATACTTCTATTTTAAACAGCCATATATTTAGAGTTTGGTTACCTCCCTTTTAAGTTGAATATGAAATTATCTAATTGTATTATTTAATGATTGAAAATAATATATTTTAATATGAATAACTGGCAGCCCAACGAGGTTTAGTCAATAGTCAGTCCTATTAAGTAAAAATGCCAAAAATCTATAAATGATCGTAGCAAGGTAGGCCCCTACCAGTAGTATCGAGTTCAAGAATGCGACGTTTGGACCTCCTCGGGAAAGCCGAGTGTCAATGAAAATAGAGCCATACTAGATCTGAAGCTGAGGTGAATCCTGGGATTTTTATATTCGGGATTAAGTGCTGTGTTGTAATGCAGGCCACAGAAACAGATGACCTTAACATTATCTGCCCTATAGATCGCAAGGTCTGTAAGGGGAACTTTATCGTATTTTTCATTCATTTATAGACGTATTTAGATGAAATGATGCTATAATTCAACTATATTTATTCTATATTGTGACGATTACTGAGTGATGCTAGTTCGGGAATAATAACTCATTCCAACAGTACAAATGAATACATCTATATTATTTTTTTTAGAAATTTTTCCATGGAATTTGTGCTCGATATCACTATTGACTTTCTACTAAGTAGGACAATCAGGGTCGGGTTTAAGTATATGGTGGCCCCGCGGCAGGATTTGTGTGGAGGCCCCTACAACTGTTCGAAAACTTGAATAAAGATCTATTTATGAATACAAATCCTTGTATCTAAAAGCATGCTATATTTTAGAAGAATGAAAAAGTATTTGTATTTGTCTGAATCCCAATTTCCATTAAGAAAAATATTTAATATACATATTTTAGTTTTTAAAAAGGGTATATTTATGAGTTTGTAGAGGGTAAGGCCATTGGTAGAGGCATTCTCGTAAATACAGAGTTGTCTTTACTTATTCCGAGGATGCTACAAACGTAACATTCTTAATCACGACATTTGTTTGTCAGCCGTAAAAAGGAGAACAAGTATTAGAAGAAAAAAAAACTTAAACGTTTCTGACCCGTCGAAATTCGGATAAATTTTATTTCTTTGGCAAATTCCCCTTTCTTTTGAATACCCCAGGGCTGTAGTCCCTCCTGTCTTCCCTTAAATCCGAGCTTAATTCAACGATCTTAACTCTTTCTCCCCTAATCGACGATACCATCGTTGATTAGACCTCATTAAATTAAATTGATGTTTTATTTTTTTTTAACTTAAATTTGTGTTATATATAAAGAGCAAACATTACCCTTTAATTCTGTGCCAAATAAAACATTTTCTGATAACAAACGACAAAGTTATTGAAGCTTAATCATAACAGGGGAGTGAAATACTACTGAGCAAATTAAAGAATTCTGTCGAAACATGGAAAAATAATTACGGAGAGAAAGAGTTAACAAATGTGCTTCAGAACACTTTTGTCTACTGTGAATTTAGTCTTTTAGAACTTGTGATCTATAGGGCAAATGATGTAAAGGGCATCCGTTTCATCTGTTAACAAGTGTGTCATGTGGACAGCACAATGACCAACCGCCTTTACTTTTCCCCAACTACTGTCAGGTATCCATTAGAGCTCAAAGATCCAGAAATTAACAAAATCGCAGTCATCACCAGGATTCGAACACCTCCGGTTCGGGGGCCAAGCGCTTTACCGCTCAGCCACCGCTCCACCGCGCCAACTAATTTAAAAAAGAAAACGACCTAAAAAAAAAAGTAACTTAATCATATTAGACATTAGAAAGGGAGGCAATACTGTGACATATAGAATACCATTTAGTATTTACTGAGTGACTTCCCTTGCTTTTTGTAATCTAGTTTACTTTTACATAACTTAATGTTGAAAAATAAAATAAAACAGGTCTACGGTACGGAATTATGATCCGTTCCGAGAGGTGAGGAGTTCGAATGGTTACTATCTGATTTAAGAAAAACAGTTGGTAAAGTACCGACCACAGGATAAAATCATGAACAAATGCACTCTAGTACTGATGAGTTCCCAAATTGCGAGACAAGAATTCTAGACGTTTAGTGCAGCATGGTATGTTGTCTTTTTTATATCTTAATTTGTGTATGTAATTGTTATTAGCATAAGAACAGTCCACACTAAAAAATACAAAACGAATCCATTTTGACACCTCTTTCGTTCCCAAACTTGGCGACACACCTTCATTGTGGACCTCAGAACGGTGGACACCAGGTGGGAGGAGGCTTCAGACATTGCCAATGACAGCTCTTCATGGAGACAGCTTGCCGCCCAATGCGCCGAACGGCGCATGAGGACCTAAGACAGTGTTTCTCAAACTGTGTGCCGCGGCACACTAGTGTGCCGCCGAAGATTTGCAGGTGTGCCGCGGGAGTTTTCAGAACGCCACACGTGCAGTGTTACACAGGTCTGCCTAATATTAAATTTTTATTTTACGTTGCGATGACATCTCCACTTGCAATGACCAGTAGTAGTAGTGGATCGCTCCATTATGACGGAAAGGGCTGTTATTTATTCAGGTTATGGAATTTTTTAACTATACACATATTATTATAATGACTCAAATGTAGGCCGCCTTAGCAGACGCACAGCAGTTCTTGAATTGGTAACGATAATAATAAGCGATGCGTTTCATGTACATTTTTTAGGTGTATGCTAATAATAACAAGTTATCACTAAGCCTTATTCATTGTTATCCATGAAGAAATACGTTAGCAAGAACGAAACCGTGAAAGTGTTAAATGAAAAGCAAGAGACACTTGAAGACAAAATATCCAGCTATAAAAGCGCAACCGAAAAAATACGTCAGGGCTCAACAAAATAAACAAGCTAAGAAACTTACAAAGTACCTAAAGCTGCCAGAAAAGGGATTGATTGCAAGTTATAAGGTTGCTCAGTTATTAACAAAAACGCAAGAAAGCACACACAGAGGCTGAATCAATCATTGCACCAGCTTTAGCAATAGTTGTTGAAACTATCCTTGGACCCGATGCCGCCGAAAAAGTTAAAAAAGTTCCTTTGTCAAATGATAATACCTCGCGCAGAATTGAAGACTTATCGTCAGATTTACAAGATCAAATCTGCGAACTCTTCGACGTGACTGACGATGAAGTGTCTCTGCTGTGGTCTCTTCAAGTTGATGAATCCACAGACATTAGTGGCAAAGCCCAGCTGCTAGCTTTTATTCGGTTCATAAAGGATGAAAAATATGTCAACGAATTCTTATTTTGAAAAGACTTACCAACTACGACCAAAGGCGAAGATATTTTTAAAGTGGTGAACGAAAACATTTTGCTCTTCAAACTACAGTGGAAAAACTGTGTCAGCGTTTGCACTGATGGCTGTCCTTCCATGCAGGGAAATAGAAAGGGATTCGTCAATCTTGTGTATCAAGAAAATCCAGATGTATTATTTGTTCACAGCATGATCCACAGAGAAGCTCTTGACTTCAAATCTTTACCGAAAGATTTGATGTCTGCTCTGGATCAAGTGATTGAAGTTGTAAACTTCATTAAATCTCGACCGCTTGCATCCCGACTTTTCTCAGAGCTTTGTGAAGCAATGAATTCAGACTACAAATGTCTCCTGTATCACACCAACGTTCGTTGGCTCTCCAGGGGAAAAGTGTTAAAGGTGTCGTCCAACTCAAGGCTGAGCTGATTTCATTCTTGGAGGCTGAAAACAAAAAAGACTTTGGATTTTCTATTCATGACGAAATCTGGTGGGTTAAGGTGACATTTCTCTCTGATTTATTTGACAAATTAAATTCATTGAATTTAAGTCTTCAAGGACCATCGGAAACCATCATCACTGCATCCTCAAAACTGAAGTCATTTGGTGAAAAATTGTCTTTGTGGCAAAGTAAGATCTCGAAAGGAGTCTTCGACTGCTTTCCTACTTACTATGAATGTACTTCAAATAAAGAAATCACCCCCGAAATTCTGGACATTTTGACACACTTGCAGTCAGCATTGCAGCATTACTTTCCAACAGTTGGAAGTAATGAATATGGATGGGTCAGTTATCCATTTGGAAACAATGAGGCTACAAATCTGAAAACTGAAGAAGCAGAGCAGCTCATTGATTTAAAAAACCAAGCAGTTCTTAAGTCAAGTTTTGCCGAGAAAAGCCTGGATAAGTTTTGGATTTCAATCAACAAGTTATATCCTGCAATCAGTTTAAAAGCAATCAAAATAATTCTTCCATTTGCATCTTCATGGTTTTGTGAGTTTGGATTTTCAGCATTGACTGAAATCAAATCTAAGAAAAGAGAAAGACTTCTTACAATAGACGATGAAATACGAGTTTGTTTGTCGACTCTGGAGCCTCGATTAGATCGCATTTGCTCTAAAAAAACAACAACTGGCAAACCCTTCACATTAAATGTAATACTTCAAAAAAGGTAAAATACTTTTTTTCCTTTTTATTATAAAATAACTGTTGCTCTTCGTGGTGTGCCGCGAAATTTTTGTAGTTTTTTTACTGTGCCACCAGACAAAAAAGTTTGAGAAACACTGACCTAAGACTACGTAAGTCGTTACCAAACGTAGGGCAGCCGCTCGACTCGCCTTCCCCTCGGTACGCCACTGATCGACACCCTGGGTTTTATGCTTTGGATCGCAGTAAATAGAGCTAATACACGAAACGTAGGGAGGGGGAGGGGTGGAATTCTGCTCCCTGTTGTTCGTCTATCCTCTTCAACTTTCTAGGTTAAGGTCATGAGAGTTGGACTCCAGTGGACAACAAACAATGGAGACATTTTCTCGCCGTTTCTAGATTCTCGCTCTTTCGGCGCAGTCTCTGATGCCTGGCAAATTTCTATCAAGGGCTTGACCACGTTCCGGGTTACTTGCAGCGTTAGACTGTACCAGAAACCCCCGATTGGTAGTAAATCACCCGGGTACGCTGTTCTGCCTCAACGTGGCACCCGGGTGGAAACGACCATTAGAGGAAATGGTTAGGCTAAATGAATAGCAAAACAAAACTCCTGTGGGAGTGTCCAAGGGAACACGAGAGTGGTCTCATTGCATGGAGCGGAGTTGAAAGAGAGCTTCCACGTCCCTGTCGATAATCCATGCGCCGTTCAAGGGGCCGTTACACAAATGGCGAGTCCTCCACGGATAGCTTGGTACAACATAGGAAAATGGCGGAGGTCCCCGGTGCACTCGCCCTTCGGCCATGTCTAGCCCATGCGCCCGGGGTGCCAAATGCATCGGAATTAGCAATGCTTTACATAGGCATTGACTTGGGTCTCTTCCAGACAGAACTGTGGTTCACGCAGGTTGTTTTTTTTTTTTACTGTTTGACGCTCAAACAGGTTTTTTTTCAAACTCTAGAGCTCGAAGACCCTTCGGCTCATCTCTTAGACGATCAAACGGTAATAGATCATGCTAAGATTACTCGCTTAGAGCACGTGAAGGAAAGCGGGGCAGTGTGTCATGTACTGGACAGCTTAATTGCCAAAAACGAACCAGGACTCTCTCACACAGGGCCGGTCCTACTGATTGCGGGGCCCTACGCTAAACGGATTGCTCGGGGCCTAGTCTGGTTAGGGATAAGGATAAATGAACATTAAGATTTTTTGTAAGAAAATAAATTCTTTGTATGACAATTTCGTCTATTTTTCAGGACATTTTTTGAGTTTTTGAGGATATTTTAATAATTTCAGAATATTTTCATGAGTTTTTGAGGGTATTTTAATAATTTCAGGAGATTTTCATGACTTTTTGAGGGTATTTTAATAATTTCAGGAGATTTTCATGACTTTTTTTTCAGAGGAAACAGTGTCGCAAATCATGTTCCAGTTTTCCCAGCTGCAAGAACTCAAAATCTATGTCTGCCAAGGGACTAAGACTAATACTGAGAGTATGAAGTTGTTAGTCTAATTTATTTCAAGAAATGTTCAAAATATGTTTTCTCTTTTTGAGATAAAGTGGAATCATGTATAAAATTTTATTTTTTTTTAATTGCAAAGAAAATCAATCAAGTGTAAATTGAAGTTTTCATTCCTACGGGTATCGAACAGTGACGCGGGTATCGAGCAGTGACGATCTATTACTTGGAATCGTTAAGATGATATATGGGCCATTTCGACGTTACTTTCAATCAGTGCACTCAACCGATGCATTTTTTTTTATACCATATGTTCAGTCTAACGGCATTGTTGTTACAGATGCAGGTCTGATGTTTGGATGTGTTTATTGTTCTTGTGTTGTTGTTGCGTCTTTTAATCTTTATTGTCCCTTTACCATGTTTATTGTTGAGAGTTTGGTGTGTGTGTGTGTGTTTCTGATATTTTTTGTTCTTAATTGGGCTCACACACTGTTAGTGAGGTTTACAGGATGGTAGGTTGCGTCAAGGTTTACCTCAAAAGTTTGTTATATATAACTGCAATTGGGCTGTAAATGTAATTTAAACAAAAAATAAACAGCCTACCTGTACTTTGTTTATGTTTTGTGTCCCATGAGATGCGTCAGGTGTTGCTTAAAAACATCAAACCATTTTCTATTCGTGTTATTTTTTATATTTTTTATTGTTGTTTTTTATTTTATATTATTTTTTTCGAGTTCCTACTAAAATCATGCAATCGAACTAAAAATATATATTATGTCCTAAAAGTCTAAGGGCGCTTAAATTCGTTGGATATAGATCTAGAATTTGTAGAAAAGTAAAGTTCTCCTTTCAGACTTTGCGATCTATAGGGCAGATCATCTGTTTCTGTGACCTGCGATTAACGAGGGTGTCATTTGGCTATCACAACGACCGACCGACTTAACTCTTTCCCTAACTAATGTCAGGTACCTATTAGAGCTAGGTGGACTCAGGGGAGCCCAAAGATCCCGAAATTAAAAATCCCAGTCTTCGCCAGGATTCGAACTCCCCGGTTCTGAAGCCAAGCGCTTTACCGCTCAGCCACACGCCTTCCCTAGAATTTATTTTGCATTAATGTGTTGAACATATTTCGAATGTCCCTTTCAGAGTCGAAGATGATTTTATCCTGGCCCAAACCTCCAACAGGACGTTGGCGGAATTCGCAGGCAGGTTTCGAACCCCTGACAGTCCAGAACACATACCACGTTACCAGGTGGTCATGACAACCTTGTCACGTGAAAAGAATCACTAAAATAAATTGGAAGCACAGAATTTTATTTAGCGTTTCATCATTAACTAAGAAAGAAACTGGACTAACGAATAACTCGCTTTACTAAGAGCAATTCAAACGTCTGGACAGTAAGTAACTAAGTCCAGTGTGATCACCTTAAAGCTGGGGGCATCTCGCGGGATAAGGCTTTGTTTTCTCAAGGCTAATGATCTATTTAAAAAAACAATACTTTTTATCTTTACTAAACATATCTCCCCAGGCATTGGATTAAAGTCAGTAGGTGTAAACTTGGCTCTAGTCTATCTACTTTTTAAAAAAAATATAAAAGGCTTTAGTTTTACTGTTTTGTTTTTTTCTTCATCTAGTCAATTTTTTGCTGCTTAGCAGCTAAAAGCTGTTTTGGAGTCTCTCTAAGAATATGCAGCTTGCTATTCTTGATAATAGTTCGACACAGCACTGCAGAGTGGGTTAGGCTGGGTTGTGGTAATAACAGGGTTTGTCTGAGGTGAAATTGATATGGCTCCTAATGTCTCAGAAGACAATGGATGCGCCCAGGTGAATCAATGGCTTTGGATTCCCCTTGATACGGGGCAGAATCTGGTGTGACTGATATCTCTGATCAAGCCGACTCTAGAGCGGCAGAGTTTGCCACAGTTCGTGCATGAGGTGAAATTATTGGGGCAGTTAAAGATGGTATAATTAATGGTCTGTTTGAGTATCTGTGTGAGTGTTAATGCCCCCCCCCCCGAACTGACCATCCCTCTCTGTAATTATGTGCAAGTGTGATCATTCCTTTAGAAGAAAAAAAACTCAGTCTTAAGCATGAATGTTAAAATGTAATTAGAATATTGCCCCCCCCCCCCAAAAACACGTGATGAAGAAAACTATAAACATTATGAAGTCAAATAGCCGAAAGTTGTTTTAGTTCAAATATAGAAACTATATTATCCTCAACTATAAGTCTTCAGACAGGTGATATTACATACTATTGGAAATCTCCTATTCCAAACTTGCATACCTCTAACCAACCCTTCTAGTAATTCAATTGTCATATAATTACATCCTCCTATATTAGGAAAATCTGAATTTTTTTTTCTTTTGCTTCGTATTTATTTATTTTTTGTATTCACATTTTTATTCCGGAGACCAAGTCAGCACAAACAAAAAAGTGTCATAACGAGAGGTCATTGTCCGGAAACAGCCGAGCGCCTCAGCGAGTGTCGGACGGAAAACAAAAAACATCGTCAAAATAAATTAACCTTCGTGACACCGGTCCTCGGGAGAAATGTGACTCGTCCTTCTTAGGACAATATTTACTTGGACCCCCTCCTGCCCCCCTCACTTCACGAAGTAATAAAAACAAAAGGGAGACCATAAAATAGAGAGGGAGGGGGGGGGGGAGTCAGGGGCGGAAAGAAAGGCTTGACTTGTCTGCTCCAAGGATATGTGAATTACCTTCAGGGTATCCTTATGGCCGATTGGATGATAGATCCATTACATACCCTGCGTAACGCTCAAACCCTTCGAATTTAGTTCGACTACTCATGCTTAGGAAGTACTTATCAGCTCTCAACGGCTAACGGTCATTATGCTGGACGACGGTAAAGTAGATTACTAAGTTTGAGATCAAAGTCGTGCCATTTTTTGTTTTTTACACCGTGCTTTGAATTTCCGCAGAGAAACGCCGTTTAAATTTTCTTTCTATTTAGTTGAAATTGGTAAGTTACATTTTTAGCGGCCCCCGAAAGGGGAAATAGACGTTATTAGTTTTGTGTGGAATGTCTGTCCGTCTGTTCGTCCCGTTTAGATCTTGTAAAATAGAAAAGATAGTTAAAATCTGACACAATAATATCTTAGATCGTTCAAATTTCTGATGCAACGGCTACTTTTTTCTTTTCTGAAAGAGAAAAATCTAATTTTTAAAATCACTTATGCAAGCAGTTTTGTTTTCATAAAAAAATACACCACTTTTACAACTATTTACTATTAATATGAAAGTCTTAACTAAATAACTCTTTTTATTTAACTCGGTCTATTTGCCTTTTTAAACAAAAAAAAAAAAACACTTCGGTTCCGATTTTGAGTTTGTGTTTCCACACAAACTGTCTTTGTAACCTAGTTTGTTTGTTGTTTGTGCAATGGTAACAGAAGTAATGCCTTTATAAAAATGACACGTTTTTTTTTTTGCAACCTCTTTCACGGATTTCAAAAAATGACTTGCGTTGGCTGAGTGGTAAAGCGCTCGGCTTCCGATCTTTTTAAACTCCCCACTCAATGAATTTAATCATCATTGAGGCGCCAAATCGAACTCCCCTCTACCCGCTTCCCAAACCAGATGTCTAACTGCCTCGACCTTAATGGTCTTCCTGGACGTTATGATTGCGCGCAAACACAACCCTCTGGTCAATATCTGGCTAGCGGAGATTTATAGCTCAGTCTTCAATGTTTTAATTTTTTTTTCCCCGCCGCTCGAATCTTCTGACGCCCAAAACTTAAGTGGCTGTTATTGTTGGGGTGGACAGACTCCGCGCAGTGATATATGGTGTCGTCCCGACATCAGCGTTGACAGCTAGGAAGTAGGAAATGAGGGCTCAGTTAGCAATAGGGCCAGAGTCATTAAAAAGGTGCCCTAATCAGGACCCGCGGGTCAAATCCGGCACCTCAAAAAGTTTGACTACAGTGCGCAGGGAAATCACTAAGTTTCGGTTCCATCATTCTCAAAGATGGTTTTGCAATAATGCGATCTGTGAAAAAAATATTTTATATGCCAACCCACCTCCCCCCCCCCCCGGGATGGAAATGGTTGGTCACTGCTTGGTGTAATTCTGTAAACCAACCTCTATGTAAATTCCCCTTCCCCTTTCCAATTACCAGACAAATGGACAAACGAGCTGAGTTTATATAAGCTTTATAAAAATTGATGAATTGCAAGACTTTAGTTGTTTTGTAAGGATACAATAGGATGTGGCGTAGAAGTTGGCAACAATCGGAAATTCCTTTACTGACATGACGGTAAATAAAAAAACATAACTCGGCGTTAGCTAGGAGACCGAAATAGCTGACAGTTGTTTTGAAGAGGCGCCCAGTACAGACGTGTTAATTGTATCGTCGTGGACCTTGGACTGTTGCCCCACTTTAATGAATGAAACATTCGTCATTTATCAATTAAAGGTCTTGAACAATTGTTTGTTCTTGCAGTATCGAGAGCGTGTAAGTTAATTGTTGGATTTAACTACCATCTGAGTTGCGTTTACTGAGCACCTAAAGGCAGCACGGAAAACCAACTCCTACATACCCCCTCACCCCCACTGGTTCACAAATGAGATTGGACCAAAGCGCTCTGAGCATGCTATAAGCATAAAAGTAGCGATATATAAAAGCTATTATAATAATCTGTTCGGCTCGCACCAAGCCGAATCAAGCAACAATAAAACAGTGACATGGACACTAAATTAAACTTTAATGTTGCCAACTATGATTGTTTTTTTAATAAAGATAAATACGGAAAAGCATAGACATTTAAATAAAAACATCTTGCAAAATAAAATAAAAATTCTATCATGCTCAAGGAGGCATTAAAGCGCTTTGCTTCCGGACCGAGGTTTGAGGTTCGAATCCTTGTGAAGACTGGGATTTTTAATTTCAAGATCTTCGGGCGCCTCTTGAGTCCATCCAGCTCTAATGGGTACGTGACATTGGTTGGGGAAAAGTAAAGGCCGTTGGTCGTTGTGCTGGCCACATGACACCCTCGTTAACAGTAGGCCACAGAAACAGATGACATTTACATCATCTGCCCTATAGAACTCAAGGTCTGAAAGGAACTGTGTTATGCTTAATTAAGCTTTTACATTTGTACATTTACAGTCATTTTTCTTAAGTATTGTAAGATTTATTTCCCTTTTCTGTATCAAACTAAATTAATTGATTACCAGTAAATATTTTATTAATTGTTGTTTATTTTTAAAATTGATTCGTCTTTTGTTAGGGGCAATGAATAATTGTGCAAAGTTTCAACTTGATCTGAGAAAGGGAAGCGAAAGAAGGAACGTGTACGAAAATGTGCACGAGACAGACAGACAGCCGGACGGACGGAGTGAATTGATATAAGCTTTGGGAGTGATATGAGATCGATGCACCTCCAAATGTATCTAACGGATACAGGCTAAACAATTAGCACATATTTAAAAACCAATAAAATTTCAGAGAGACAACGAATAACAGGGAGCGTTATCCAGTTGATATTGAGCTCCAACTCTGGGGAGAAAATTTCTATGTTTAGGTTAATTGACGATAAGTTAAGTCGACGGTAGGTTGTTTTTTTTTTTTGCTTTTTACAATTGACTTAAGGGTCGAAGAGGAAAGAGGCGATGGTATGCAACACACACACACACACACAAAAGGAGGGGATTAGTGTTTCCAGGAAAGTACTTTGTCATTCCAAAAACTAGATCCTCTAGTTAATCTGGTCTTAGTCAAAGTACTTATAGTGTGCTCGTGTGTGTTTTTATATATGTGTTATGATTTTGTTTTTGGGGGAGGGGGCTAAAAGGAAGACACACATCGTATAAGAAAACAGAGAAACGCTCTTCATATTTGGAATACCTCCTACCCCCTCCCCGGCTCGTTTTTTTTTTTCTATCTCGTTACAGTGGTGTCAGAAGATGGCGGCGAGAAATGTCATGTGTCATTTACACAGGTGGAAATAAAAATGACAGGCAACAAAAAATATATATATTCGGGACGGAACAAATGACCTGTCACAGGTGACCTGGGGGGGATACAGCTGGACAGCGTGATTATGGAGCGGAGTGGAACAAAGGTGTGGCGGGAGGGGTAAATAGTTACTAATTGTTTTATGTTCGGCCTAGTTGGTCTAATCCTTGATGACCTGGTGGTGGACTCTCTTTACCTGGCGTGAGACTTAACACAGCGGGGACGAGGCGTTCTCTTAATTACTACAGCAGCCCTCCCCCCCCCCCACACACAACGAGACCATTAGTTATAGAAGGCCTCCACACTGACCTGCAACGTCACAAACTATGGGCAGTTTAGACCAATAGTTCACTGCCACGTCACAAGTCTGTACAACGTGGCGGACGAGCTATCGGTCTAAACTGCCCACAGGTTGTGACGCTGCAGGTCAGTGTGGAGGCCTTCTATAACTAATGGTCTCACACACACACACTCACACACAACCCAAGTCATCTTGTCGTCAATAATAATAAGAATCTATAAGACTTGTCTTCGATTCCGAAGATTAATGAGGAGTACAGTATTTCCCGTGGCAACGCGGCCCCAGCTTCAACCTGCATATTTTGCCACATCCAGCTCAGACATTACCTTTGTCCACCAGTGGTCTGTTTCGTTTATCTTTTCGCGGTCTACGTTTGTTCTCTGCAGGGGATTTTCATTTAGTTTCCCGTGTGTATTCCGCGGCCTTTGTAAGTGATCTCCAGCTGTCTCGTTCGGAAGACGCCTACAGCTAGTTACTTTCCTTCCTATGTCAGTTAAAGCAAGTTGGCGCCTTATCTGGTATTTAAAGCGTATTTAAGCGATTCCGTGGGGAAATTCTGTTACATCGACAGACTTTTAGATCCCGTAAAAAAAAAAAAAAAAAAAGAATGCCTTTTGCATATTTTTCGTTCCACATACTGGAGACGTGGCCTATAAAAAGTCACTCTATATTAGTCCCTACATGCATTCGCAAGAACATCGCTGTTTGACAGTATTTGTATTGCGACCTTGCCGACATATGTCAATGATGATGCGAAAATATATCTGGTGAAAGCTTTCAAGAAATCTTACTTTCTGTATAGTACCCATGTCTCAGATCCATACAGAAGGGTTGAGAGAACCACTGCTAGGTAGACACTGATTTTTGTAGGCAGGCGGAGCGATTTATTCTTCCACACTCTTGCTTGATGGAGTCAAAAAAGCACTTCTTACCCTGGCCAGACAGTTTTCCACTTCCATTGATAGTAAAACCAGTATTAAGAAACTGCAGTGAAAACATTTCTTTTTTTTTTCTTTTTACAATTATTAAATTACGCTTTATCGTTTTTAATAAAAAAAAGAGTCACAGGCCGGATGTGGCCCGCGGGCCGTATTTTGAGCATCACTGTGTTAGGTCCATGAAATTTACCTTTTCCTCTAGTCGACGACGAGTTCCCATTGTCCTCGCCTCGGCGCCTCAGTTTCTCCAGTTAAAAGTAAGAAAGACGCCCCCGACGGAATAAAATCCAACAAAGGGGTGTAATGTCCAAGTAACAGTGAAGATAGCCCGAATACAGACCCCCGTTGGGAAGGTAACTCTACAATCTAGATCTCGGGTGATTTGTGTTCTGACCTTCTATGGGCATGCCAGTTATTCCCCCCTCCCCCCCACACACACACCACCAGAAGGAGAGCCAAAGAGGGACAAAGCGTTGCTTACAATTTTAGATCATAAATGGTGTCACTTGTGTGAATGGGATTCGAACCTAAAAACAAGCGTAAAGAGATGGTTATTTCTCAAAAAAAATAAAATAAATGTTATCATCACTTCTAAATCTGGACAAGTGTTAGCAATTACAGATTTTTGTTGTTATAGTTTTAAATCACGCTGACACGGCATAGCAATCCGTTTCTTTTCATTTACACATTTATTTTTTTTTTGTCAACAGATATTAATGTTGAAGCTTTAATGCTAAAATAAATAATGAGTAGACATGACGTGTTACTTGTTACATATAATAGCACCCAGGGCCGGCCTTAGCCGTAGGCAAACTAGGCAGCTGCCTGTTGGGGGCCTCGTACAGAACTAAAATAAAAATTCATAGACATAAAATTGCGAAACTTGGGTTTGATCTCAAGGATAGATTTACGTTGAGCACTATGACTCTATCTTGACTAGTCTACCTTTGTCTCTAGTACAGAAGTTACGCTATAAGAATACAAGCTATTTATCGATTTAGATCTAGACTGGCCGGTTTTTAATAAAATGCGTACTTTTTTTTCACTTTTTTTTTTTTTAATCTCTTTTGGGGCCACCACCTTCACTTCAACTAGGGCACCCAATTATCCAACGCCCGCCATGTAGCAGCACGTGATAACACTAGTAACACACATGAAGACAATGTGACGAAACATAATTAAGATACAAGGAAACTTGAACTTAGGACCTCTGACGAGGCATCTTTCATCATTCTGTGTCTATGGCTATTGCTTAGTGCTCCCCAAAAAATAAATATTTATCACTAACGTATAATATCTGCATACTTATAAAGGGCCTTTATCTCAAATAAATGGGCATTTTCAGTATAAATACGGTACTGAGTAAACAAGGAAAATAGCATTTAATATTGACCCTTCTGAGTTATTTGTGATAGAATTTGTAGCTGGACATACTACTCTACGTAAAATTATAAATTTTAAAAAATATGACTAATGCCCTATTCACTTGCTGTAGTTTTTAATATAGTTCAATATATTTATACACTCTAAATCTAATTGTCATATCGAAATAATAAAAAAAACTGAGATAGAAAAACAAAGAAAATATGGGAATCTAGGCTTGGAGATTGAGCGTCTATGGAAATTGTCCAAAATAACAATATACCCCATTATCATATCAACCGAGGGGATAATAACAACTGACTTCACAGACACCTTCAAGGCCCTTAACATTCCTAGGAACATCCTCGCTGCCTGTCAGAGGGCGGTACTGCTGCAGACCTGCCACATCACCAGAAAATTCTTCAGTAGAAACTGTTAAAGGGACTACAATGAATTTTGTTTCTCTTTAACGAAACTCGACCCTGGCAGCGCCAGAGAATGACTACTCGTTAGTTTCTGACATAATAATAATAATAAAGACAACAACAACACTAATGATAAATCTGCAACCATCATCACTATCCAACAATACAAAAAAAAAACGGAAATTGAGAAAAGAAGTAAATACCACAATCTAAGTTTACTGACTATCGAATTTATCTTTAGTGACAATACAACCTGTTGTTATATTAACCGAGAGGATTATGACAACTGGCACATTTGAAGCCCTAAGCATTCCTAAGAGGATACTTTTAAACCTTTCATAGGACAGAACTGCTACAGACCTGCCTCATAATCAGAAAAAATTCTAATTGGACCAGGGGCGTAGCTAGGAATTTTCCATCGTCTGGGGTCCCGGGGGGCTTGACCTCTTTGAGGGCCCCTGCATTTTGCTTAATAATATTAAATTTTTAATGTAAAAAAAACAACAACACTCATTTGGGGGCCCCCTCATGTGGGGGCACGGGGGGATTTTCAAATTCTCCCCCTTCCTGCCCCCACCCTAGCTACGCCACTGAAATGGACACTGTTAAAGGGACTACGATGAATTTTGTTTCTCGTTAACGAAACTCGACCCTGGCAGCGCCAGAGAATGACTACTCGTTTGTTTCTGACATAATAATAAAAATAATAATAGGAATAAAGGAACATTCCTAGGAACATCCTCGTTGCTTGTTAGAGGGCGGTACTGCCACATCACCAGAAAATTCCTCAGTGAAAACTGTTAAAGGGACTACGATGAATTTTGTTTCTCTTTAGCGAAACTCGACCCTGGCAGCGCCAAAGAATGACTACTCGTTCATTTCTAACATAATAATAATAATAACAAAAATAATAAGATGAATGTATAGAGTCTCGGACTGATTAACAAAATTATAATAATAAAGACGTAATGACGTCTAAGAATAAGTAAATAGCCTATGCAATCATTTGAAGTGACATAGCTTATAGGTTGGAGATGCTCTTTCCGAAAGCAAGATATGTCACGTCCTAGCTTAAGCGTCTTGCATGACGTCAGGAGATAAGAGTGGGCAGGGTTTGAACTCGGACCATCCATAAAGCGTGTAGGCTTACATAGCAGTCAGTGTAACTCTAACTCTTAAATGTAACATGTTCTCTCCCGCTCTCCGCCTGACCAGGACATCATACGGCAAACCAAAACAGAACTGGCTATTTAAAAAAAAGGTAAATAATGTGATAAATAACTTGCCCGATGGTCAGTTCTAAAGGTCAGTGAAGAGAAACAAAAAAAGGCGAAGACTTAAAAAGAAAATGATGTATCGGTTGTCAATATAATTGTTCTCGGTGCGGCAGAGATTCTGGAAACGATATGTTTACGAGACGGCCTCTTGTCAAAATGATATACTGATTTCCCTCATTTATGTTGCCCGCACTGCGCCCCCCCCCCCCCCCTTTCCTCTTTCTGGCCACGCCACTCCACTCCCACTTTAAATTGCCAGTTTTACACTCTTGTCACAGACATTCTTGCAGAAAGCCCCACAGGTAGCGACACCGATAGCAGTGCTGGAACCACCGCTGAGAAGGAACTTTATTTATGTGGCTTTTACATTTTGCGGCACTCTCTTTAAAGTGTGTGCTGGTTAGTTTGAACTAATATGATTTTTTTTTCTTTTTATCATTATTTATATAAAGCTAATATCAACTCACTCTGTCTGTCTGTTACAGACTTTGAACACGTCACTTCTCCCACACACCCCTCCTCGGATCAAGGTGAAACACTACTCAAGTATTAACTGTATCTAACAAAACATGAATACATTTTTTAGAAATTAACAAATTACTAAACTAATTTTCGATAATTAATTATTGTGTTTCATATTGTTATAAACCTGGTGGTGGCACAGAGAGGGGTAGTGGTGTGAGTGTAGTCAGCCGACGCAAATCGCCCCAGGCCAGCGCTAGACGAGCGGTCAACCGTGACGAGTTACGACGATCGGCCGAGACGAGTTAACAACATGAAGGTTCGAGTAGGATCGGCGTCGTGAACAGAGCTCATTAGCGTCACGAGAGTTGTAGTCATCTGACCACCTAGAAACGTCGAGCGGCGTTCTGTCCGGTTCTAGAAGGCCAGTAGGGACCCTATATAAAGAGCGGAGGTGTCGCAGGCAAGACGGTTCAGAAAGCGGGTTCACGACAGGAGTTCAGAACACGGTCGACTACAGCACAGTTCAACGGTGTGGTTCTGTACGGAGCATTACGACGGTTCAGTGCGGAGTACTGTCAAGTACAGTTGAGACGAACGGCGTCTTGATCTTGGTCTGTGATCGAGTCCGACACAACGAGCCCAAGTGTGTGAAGTCAGTCCCGAACTGTTGAACCCAGTGCAAGCCCGGAACGAGACGGAGAGGCCAGTGCAAGACTTGATACGGCGGAACGGTGCTATCGGAGAGATATTTGTTATCGCAGAGATATTTGTACTGTTCTACGTGCTGCCAATTGTACAGTATTGGCTGTTATTTATGGACATTAAACCTTTACGTTATTTTGGAGCCCTGACTTGTCAAGTTCTTTAAGTTGGTGGTGTATGGTGCAGTTTGCAGAGAGCCTGGATAGTGAGATTCGTAACAACTGGTGTCAGAAGTGGGATCGGATCGGAATCGGATTGGATCGGATCTACTATGGCTCGTCTGAAACTGCTGTACGAACTTGAATTTAGAGAACTGAAAGAAGAACTCCGTGGACGAAGGCTGAAGACATATGGTAACAAGGAAACTTTACAAGCACGCCTCCGAGAAGACATGTTGGAAGAAGAAGAAGATCCGGACACGTATCTGTTTGAAGTCGAACCAGACTTGGGAGAGCTCTTGAACTCTGTACTAGACGAGATGAGTATGACATTGAAGAAGTCCACCGAGGAGTTCTGTAGAGAGATTAAAAAGATGTGTACCTCAGTGAAGGAAGTGACGAGCCCCGTGGTGAAAACGATGGACGTGGTGGAAGAAACCTTGTACGACCAAGGAGACTTGAAAGATGAAGGAGATTCACCATCGTTGGACATTGAACTATTACCCACCCAATGCTGTGAATCAATAAGCAGTAACAATGGCAATGCTGATGAACGTGGTGCTGCCTGTGAATCCGAAAACAAGGAGTACAGATCTGGGGAGCCGAAAGAGACAGACAAAGAGACAAGAGAAGCGGCCTATAGTCCAACAGAAGCTTGTGCTGCCGACGTACCTGATATGAGAAGCTCAAACAGCAAGACAGATCAAGAGAACACTGAGTCTGCCTCCAAGCCAGTTGCTGAGGGACGTTTACATGATGGAAGCTACCGGCGAAGCTTGGACCCTACAGACGTTCGTCCAGATGCTAAGCTCAGCGAGAGAAGTTCTGATGGTGGTCAAGAGAATCCAAGGAAGCCTGACGTTAGTCCAGCTGCCAAGACTGGAGAGGAAAGCCCTGATGGTGGTCAAGAGAATCCAAGACAGCCTGACGTTGACTTTGATGGACATTTGCAAGATGAAAGTCATCGACCAGGTCTGAAACCAACAAGCGATTGGCCCGATACTGAGACGAGAGAGAGAGGTCCTGATGACGGTGAAGAAAGCCGATTGGAGCCTGAGGCCGAAGACGAAGTGGAGTGTTACCAACCTGCCCCAAGAGCATGTCCTCCAGACACGGCTGAAAATGATGACTTGTCCCACCATTCCCTGTCCTATGGATTTGAAACCCATCCCAACCCTTCTCCGCAAAGCCCTATGACGTCACCTCTTTGGCCAACGATCTTGGTATCCCCAGCCCTTACATCCTATACTTCTCCATGTGTCAGGTGGCTGCCCTCAATACCGAACGACAAGAGAGCGACGCGACCACGACATCACTGCAGTCACATGAAGGCCAACTGGCGGAGAAGAAGAAGGCTACTTTTGTTGAATGCAAGATGGATGACGATGCAACCTCGATATCACTGCAGCCACATGAAGACCAACTGGCGGAGAAGAAGAAGAAGGCGACTTTTGCTGAGTGCAATATGGATGACCATGCGATCACGAGGTCGATACAACCAGATGAAGGCTAACTGGAGGAAAAGAAGAAAACGTTTTCTGAGCTCAACGTGGATGGCGATGAAAGCACGACGGCGAAGCAACCAGGTTAAGGCCAACTGGAGGAAGAGAAGGAAGCGACCATTGCTGACTGCAACATGGATGGCTCCATCAAGCTCAAGAGGCAAGCCAACTGCCACTGATCGCCCCCCGCCTGCAGCGATGAAACTTTACAGCCAATGTCATGATGTTGATTCTGTCCGGGACGGACAGATCTAAGGAGGGGGCAGTGTTATAAACCTGGTGGTGGCACAGAGAGGGGTAGTGGTGTGAGTGTAGTCAGCCGACGCAAATCGCCCCAGGCCAGCGCTAGACGAGCGGTCAACCGTGACGAGTTACGACGATCGGCCGAGACGAGTTAACAACATGAAGGTTCGAGTAGGATCGGCGTCGTGAACAGAGCTCATTAGCGTCACGAGAGTTGTAGTCATCTGACCACCTAGAAACGTCGAGCGGCGTTCTGTCCGGTTCTAGAAGGCCAGTAGGGACCCTATATAAAGAGCGGAGGTGTCGCAGGCAAGACGGTTCAGAAAGCGGGTTCACGACAGGAGTTCAGAACACGGTCGACTACAGCACAGTTCAACGGTGTGGTTCTGTACGGAGCATTACGACGGTTCAGTGCGGAGTACTGTCAAGTACAGTTGAGACGAACGGCGTCTTGATCTTGGTCTGTGATCGAGTCCGACACAACGAGCCCAAGTGTGTGAAGTCAGTCCCGAACTGTTGAACCCAGTGCAAGCCCGGAACGAGACGGAGAGGCCAGTGCAAGACTTGATACGGCGGAACGGTGCTATCGGAGAGATATTTGTTATCGCAGAGATATTTGTACTGTTCTACGTGCTGCCAATTGTACAGTATTGGCTGTTATTTATGGACATTAAACCTTTACGTTATTTTGGAGCCCTGACTTGTCAAGTTCTTTAAGTTGGTGGTGTATGGTGCAGTTTGCAGAGAGCCTGGATAGTGAGATTCGTAACAATATCAAAAAAAGGGAGTGAATTAAAATGCTACGAAAATAAGGGCATGCGCCGACCGAGGCTCGAACCTGTGGCTCTGGATTCGACACCACCGCCTAGCGATAACGCATCAAAGCGAAACTAGCCTCTAGACTCTAGACCATCGGAATGTCCAAAAAAAAAACATTCTTCTGATCCAGAGTCATTTCGCCCGTATGCAAATTACCACCCCAGTGGTCAAAAGTCACAAGCCCCAGCTAGCCCCTCCCCCACCCTTTAAAACCTGGTCCCTGGTGCTGTTATTCATTTATGCTTAATATATGTATGTATCATTTGTTTCGGCACCTAGCTTCAACTCTATGTCTAGTATTTTTATACCAGGATCACAAAGTTTTTTCTGCACGGAACAGACGAAGAAGACAAGAAGAAAGGGGAGACAAACGAAGCGATGGGAAGGGATCAAGGAATGGATAGGCCTGCCAATGAAAGAAAACTTTAGTCCTAGCAAAGGACACTGACGAATGGAAAGATTAAGTCAACAGATCGTGTGTGGTGCCCCAGCGGTCAAAATGCTAAGCCAAATATCAATGTGAATATGTATATATTTTTTTTATTTTGTTGGCCACCTTCAGTTATAAAGCCTGGGAATCATCTCTGATTAGACAAGATTCCTCTGTATCTCCTCTCCAAGCAGCACTTATGTCTTAAAAAGTTAAAACGGCAAATAACTGATTGTAATAAACTGAATACAAGTAACATAATTTGGACATTTGGCCAAACAAACAACAAAATATGGCCAGAAGTGAATGAAGTCCCCCACATTCGCGCGAAGAATTTAATTTAGTTATCGCACTGCAATACTACAATGAAATTATAAGTTTAGAATAAATAAATTATTTTGATCTAATTTTTGGTAAGGGGCTCTTGTGTTATTACCACATTCCTTCCACCTTTGAACTATGACCAAAGTTGGAGCTAATGGTATAAATGTAAATATCGTTCCCCCTTTCAGACCACGTGATCTATAGGGCCCACATAACCACCACCAGCCTTTTTTTTCCCCCCAACTAATGTAGACTCAGATCCACGCAAGAGATCCAGAGATTAAAAATCTCCAGGATTCTAACCCAGGACCCTAGAGTTCGGTAGTCAAGCGCCTTATAACACTAAGACACCTCGGCTGTTGGTTAAGATCATAATGTAACCAGAGGATGG
Source organism: Biomphalaria glabrata (assembly GCF_947242115.1). Lineage (NCBI taxonomy): Eukaryota > Metazoa > Mollusca > Gastropoda > Planorbidae > Biomphalaria > Biomphalaria glabrata. Next base: position 34,660,309 of record NC_074723.1, read on the forward strand.
ATCTATTACCTAACCGTTTCCCTGCTTACAAGCGACTGAGTGAAAGCTTATATTGTACCAGTAACGTAGCTAGGGATTTGGGAGTCTGGGGGCGGGGGGGGGCTGTCCTTTTTAGGGGCCCTGAAATTTTGACATTCGACATCCTGATATGAGATAGTGGTGTAATATTTAATGTAAAAACACATTTTGGACACTCATTTTGGGGACTCCTCAAGTGGGGCCCAGTGGGGATTTTCACATTTGGACCCCTCCCCCAACCCTAACTAAGCCTTTACATATAAAGTCTTTGAAATATATAAATATATATATATAATGTGCGTGGCTTTCAGTTACATTCTAGTCCGTAAGTCAAAGAGTGTCCAAATCATTGGAAAGAGCAATGTCTAGATCAGCGGTTCTCAACCTTTTAAGATCGGCGACCCCTTTTTACAATTCCCTCTCTGCCGCGACCCCTCCCCCCCCCACACACACATACAGCAATAGAAGAGTAGACAATAACAATCCATATTTTCGATGGTCTTAGGCGACCCCTGGAAACTCCTCCATCGACCCCCAAGGGGGTCGCGACCCACAGGTTGAGAACCCCTGGTCTAGATTCTAGAATGTAAAAAATCAGTTTCGAACAGTTTTGTTGAGTCGGGCTGAAAGGGGAGAGGAGCTCATTCTTAATGGCAGGTCAAACTGGTGCTGTGAGTAAAGTTTTTCTGCGTATCTGTTTCTGTGTTGAATTTTGTTTTAAACCCAGCATTTATGTTTATTATAAGTTTGTTGTTTGTAAAATGTGTTACAAGTTTCGGCTGTAACTTCATATTTGAAGATAATTACATCCTAGTCCAATTCTCACGCAGCACGACCAGGGGAGGGGAGGGTGGCAGTGGGCAGGGTTCGAACCCGGGAAAATGGATACCACCGAATGACAGTCTAGAGCGAAAATCCTTTTCTATTCTGTTACTTATTAATATGTTTAAAAGCATGTGATTAAAATGTATGTGTGTGTATATGTGCGTTTGTAAAGTGAAAACAGAAAATCTTATTGAAAACTATGAATTGGTTTTATTAATCTAAAATTCAAATAACTGAGCTCTTTAGCATATTATTTAAACCAAAGCAATAAAATGTTTAAGACTTTTTGTCCGAATTTTTTGATCACCCTGTTAAATTGGGTAACATATCAACATAGAGCTATCGTTGGAAGAACAGGAGTGATATTCTCTTGTGATTTGGTGATTGATTTTTCTTTTATTATTTTATTTTGAATACTCGAAAAATCACAAAATCTCTGTTCGACATCATATAGAGGAGATGAATGTTGGTGAGCGTCTTACAATATCCCCTTACTTAGAGCACAATACGGAAAATAGCATCTAGGTCAAACATTGATTTTACCATCCGTTTTACACAAACCTACATCTGATATTATTAAACGAATTTCTTTAAGCAATAATACAGTTCAATGGCACATCCGTGGCATGAGATATAAAATTAAAAGCTTCTAATGTTATTCTTTGCAAACGACATATATACAGTTTGGGGTCAGCGTCGTCACAGAGTTCTGACAAGGTGTAGCCCCTGTGTGCTACAAACTGCCTAATTGTCGCCCTCTCCTTATATGTTCCTCAGGGTTGACCCACGAAAGCTTTGCCATGCTTGGGTATAGCTGCAAGGCAGCAAATATTTGAGTTCTGCTTTCCCTCTGGGAGGTGGGTAGCTAGCCAAGGTTAATGAATAACAGTTCAGCAAAAATTCAATATTCGTGCCATACGTGAAAATCAAGAAATACACGAGAAACTGATCTTTGCGAGACCTTTTACAATGATGCTTAAAGCAAATTAATTAATTAATATTTAATGTTTTAGGCACTACTTCATATCAAAACAAATTCCTGTCTGAAACATAAAATTGACGGATGATTGACCTACAAGGCCAAAATTAAACATTTCCAGTGTGTTTTGGTAATTTTTAGCAACACATATTAATTGTTATTTTAGTTGGTTTATATTTGAATTTTATCAATAAAAAAGATAGTTCTTTATAACTTAATATGTAGCTTTAAATTCTTCTTCTTCTTCATCGTTCTCATTGTTATGTTGGAGTGTTCATATGACTAGACCAATACATGAGGTGAACTGCGCAGTGGTTTCCAAATCAGGGAGCTCTCTATATAGTTTCCTTTCTATTGGGGTGATTTGGGGACAATGTCTTATACGGGCCTCTTGGTAGAGAGAGCAGTTTTGGAGGACGTGGTCGGCATTTTCTGGTGATACTCCACGTGGGCAGATTTCACTGGTTCTAATTTTGAGCTTCCGGTACATGTGTTTAGCTTTAAATGACTTTTTTTAACTCTTTACTTACTACATTTTGAATTTTTTTTTTTTTTTTTTTTTTATATTCATGAATTTGCAAGTTAAACAGGGGGTCTACCGAAAACATGGCAAGGGGTCTACGAGACCACAACGTTTGGGAACCACTGATCTAACATAACACAGGTAACATACAACAACATAGGAACTAATTTGCCAAGGGGAATAACTCTACATGCTAACAGCAAAACACGGACACATAATGTCGTCGACATGGATCAATTATAAAAATAATTAGTTAATTAACTAGTGGAAATTAATTAATTTCGTTTTATGTAGGAAAATGGGATGAATCTTGCAGTATTGAGACATATGACGATAATTGTGCCGTCCTTTCGCTATATACGATGCAGTGGCGTCACTAGGCAGGTGCGGGGGTGCGGTCCGCACCGTGTGACATCGACAAGGGGGGGTGACACCCAAGTGGAAAAGAATGGTACTTTGGAAAAAAAACAGACAACTTACAAAGAAAATAAGTGATTAGCTAGAAACCCAAACATACTTTGATCTATTGTTGGCCTCCTTCAGTCGTAGAACGCATTTGAATTACAATTCTTTCATATTTTATTACTTAATCAAGTTTTTTTGTGACACCCTCGTTTTAACCGTAGGCCACAAAAACAGATGAACTTTACATCATCTACCCTAAAGACCACAAGGTCTGAAAGGGGAACTAATTAAGCCAGGTTCACATCTAACTTTGCATTCACTTGCACCTATCCTTTGATCTGCAGCACCATTGGGGCACTACACAAGATCTGTCAACCTTCTTTCTCCATTCTTATCTCTCATTTGTCTTTGAAATAATTTCATTTGGATGCTCTTTCTGAAAATATTGAAGCCTGCCTGGGTGGACCACTTCGGGGGCCGATTTTAAGTTTGTGTTTCCACACAAACTGTCTTTGTAACCTTGTTATTGTAATGATTTGATAACCATTTAGGCTTTCCCTTATGTTCCGATGTGGTTTCTCCATCCGCCCTCCCCTCGGTACGCCACTGGATGGTCCATCCTAGTTTAGATGACCATGAACGTAGACCCCACAATCACATACTTGTGCGCGTTACTCCTGCCGCAGGAGTAAAAAGCCACCTCAACAAATCGTCACGGTCACACTCGGCGCGTCTCGTGAACCTTCATTTGCTTCCCGGCGAACTGGCAACCCCCCCCCCCCCCCTTCCATTTTTTTTTTCGGGGGTAACCTCGAGAAGCGACAGAGCCAACAAGGGGAGGCAAGTGTGACATACTTTTGCTCCTCTACCGCGACACAATTCTTTCAGAGAAGTAAGCCAGGAATCTAGTCTACCTGTTCTGTTATTTTAATGTGTTCCGTGTGTTTTTAAAGTTCAGTATTTTAAAACGGTGTTTATTTTAATTAGTTCTAGATCTAGAGTCTAGAAATTAGTTAGTGATCTCTAGATCTAGATCTAGATTCAATCTTTCGAAAAGGAGCAGCAATACGTCGTCTGTTGTGATTTGTGTGCAGACTTCCCAGTGACTAGTCTACAGTGTAGGACATCGCACGGGAATCTCTCTGCATGGATTATATTGTATTCGTGCCGCGGGTGCAAGCAAACCTGTTTGTTTATATTGTGGGGTAGGATATTATCCGTGGATATCTGTGTGTTCTTGTGTGAAAAGTGTGAACTTCAAAGCCTAGATCTAGACATCTTTGAATTTGGTAAGATATTAGTAGATGTACTATCTAGATTATTATTTTTGAAATCGTCAAGAGGATTTTAGACCTTGAGGCTAGAATGATCCTCTAGATCCGATCTAGATATACGCTATAGATCTATTCTATATTCTATGCGTCTCGATTATTATGCTTATAGATTTTAGCCCAAGACAGTCAAAATCTCTATACGCGATACTCATGGCCTCTGTACATTGAACATACTGACATACTTAATTTCTAATGTAAGAGTGTGAAAAGATGAAAATCTAGATCCATAACTTCTAAAAGCGTTATAGATCTAGATCTGCATCCGTATCTAGATATAGATATTGATTAATTTTGATTGTACATTGTACTTTGTACATTGAACATACTCAATTTCTAATGTAAGAATCTGAAAAGATGAAAATCTAGATCCATAACTTCTACAAGCGTTATAGATCTAGATCTGCATCCGTATCTAGATATAGATATTGATTAATTTTGATTGTACATTGAACATACTCAATTTCTAATGTAAGAATCTGAAAAGATGAAAATCTAGATCCATAACTTCTACAAGCGTTATAGATCTAGATCTGCATCCGTATCTAGATATAGATATTGATTAATTTTGATTGTACATTGAACATACTTAATTTCTAATGTAAGAGTCTGAAAAGATGAAAATCTAGATCCATAACTTCTAAAAGCGTTATAGATCTATATAGATCTGCATCCGTATCTAGATATAGATATTGATTAATTTTGATTTCTTCCAGCTTAAACTAAAAGTTATTACATTTCAATCTAGTTTTTAATGATCTAACTGTGTAGAAGTTAGCCCTTGTTATGTAAAGGGAGAATGATCCTTAAAGGATTACGGGCACGACATGGCCTAAATTGTGCCGATGTGCCTAAACTCAAACTCAAACTCTAGATCAAGTAGTCTTGTTTCTGTCAATTTTTTATATCCAGATCTTCAGGTTTTGCCTTGATCTGAATGCGGATCTAGACCTAAGACTACAATCGTCTTTCTAGATAGAAGACTTTGGCTCTAGATCCGTTAAAGAAATTCAATTTCCTATTGAGATGCATAGTCATATCTGTTGTAATATTTCCAAGAGTCAAAAGTTAGCCTTTATGAAGTTATGGATTTTTCTGTTACGACATTTTGGGCTTTTTGGCTGCGTCTCCTTACAAGCACGGAGCTGCCTGGCCTGGGTGAGCGCTTCGATTTGTCTTTACGCTGGTCCCGAGTTCTAACCTTGCACGCAGTCATCCCCTGATGACCTGCGGATGTTTTGGGCTGTGGCGTAATAGTCTCATTTTTACGTAGCAACGTCTGGGACATAAAAGAAACAGTCTGTAAGAAATTGAGTACATTCTAAATACAATGGACCTCATTCACTAATCGTAAACAAACATTTTGCCAGGTGATTCTCTATATCTTCTATACAAATTACGCAATCCATAAAGGCTGTCACATGATACGTAATTTTCATTGTTTAATCAATATTATCACGTGGCTAAATGTTGTTTGTTTACGATTGGTGAATGAGGCCCATTGGCTCTTTTGACTTTTTAAATTGATCGGTACGCAGCTGTAATACGTATCTTATCTTATCTTATATTATACAGACGTTACTTCAAAAAAGAAGATGATTACGTCCTACGCGTCATGCATATTAACCAATGACTTAAATTCTGCCAAGTCACTGGTTTTCCTGGCTAGCTCAGGCAACCCATTCCATGCTCTAATAGCACTAGGGAAGAAGGAGTGTTTGTACCAATTTGTCCTAGCATATGGGACGAGGAATGTGCCTTTATCTTTGTGTCTTTCGGAGTATTTTATTACTTAGGGCGCCTCTGAGTCCACCCAGCTCTAATGGGTTCCTGGCATTAGTTGGGCGAAAATAAAGGGGGTTGATCATTGTGCTGGCCTCGTGACGCCTTCGCGAACCGTGAGCCACATAGACAGATGGAAGGTTCTTTTCTTCCTACCCGGATACCGCGGCCGATGAAAACTTTACGGCGTTGGACAGTTAGTAACGTCCAGCCTAAAACTGCCTGGCTTTTTTTTTTTTACTCGTGGTTTGTGATGGTCATAGCCTTGACCTGAATGATACTCCGAATTAGGATGACACTCTGGTGTAGAATTTTCTCCACAACTTAGGTGGTCGTTTTGGGGCTTTACAATTTATTGGGGCATGCAATTGTTTTGTCTGCTGGCCGAACTGGGTCAGCGAGAGGTTTTATGTTCCACTTCTGCTCGCTTAATCGTTGGTACTCCGTAAGCCGTGTAATGCGCCTTGTTGCTTTGGCCGTGGACGTGGAACTATAGACAGGAAATAAAAGAAACAAAAAGATGTGGGATTAAGGCCACATCCTGGGACTTTGGTCTATTTTTGTAATGATTGACCAGAATAAAAGGCCAGTTTGTGTTGTGAAAGCTGGCGAATATGAGATAATAGTGTGTCTTACTGTTGTTATGTTCAAGATTCTCATACTGAAGGGTATTCAGAGTAATCTACTCTTTGTCACGAATAGGTCCACATCAGCTTCATATGACTCCATGAATATCAAAGTGACCCATATCTACCGATTTTTTTTATTTTTAATTTTTAAAGTTATAACTGTCACAATTGGTTTAGTAAATATGTTTTTCGTGCAGTTAAACCCTATCCTCTTGAAAAACACGTGCCTCGCCATTGGTTTCTTTACACCAGCGGTTCTCAACCTTTTAAGCTCGGCGACCCCTTTTTAGAATCCCCCACTCTGCCGCGACCCCCCTCCCCTTCCCCCCCCCCCCACACACACACAGGAATTGAAGAATAGACAAAAAAAAAAATCCATGATATTTTCGATGGTCTTAGGCGACCCCTGGCAAATCGTCAATCGACCCCCAAGGGAGTCGCGACCCACAGGTTGAGAACCCCTGCTTTACACCGTGCTTTGGAGTTATCTTTTTGTCACTCAGCCGTAGCTACAGTCTTCAATGACTGTCAGTCTTTTCATATAAGTATAGAGGTCAGTCTCGTATGAGCTTAAACTACAGGCATCGCTATATTCAAAGTCAAGAGGACCCTACGTGTTCAAAATGTACTTCGATTAGTTTGCAATTTTAATTCTTTTTTTTTTAAATCACTTATTTTCTAATATCGCTTTGAGCCTACATTATAATTGTTAACAGCGTTATGTAAATGAAGTGATTGTTATCAAAGGAATGAATTAATGTTCATTCTCTGGCACTGCCAGGGTCGAGCGTTTCGTTAAAGGGAAACAAAATTCATTGTGGTCCCCTTAAGTGACCACTGAGAAATTTTCCTGATGATGTGGCAGGTCTGCAACTGTACTGCTCTTTGACAGGTATTGAGGTTCTTATTAGGAATGCTTAGAGCTTCGATTGTCTCCACCAGGTCAGTTGTCATCATCCTCTCGGTTGATATAGCAGAGTGTATTGTTATTACATATAGTTTTCATAGTCACTATATCTCTAAGATTTTTTCATTCTTTCTATGCCTTTTAACTTCAGGTCTCCTTTTATTGTTATGTTGTGTGATGTACAGCGATGTCAATGGTGGTTGAGGATTTTTCTTTTTGGTGGATAAGCACTAAATCTGAGCGATTAAAATGCCATTCAAAAATAATAACCTTATTATTAAATTATTTTTGATAGAACTCTTCAATTAAAAATGTTATATTCTACCTTTAAATCCTGATATTTTATTCCTTATTTTGAAGTAAAATGATTTTAAAATTGAGTTTCTGGATTTTTAAAATTTTTTTTTTTTTTTGAGTCGCGGATTCGAATCTCGATGAATACTGGAATTTCTAATTTTGAGATCTTTGGACGCCTCTGAGTTCACCCAGGTGGTTGGTCGCTGCGTTGGCCACATGACACCCTTGTTAACCAAGGGCCACCGAAACAGATGGCCTTTACTTCATATGCCCTTTAGACTGCAAGGTCTGAAAGGGGAACTTTATTTTTATCTTGAGACAAGGGAAGACAATACAATGATCAATAATTGCTTTTTTTTTCCATTATTTGTTTTTCTTTTTCTGGAATTTTAACTTTTTTTTATTGTTTCAATTTGAATGTTTATTATAAGCTAATGGGGACAGCGTCTTGTTTTACTATACCAGCTTACTTACTTAATCCTGTGTACTCCCAGGGGAGCTTAGGGCCGCAACCACACCTCTCCACCGAACTCGGTTCTGAGCAGCTTTCTTCATCTGCTCCCATGTCATTCCAGTACCCTCAGCTTCACTGATGACTGACCTCTTCCAGGTTTGCTTGGGTCTGCCCACTTTCCTCTTTCCTTGTGAGTTCCAGTCAAGAGCCTGCCCTTAACAGCTTGCTATAAATTAAATTTTAACAATGTGTTGTACATTCAGCAATCAAACGCAAAGGGTCGATCATTATAAGTGTTCTCAAGGGAATTAAGTTGAAAGTGCTACTTTTATTCTGTCTTTTCCTGGATACTCTGTGTCACTTGGAGTGATTAAAATGACCATACTGACCACTCTTCCCACCAATCCCCACCTACTTTGTCTTTAACGTAAGATTGATAGCGGTCACTGTTGAAGACTGGGGTCGCGGGTTGGTGACACGGTCTGTTCTAGAAGTGACACCCGCACACTAATTACTTTCAAACAAGAGGACACTGTCCGGTCTAGGGGCTATTGTTGCATAATCAAGGTGGCCTTGGAGTGGTCATTAACTATGTCTCGTCTTGCTGTGGACAATGATGTAACAATCTCGTAACATTGAAAGAAGCGTAGTTTAAAGAAAACAACACATTGAGCGGAACTTTGTCTTAAAGTTTGTTTCGTTTAAAAATAAAGAACTTTTAACTTTCATGCTTACAGCACGCTCAGTGCGCTATGGTCAAATCTCTTTTGTGGACCAGTGGGAGAAGGGGGATCTGGGAGAAGGTTTTCTGTGCTGCCTTTAGGCGCTCGGTAAACACAACTTTACTGAGTTCGAATCCCTCTTGTTAGGTAGCCAAGCCACAGACAAACGGGTTAAATCTATTTTCAGGATGCCCCAGGGCTGTAGCTCACTTAAATCCGGCCCTGAGTGACAGTATTCTCATATTGACAGGGGGCGTCACTAGAAGTGCATCGATATTTCAATGGCAAATTTGTAGAGAAACAAAACAAAAAAAAAAAAAAAAATTAAAAAAAAAAGAAATTCCTCGTTTCATTGATAGTTCGGTAGGAAGTAATTTTGTGATAAATGGTTTATGTGTTATTTTTGTAATATTTTAGCTAAAAACAACGAAATTATCAAATGACTGGATTTAACTACCAATTCAACGGAAGTGACGTCGAAACGGCGTGTGAGGAAAAAGCCTTGCAAGGTTCTCAATCAGCCAATACTGGCTCTTGCCACAGAGCACTCACGCACCACAACTGTCGGAGTGGCTCTCACACTATGAAGTGGATTACCTTTCTTGTCGGATATCTCGTGGCTGCAGCCGGAGCTGTGGATACGAATCGCTCGCAAACTAGTGGGACAGCTCCTTCAGAGCCCCCTTACATTGGAGGCACCCCGGTAGAGGAGACGCATCTGCAGCCTGGCGCGTGAGTACATTTAATTACTTTTACATTTAAAATTGATCAAACCTTTTTTTTTTCTACTTTCACTTCTTGTCGTTCTCTTAATTTCTACCTTGATAAACACAACAGCGGGGAAGGTTTCTGGATTCAACCCTGAAGATTAACCAGAAGCCGGCGATCCTTAGTCAGTTTACAGTACATAGTGCTACCTTCTGGCATAAACTGCTACGCGGCTGTTCCCAAACCGTAAAATGTTCCCTTGGATCCAACAGCTGATCTGAACGGGGAGGTATCTGTTAGACGGGAAACAAAACCCTGACCAAAACTATTGACCTGGCCTTCATTTCATCACTTAATGAATCATAGCCGCCTTAAGACTGAAGACCTCCAGCGACACTTTAAAGCTATTGTTAATCTTGATTTTTTTTTGTATTTTCTAATTTTATTTCTTTATTTATATAATATTAATGTCGTCTGTTGTTATTTTTTTTTCGTAATGGAACTTTTGATTTCCTCCGATTTGTGTTTTATAACTTTTTCCTCCTTTTGTGTATGCCTACATTGCAATTAGTGTTGTTTTAAAGCAGGGAAATGACTCCATATGTACTCAGTAGATTGTAAATCTTAAATAGCAGACGTGACTTAAAATATACATATTAGAATGTTATACCTTTAGAAGTACCTTATATGTTTTTTTTTATTTCTATTCTTAAAACGAGAGTACACAGCTTTTAAATTTCATCAAACATTAGACGCCATGCCAAACTCCCCCCCCCCCCCCCCCCCCGGGCACACACTCCAGAATCAAACACTTTACGATGAGGTTAAATTTATGGCGACGTACGAATCACTTGGATGTCAGACTGGGGAAGTGGGGGGGGGGGGGAGGAGGAGGGAGGTTGAATCTTAAACGGGATCAAAACTCATGTTGTCACAGAGCAGCGTTTCTCAAAATATGGTAAACGTAGCCCTGGGAGGATCTTAAGAGTACTTGAGATCATTCTGTAGTGATAGGGCGATTTTCTAGAGTGTTAGTATGTCTTGTAATTGAGGAGACGCCTGGGGTACCATGAATGAAAAGCTCAAGTACATTGGAAAAAAAAAATGTCAATAAACACTGTCCTTTGGTTAATTTTATGTCTCGTTTACGTCTTTTTTTTTTCTTCTTTCCTTTCTACCGCCGGTATCGTGCCGTGTAGGACTGATTAAGAAATGCCGTTAGATCTATTGTCTACTCCACATAATCTTGTGTGCATGGGGTTATTTTAAACAAGGCACACGACTATGCATGCATCTCCCATTGACAAATACACTATAAAAAAAATAAAAGAGCAAGAACTGTACATTTATAGCCATATTTATAAATACTGTATGATCTTTTCCCCTTAATCTATATCAAGCTAAATTAATTTATTACCACGAATTAATTGTTGTTGGTTTTTTTATTAATTCATGTTTTGTTAGTAACAATTTATAATTGTGCACTAGTTAAAGGGAAGAACTGTACATTTAGAACCATATTTATCAATACTGTGAAAAAGTTATTTCCCTTAATCTATATCAAACTAAAATTAATTAATAATTAATTAGCACTAATTAAGTGGTTAAATTTTTTTTTATTGATTCATTTCTTGTTAGGAACAAAATATAATTATGCAAAATTTCAAATTGATCAGAGAATGGGAAGTGGGAGAAATTACGTGGATAAAATACCAGAGTAGAGTTGATGTAAGAATTTGTAAAAAAAAAAAAAAAAAAGATAATATTGGTCTGTCTTTACATATCTGTAATTTCTGTATCATAACCATACAATGACATCATTGTTTTCATTTTGTTTTCCAACTAGGCCTATAGTTCTCGTTTGCGCTTTGAAAAAAAAAGAAGTAAAATATTGTTACGTATTTCTGAATCTTCTGGCTAGATGTACTAGTAGGCACACAAATAAAAACACTGCAAAGAACTTGACGACTAAACTTTCAGTTTCATATAACTTTATTGACTATTAACTCTAACAATTCGTTACTGTAACATGTAGCGTAGAAGACTGTACAATATCTGCCAGTTTGCAGTTAGCTATACTTCGTTGCAATTCATCTCTTCACTTCGTTGCAATTCATCTCTTCTCAACTTGCATCGAGCCTTATTCCACAGAACAGACCAACGACACACTTCCCAGTGTCGCTCCAGGTCTCCCAAAGCTGAACCAAGTCGTACTCAAGTCTACCGAATCAGAGCCGCCCACGTCTTACATCGACTCTATCGACTGTAACAGCTCAAGTCCACTGTAGTTCGCTGTATAGACTTTAACGACAGTAGTCCACTCCAGTTAACTCTACCCTAGTTAACTTGCATCGAGTCGTACACATCTCTCTTCTACTGTCTCGCACAGTAGACAACAGTAACGACGACTCATTCACGACTCCATACGACTTTCACATTAACTCTCTGGCTTATATAGAGTCCCTAATCAATCCTCCAAAGTTCCACAGACACTGCTAGTATCTTCTGGAATAACACGTGAGGAAACGTCACATCCTGTCTTTGTTTATACACGTAGATTCCAGAAAACATCGGCTGCAGTGTCATCTTGCCGGGGTCACAAGTTGTGACCTCTATCTGTCACTGGACATTGCTAGTACCTTTTGGAATAACATGTAAGGACACGTCACATCCTGTCTCTGTTTATACATGTACATTCCAGGGAACACCCGCTGCTGTGTTATCTCGTCGGGGTCACACGTTAACCTCTTCCTGTCACTGGTCATTTGTAACAATATTTTTTTTACAAAATTAAAATAAAAACAAAGCTCGTTTACTTTGAATGGACATGCATTACGTTAGCACAATTAAACACCCACAGCACACTAACACACAATCACATCACACTAACACACAATCACAGCACACTAAACACAATCACATCACACTAACACACAATCACAGCACACTAACAGACAAACACAGCACACTAACACACAATTACAGCCCACCAAACACAATAACAACACACTAACACACAATCATAGCCTACTAAACACAATCACAGCACACTAACCTACAATCACAGCATACTAACACACAATCACAGCATACTAACACACAATCACAGCATACTAACACACAATCACAGCATACTAACCCACAATCACAATTATTTTAATCAATCATTAATGTACACAACTGCGCGATTGCGTACTGGTAAGCTACTCTCCCGGTCACGTGACTATTATGCGTCTGTTCGCTTGCATGTCCGATTCCCACTTTTTTTTTTAAAAGGGGGGGGGGGCTTCGTTCAATAACTGTCTTATCTCACATTATCGCAAGGCTTAACTCCCGTTAGGAGGCGCGGTGGCTGAGTGCTAAAGCGCTTGGCTTCCGAACCAGGGGTTCCCGGTTCGAATCCTGGTGAAGACTGCGATATTTAAATTCGGGATCTTTGGGCGGCTCTGAGTACCTGTCTTAAGTTAAGGAAAAGTAAAGGCGGTTGGTCGTTGTGCTGGCCACATGACACCCTCGTTAACCGTCGGCCACAGAAACCTTTACATCATCTGCCCTATAGACCACAAGGTCTGAAAGGGGAGCTTTACTTTACTATCACCCGTTAGTTTTGTACATTTACTATATAAAACAAACTTAAATAATCACGACTAATTGATTACCCAATTTTTTTTTTAATTTGATTCGTCTGTTGTCATGGACAATGAATATTATTAATTTTAGCAAAGTTTCAACTAAGAGCAGGAACTGTGACAAAGAACGTGTACAAGATTCCTTCCAAGCAGAGTGGATTGTTATAAGCTTTGTACAAATCTTGACACTGTAATTTCTAAAGGTTGTTTTTAAGATCAATCAAGTCAGCCAAGGATAGAAACGCAGGTCTTAGTTCACTGATTTATGGCTTATTTGATTACAACGATCTACTACGGAAAAGATTCTAAAAAAAACCCCTTAACATTCCATTCTCGTGGTCTTTGTCTTTTTTATTGAAACTTTCTAAAAAATTGCACCTGCAAAATCACGCGAAACTCTTGTGAACCTAAACACATCCGGGAAATTCCGAAAAATAAAAAAAGACCTACTAACATTTGCACAATTCATTAACTGCTTTCTTCACTCGGTAGAATTGGTTCGAGTCAGTCAAATGGTTTCGCGATTTCGTCTTTACAAACAAGAGTCTCGATACTCACGTGACTAACCCTTCTAAACACACACACACACTTACGCACACACACACTCTTACACACTGGCCTACAGTATACAAGCGGATTATCAATTCTTTAACCCCCGTCGTTCCTTGTATCCCCTCATTACACAAAAGGCTCTTTTTGATTGGTATGAAAGAGCGGCTCCCCTTCTTGCTATACAACTACGAAGAGGCCAGCGGTTAAGTATTGTTGACTATTCTATGCTTGATTAAAAAAGGTGGGGGGGGGGACCTCGGGTAAACTCCAGGTCCATGAATGGGCTCGTTGAGGAAAGGTAAATGACAGGTGTGGATGACTTTCAAGGATGGGGCTTGAGACTAATGACAACTTGGGCATAGCTAAGAAAGATAGGTAACCCAGTGCCTGCTGATCTACCTTCATTCACCCACATTTATACAAAGGATGCGTCGCGGGTAGATGAAGTAGACTTTCTGGGGCTATTTGTGAGGCTCAACGAGGCTTGGCTATTTCTAGCAGCACTTCAGTAAGGCAGTATACGACATATATGCGAAATATTAATAAGACACACTTGTAAAAATAGTATCAAGACACACTTGCGAAGACATTAATAAGACACACTTGCAAAGGCATTATTAAGACAGACTTGCAAAGATATTAATAAGACGCACTTGCAAAGCCTTTCATAAGGCACACTTGGAAAGACATTAAGACACATTCAAAGACATTAATAACACACGTACATAGACATTAATAAAACACACTTGCAAGGACATTAATAAGACACACTTGCAAAGACATTAATATGACAGACATACAAAAACATAAGCAAGTCACACATGCCAGTGTACAATAATTTACCTGCCTGATTTAGGTCAATACTGTACTTCGACAAAAAAAAAGTTTTTTCACCAGCCACGAAAATGTCGACACATCTCTACCTGGTTTCCTAACATGCTGAAGTAGCTAAGTTTTTTTGTACAAAGATTTCGGAAAGAGGGGGGAGAATAAGGGCTCGTTTAATTATATTTTTTGTCTGTTTCTATTGACAGATTCGTGTGTGTGTGTGTCTGGTGTATCTGTATTGCTGACGGGGGAGGTTCAACCAGGTGTACGATGGCGAATGGTGGGTCCAATGAAACGTGTCGACCTATCTCTGGTGTTCAGTCAGCAGTGTCACTGATAGATGAAGCTCTTTTTTTTTAAACTTGAAGTGAGACTGTCCTTGTTTGTTCGAACATCTTGGCTAAAAAAAAAAATAGAATATTGACCAACTGGTGACTAATCAGTCATTTAACGTCAAGGCGTTAAGTTTTTTCTGTAACTTTTGAACGCAGCTATCTAAACTTCTCGCTATCAAGACAGAACTTAAACATTAACTAGCAATTGGTTTCGTTAAAAAAAAATTATATTACTAGTTTCTACTTTAAGTAAGTTCATAGTAGTAGCCTCTGTGCATGTTACGGTAGCTCTTCCTTCTACAGTTGTTGTAATTATAAATTGACTAATTACATATACCTTGGGAAGCATGAGAGAAAACTGAACTCATTCCATTTGCGATGTCTCCGTAGGATCTTGAAAGTCACATGGAAAGAAAAAGTGTGCAATATTGAGACCCTTGCGCGATCAGGTATTCCCAGCATCTTTACAGCCCTCAGACAACGCCGTTTGCGCTGGCTTGGACATGTTCGCCGGATGGAGGACAAGCGCATCCCCAAATGGCTGCCTGGTCGTGCGGTTTGCGCGCTGGACTGTCGTTCGGATTTATCGACGGTCGAGGGTTCAAACCCTGTCCGCTCCCATCCCCCGTCGTCCTGCGGGAGGTTTGGACTAGGAAGTAAACTATCTTCAACTCTGAAGGAACATCCGAAACATGTAAAACAGAAACAAACAAAGTCATCCTCTATGGACAACTCGCAACTGGCACAGAAAAAAACTGGTCGCCCCCACCTCCGTTACATAGATATAATAAAACGGGACCTCAAATCAGTGAACATCAATACTGACAATGGACCTCAATCACCAGTCGTAAACAAACAACATTTAGCCACGTGGTGCTCTATCTCTTCTATATAATTTACAATCTCATGTTTAATTTATGATGGTTGTCACGTGACAGTTTTTTTCGTTGTTGTATCAATAAGATCACGTGACTAAATGTTGTTTGTTTACGATTGGTGAATGAAGTCCATTGGGAAGACATAGCTCTAGACCGCACCAGATGGAGAGAGACAATGACCAAAAAAGCTATGGACAGTGAAAGAACATGGGTCTCAGCTCAGGAAGAAAAACGTACAATCCGAAAAATTGTCAGCTCCTCTACCACCGAAGGAAAAGCCACCTTAACCTGCGCTATTTGTGGACGGGATTGTCTCCAAAACAGGGATCCACAGCCACACGAGGAAGTGTGCTCTGAGATGAACCATAGTCGTTCGACGACTGAAGGAGGCCAATATATACCTTGGGAGATGAGTGGACTGAGAAATATAGAGTTGCAGAACTTAGAGAGGTAGTGGAGATGGATTGGTCACACCCTTAGAAAAGATACCAACAGGAGATCAAGACAGAACTTATAGTGGATCCCCCTCCCCCAGGGCACAATACCTAGAAAAAAACTCTAAAATGAACATGGCGAAATGACCATCTCAATAAAATAAATCCCACACAACTCCCCCTTTGTAGACACTGCGCCCACCCGTATCAAACCGTAAACCATATCCTTTTTGAATGCCCCTTCCTAATCCACCTTAGACAGACCCTACTTCCACTACAGCCCAACATAACCAACACCCTTTACGGCAGTGCTGAACAACTGAAGAAAACAGCGCACTATTTTTCCTTGGCACAGTCTGCAAAAGAGCTCCCAGCTCAGCAGCAATAAAGCTGGCTAGAAGAAGAAGAAGAACATGGCGACGCAGTATACTAGTTGAAGCCGAGAGGACAGGAAAGATCTGGGAAGCCATACAAAAAAACTAGCAAGAGACCGTGGAGAATGGCGTGTTTTTACTAAGGCCCTATGTTCCACGAGGAAAGATGATGATGAATACCTTATCCACTTAATTAAACGCATTTGGAGGTCCATACCTAACTGTTGCACTGCACTTAATTCAATATTTATTGGTTGTTTTTTTTTGTCGAATAAAGAGACTAGTGTAGTATTTCTCTTGACTATCACAAACAGCTTTTGCGACATGCACATTATGCCACAAGTGTACGAGACATTCTCACAACCCAAATACAATAATAGCGGCTCTTTCCCCCTGCAGAGTCGTTAAAGGCTTTGTCTTTTGTATACCGGACACCCCCTTGTAATAAAGTTGACTTTAAGCCCTGGCCTATATATGTTCACATAACCAACCACGACAATATGATAAATATTTAGTGTCAGGGACTTAGTTTGTTTCCCGTGTCGCGCTATTTTTTTCCCCACCGCGCACGAGATTTTATGTATTTACACTGTCATTGAAGAAGAAAAAAAAAAAGTTGAAGCATGCCGGGATATCACGTGTCATCAAGGGTAGGTAACCTGCGCTGATTTAATTTCCTCCTGTTGTTTTCAGCCCTGGTGTCAGGTTACTACACCGTCTTCACCCACACCCCATCCCCCCACACCCACGTTGACCGTACCCTTTGCCACCTAGCGTTTTTCAGTTCTTTTTACATCTAATGCAGCGGTTCTCAACCTTTTATGCTCAGCGACCCCTTTTTACAATCCCCCACTCTGCGGCGCCCCCCCCCCCCCCGATACACAGATACAGCACTAGAACAATCCATAGTTTCGATGGTCTTAGACGACCCCTGGCAAATCGTCAATCGGCCCCTCAAGGGGTCGCGATCCACAGGCTGAGAACCCCTGATCTAATGTTAAACCTGCCTATGCAACATATTTTTTTCCCCTGGTGGTGGTTTGAATGAATACAACATTTACTAAGAGAGTATTATCTCCCCCTGACTGAAAGTTAAAGCCCGTCTTTTTTTTTTTCTTCTCCCCACCATTTTGTTTTTTACCTCCCTTGTGTTAATTAAAAATGATACGCTCACCGGAAGTGTTTTTCCCCCTCGAACAACGAAACGAGTTTGGTTTGTCGTCTGCGCGTATTTTTGTTGAAGGCTGGGGTTACAAGGTTACGGGGCGTGCGCGCGAGGGGGGAAAATGGTGGAGTTTGTTGCTGATCAGGAAGGTTATGTCCAGGTACACAAATCTGGTTTACCTTTGTAGCCGGCTCGATTTGGTGACCTATTCTCTTAACCTACATTATATTTCCAAGTCCTGATTCTGTTAGTTCGTATTTTTTTTTTTTTTTTTTGTTGTAATTTTGTTCTTGCAATATGATCCTATTCTACGGGGGCTTGGAGAAATCTGGGTCGAATTAGGATTATTATTCAGGGATGGTTTCCGTGAATGGGAAAAAAGAGTGGTTGTTGAGACCTATGTGAGCCCAGAATGTTCAGCTGGCTACTGGGCAGGTTATTCCAGCTGCGGCTAGTGCTGATAGCTCGACTCAGCACTGCATTTTGATTTCAAGAAGAATCAGTTTGTTCGCTAACAAGCTTATCGCAACATTAGCGGAGGCACAACATTAACTAGCAAAATATTAAAAAAAAAAAAAAAATTACTAAGCTTACCTAAGGGAGATATCTTCATATTAACATTTATTGAGTATATCTTCATATTAACATTTATTGAGTATATCTTCATATTAACATTTATTGAGTATATCTTCATATTAACGTTTATTGAGTATATCTTCATATTAACATTTATTGAGTATATCTTCATATTAACATTTATTGAGTATATCTTCATATTAACATTTATTGAGTATATCTTCATATTAACATTTATTGAGTATATCTTCATATTAACATTTATTGAGTATATCTTCATATTAACATTTATTGAGTATATCTTCATATTAACATTTATTGAGTATATCTTCATATTAACATTTATTGAGTATATCTTCATATTAACGTTTATTGAGTATATCTTCATATTAACATTTATTGAGTATATCTTCATGTTAACATTTATTGAGTATATCTTCATATTAACATTTATTGAGTATATCTTCATATTAACATTTATTGAGTATATCTTCATATTAACATTTATTGAGTATATCTTCATATTAACATTTATTGAGTATATCTTCATATTAACATTTATTGAGTATATCTTCATATTAACGTTTATTGAGTATATCTTCATATTAACATTTATTGAGTATATCTTCATATTAACATTTATTGAGTATATCTTCATATTAACATTTATTGAGTATATCTTCATATTAACATTTATTGAGTATATCTTCATATTAACATTTATTGAGTATATCTTCATATTAACGTTTATTGAGTATATCTTCATATTAACATTTATTGAGTATATCTTCATATTAACATTTATTGAGTATATCTTCATATTAACATTTATTGAGTATATCTTCATATTAACATTTATTGAGTATATCTTCATATTAACATTTATTGAGTATATCTTCATATTAACATTTATTGAGTATATCTTCATATTAACATTTATTGAGTATATCTTCATATTAACATTTATTGAGTATATATAGGAAAACGAGTCTCAAACTTTTTTTTTTACCCGGGGAGCCCTTTAAATAGTCAAAATTAAAAAGCTACATAAATATACATTACATAAGTAAAAAAAATCTAATTAAATTTTGTTGAACGAGTGTTTATTGAGGTTATAGCTTTTGATTAGAATAAAATAAAAAAAAAATAGTGACTTGGATGGGGGTTGATGAGATTCTTTTTTTTTAAGTATTTACAAAATACTAGTAGACCGGTGGCGTAGCATACGCCGTTATTTTGCAGGGAGGGGCTTAGGCCACTGCAACCTATGCGACCGCAAGGAGCCCCGCACTTTCATAGGACCCGCGCTAATTCTAGGTGTATACATTATTAAATTAAACCATTTTATAACTAATAACAGATTTCCCGCGGCCTCCTGTCGATTTACCAGGAGGCTCTTTAGTGACGGGTGAATACGGAGTAGATTACTTGTTCTCTTTCCAGGACTTCTTGGTCACAATGGTTAAGTCCGGCATTGCTATTTAGTGACGGGGGAATACTACTTGTTCTCCCCCCCCCTTTTTTTTTTCCACCTCTAAAATTACGTAGGATAACTCTAGTCCGTCCGACTTGCAGAAATAAAAGAGTGATCTTTCCATTACTTGGTGTCCAAAGTCTTGAACCGTGAAGAGAATATATATCGATGTATATCTATATTATAAAGTAGAATGTGAGGGGTATGTATGTATGTATGTATGTATGTATGTTACTTATAGACATCAAAACCGCTTGACCAATCTTGATAAAACTAGGCAGGAATGTTCCTTGGGTACCAACTTAGACCGTAGTGTATGTATTGTGCCCTAAAACAAACTTAAGACCCTCAAAAAAAAATAAAGTTGTCCGACTCTATTACAGCTATAGTATTTTATGGATCTAGGCCATGTCTACAATGTTGACATGAGAAAAGATAGAAAGGATTTAGACCTAGATCTAATTTTAAGAAATACACTTTGCGCAGATAGTTTTTTACTTTGACACATGAAAATACAAAAGAAGATCCATTGATTTCATTATATAATAAAATTAACCTTCAATTTTGTGTTTCAAAAGCATTTTTTACATAAATTATTTCCTGATATCTGTGACTACAGATTTCCTGACGAACATTCTTTCATTAGACAATACCGTAATGAATCGCGTACTAAAAATTAATTCGTTTAATTGTTTACTTTATAATCCCATCCCTAGATCTAAAACTCTAATTCAACTCTAAGATGATAAAACTTCTCTTCGCACAGATAGTTTTATACTTTAACACATAAACATATTAATTAAAGTCCATTCATTTCATATTTTGATCAAATAAACATTCAAATTTGGTTTTCTAAAGCTACATTCGTTTACGAAAGCTGCGAAGCCGAGTTGAGATAGGCCTAGATCTATATTCATTCATGAATCGCGTACTAAAAATTATTTCGTTTCATTGTTTACTTTATAATCCCATCAATAGATCTAAAACTCTAATCCAACTCTAAGATGATAAAACTTCTCTTCGCACAGATAGTTTTATACTTTGACACATAAATATATTAATTAAAGTCCATTCATTTCATATTTTGATCAAATAAACATTCAAATTTGGTTTTCTAAAGCTACATTCGCTTACGAAAGCTGCGAAGCCGAGTTGAGATAGGCCTAGATCTATATTCATTCATGAATCGCGTACTAAAAATTATTTCGTTTAATTGTTCACTTTATAATCCCATTCATTTAACAAAGCTATCGCTCTTTTCGTTTTTAATAGATAAGAATGTATCGACTTTGGGTAAACCATTTTCGCAAAACTAATTTTATTTTCGTAGCGAAAGAGAAATAACGTGAAAGGACCATTAGCTACGTTTAACATACATCTAAATCCAATCCACTAGATTATTCAAAAGCAAATGTTTTAATTTTAAAAAATGGATTTAAGCCTATTAGCTATTTTGATTTGATAGCTTCATTCACACTATTTTTACATTGACACATTCGCTTTACTTATTACATTATTATTTCGTTTAATTGTTAACAAAACACTCTCAGTGACTATATCGACAGTAATGCGCAAATAAAGACCCGCGGGTCGCGGGTAAAATATGTCTAGTTGTATATAAATGCTTTTTTTTTTTTTTACTTACTCACATTACTCTAACATTCTAGGTAAAGTTTGTATATAGGTCACAGGTGACTGATTGGTTGGTAGATGTATTCCTGGAGATCGACTATTCTGTGATCTATTGTAACTTAAGGCTTAAAAAAGTGAATAGAAAGTCCAAAGCTTTGATCCAGTATGAAATGCACATTCTTGGGGCGTCTTTATGGATCAATGACCACCACTTCCGTCGACTTTAAAATATAGTTTCGTTAAAAACATGAATCATAAGTAAGAATAAGGGAATCTCTCTCTCTCTCTCTCTCTCTCTCTCTCTCTCTCTATATATATATATATATATATATATATATATATATATATATATATATATATATATATATATATATATATATATATATATATATATATATATATTATACCTAGACTGGAAAATGGAAACAAATTCTTATCCGATAATGATCAGATCACAGACCTATATATATATATAGAAATTATATTGTACGTAGCTCATTTTTAAGCTGCATGGGAAGTTGCCCCGAATCTAGGAAAATCGATCTTTTAATGTCTTAGAAAAGTAATGATCTTTAGTTTTCACAGTTTAGAAATAATTCAATACCATTTTGAGATTTTTTAAAAAATAGAATAGGTTATTAATCACATAACTATATATTCACGCAAATCTATGAAATAAAGCCATTTCCTGTTAGTTTCCATTGAGATAATGTTTCGAAAATCCTAGATCGAAATAATTAATGTCTGTTGATTTTAATTATCTTATGTACATTTAAATAGATTGATTACATACATCATTCTAGATTATGTGTCTAAAAATTTCAAAATAATAATTCTGAGACGAGAGTGCTCTTATTTTCGATGTTATATTACTAGATCTAAGCATTAAATTATATGTTACATAGGTTAGGGTTGAAAAAAACACCTTTACTTCTTATAACTACTTTACAAAACGCCTTGTTTCTCTTTAAAAAAAAAGTTTTTCAATTTTGTGTGTAGTGTTAGAGATTTCCATGTCCAGTCTAGGAATAATGTATGTCTATGATAAAGCCTTAGAAGCAATTAAGTTTACTGAAAAAAAATTATCGCAAAATAAATATTAAGAACGCGTTTACATTGATTCGATAGATTGTCTTCTTCAACTAAAATGATCAACTTATGACAGTATGTATACAATGTGGACTGTCGTAAAAAAATCTCTAAATCTCTTCTATTTATGCCTTTGTTCTTTACAAAGCTTATATCCACTCTGTCTGGTAAAAAGTCTGTACACGTTATTTCTTCCACACACATTCTCTGATCAAGTTGAAACTTCGAACAATTATTCATTGACATGGACAAAACATGAATCAATAAAAAAAAAAGTAACCAATAAGACAATCAATTACAAGAGGATTAATAATTTTGTGTTTGATACCAACAAGGGAAACTAATACTTCAGTATTTACAGATATGGCTAAATTTGTTGGGTTTAGTTGTGACTTGGTAACTACTGTCAAATAACGCAAACTAAAACTCTATGGCCATATTACAAGGTCTTGAGGTCTTCCTTCCTTCAGGGAACAGTACCAAAAAAAAAAAAGAGGAGGCAGACATGGAAAGATAGGGAAAGACAACATGAAAGAAAAGACAGGCCTGTTATTAAATACAATTCTATCCATGGGAAAATATACAGAGAAATGGAGAAAGACGATTGACGAATCTTGTATGGTGCCCCAGCGGACCACCAGACTAAGTGATATAAGGCGAGGAATCTTTAAAGAACCCTAGTTCTAAAAATATTTTATTCCTTTAAATACAGTTATTACACGGCTCAAAATAATAAAGCTTGTCTCTTCGAGTCCGAATATTTAAGGAGTACAGTATTCACTTGGATACGCAGTCCCAGCTGCGACCTACATAACATAGCCGTTGTCTGCCGGTGGTCGTTTTAGGCTCTCTTTCTGGCGTTTATGGACTTACAGGTCAGAATAGTATCCATAAAATATATCCAATCCAATATGATAGTGAGTTTTATAACATTACAAAAACGTGAACAAGATTCTATAACTTGATAGGCTTTCTATAACAGCATTAACTTAGTAAATATATAAAAAAGATATAGATTTTTTTTTCTTAAAAAGGGGATAAATCGAGCTAAGCCTATAGTCATATTCAATAAAAGAATCAGAGAAAGGACCCATCATCCGTGCAATTACCCAGTCTGATAATTTCGAAAAGATACACTCCTTTAAGTCAAGAGGTCAGCATTCAAAAGAAGAAAAAAATGACATGTCTGTTAGGGTTACACGAAGGAGATTGACTTGACTCAATACATGGAGCGTACAAGCAAGATAAAGAAAACTTTGTTGACGCAATAAAAGAGTCAGTAGTCTGGATTAAGCAGACGACTTCGTGAATGAAGCTTTTTTTTTTTCTCGTTCCTACTTCGTCATGGCGCTTCAGTTAAGAATGTAGCAAAACAGTCCGTTTGCGTGGCTTAAAATACGGATCTAATGCTTATGCCGTGTTAGTAAATACTTAAACAATTAAAAAAATTTTTTTTTAACATTATAGCTTTTTAACATTTGGGTCAGTGGGCAATTTATAACTATAAAAAAAAAGTTTATGGGTCAAATAGTTTGATTAGCCATTGGACTAAAGTAACGCCTTAAGGGAAATCACTTAACTCAGGTCAGAACACTAAAAAAGAACATTAGCAGTAATGCAAAATATTAAATTTTATTTTTTTTATTCAGAAACACAACATAATAAAAAATGTTCAGAAAGACTCAAAGATTAAGACATATTTCTAATTTCATATACTAGGACATTTTCCTACAAATGCTCCTTCCCTAGTGCCATTTCAGAATGGAACGGGTAGCCTGAATCAGCCAGGAAAACCAATGGCTGAGCAGAGTTTAAATCTTTTGTTCTTCTTCTTCCTCGTTCTCATTGTTATGTTGGAGTGTTCAGATGACTAGACCAATACATGAGATGAAATGCACAGTGGTTTCCAAATCAGGGAGCTCTCCATATAGTTTTCTTTCTATTGGGGTGTTTTAGGACCAGTGTTTTGTTCGAGCCTCTTGGTAAAAGAATGCAGTTTTGAAGGACTTTCTCTGGTGACACTCTACATGGGCAGATTTCACTAGTTCCAATTTTGACCTTCCGGAACATGTTCTTTAGTTAACAGACACGGCTGGATTGATCATGGATTCGCTGCATCATTCGCATATGAATCTTTGAAGGAACTCCTGTAACGTATACGATAATTTTAACATCGCATGTGTAATAATTAATATTGCACCACTTTGAAATGATCCTAAATTCTGATTGGTTGTTAAAACAACCAATGAGATTATCAACTTGTCGATGTCATCCATCAGTTTTACAGTAAAGGCAGTTCTTATCCGGTACTATCCGTTTAATTAGTAGTTCCCCTTTCAGACTTTGCAATCTATGGCCAGCACAATGACCAACCTCCTTTACTTTTCCCCAACTAATATCAGGTACCCATTATGGCTTGGTGGACTTAGAGGCGCCGTAGGATCTCGAAATTAAAAATACAAGTCTTCACTAGGATTCGAATCCGGAACCCTCGGTTCGGAAGCCTAGCGCTTTGCCACTCAGCCACCGTGCCTCCATGCGTGTTAATGAGAGACACAAAACCCTGTCATTGGTTTTCCTGGCTGATTTTTCCATGCTCTAATTAAAATCTCAATCCTCTTAGCGGAACATTTAGTTTAGGAAAGGCCTTCACTTTGGATCGTATAATGGTCCTGACAAATAACTTAAATTTGATAGAAAAAAAATCAAAATTTTTTATAAGAGTAGTTTTTAAAGTTAACGTACTTTCAACATAAAAGGATTTGTTCATTTTACTCTTATAGAGGAATATTTTAAGTTTTATATAGGGTGATAGATATTTGCGTAGAACTTTTTCTGCAACCTTTTTATATGAAGAATGCAAAAAAATGTGAAAATTTTGTTGTAAATTCATCTTCATAAAATTTACACCTTAGTATGTGTAATATTTCCCATTCGTTGATACTCTCAACTGAAATACTACAATTACAAGTTTGCAATTTTTTTAACTACTTTTAATTTATGTGTCCCCGGGTGCATAACACGTTCTGACGGGCCGTATGTTCTCTCCCCCACCACCCTTCTAATCCTTTTTCAATATTAGTGTAACAGAGCTACTTTTTTCAGTACCTCATGAACTAGAGTAGCAGTTGAGCGTTATGGTACATTTTTTTTTCTTCAAGTTTTATAAGGGAGATAAACCATTTGTAATTGGAGTGTAACAGAGTTACGTGTGTTACATTCCTGACGAGATTCCAAGACAGACTGACACGGTTGGCGTAACGCCATGACGTTACAACAACAACACAAAAAATGTCTGACAACGTCGGACGTAGGTTTTTGTTCTCCCTCGTAGCCGTCTCGGTGCAGCTGAACCGTGACTAATAGTGTTTTTAGGATCTCTGTCTGTCTGTCTCTCTGGTAAGAATGTTCACGTTAATTAGTCGTTGGTAATTGTAATTGAATGTAAACGAGAATACTATGTGTGACCTGCGGCATCATTAGGTAGGAACAATCTGGTATAAACTTTGTCACATGTAAATTATGAGTGAGTCTAGTGTGAATGTACACTTTGGTTTCTTATAGTTATAATGTTTTTTGTTTTGTGTAATGCACAAATTGTAAGACAAATTTCCATACGGACAATAAAGATTATTATTATTATTATTATTATTATTATAAAAAATACTTTTTAAAAAAGCTTTTCAATAGGAAGAACTTCACATCTCTCAATATTGTGATTTATCTCCCTTTTCGAAATTTAAAAAAAAATTACCACTATTCAATAAACTAACTACTTTTTTATTTTTTTAATTTTTTAATTTATAATTGATTCAAATGCTGTTAAGTACAATGATGAATCATACAAAGTCCAACTTAAATCCAAGAAATAGAATTAGTAGTAATGACGTGTTCGCAATTTTGTACCAGACAGACAGAGCGAGTTGATATAAGCTTTTTAAATAAAACATGTTTACGAAACGGTAAACATGTTAGAAAAATAATTTTTAACGAGTTTTGATGTAAACTTTGTAACTTTAAAAAAAAAGATACAGTCAGTCAATGGACGCGTGCCGATAAAGAAGGCTTTTGTTTCAGGCGATAAATCAAGCGTGCAAGCGTGGCCCCGAAGATGCAGTGCCTAAGGTCATAGTTCAAAGTTGTTTGGATTTTAAAAATTTTGTTGCTCTAATTCAGGGGTTCTCAACCTGAGGATCGCGACCCCTTTGGGGGGTCGAATGACGATTTGCCAGGGGTCGCCTAAAACCATCGAAAAAATGAATTGTTTTTGTCCATTCTTCTATTGCTGTGTGTGTATGCGGAGGTGGGGGGGGGGGGGGTCGCGGCAGTGTGGGGGGTATGTAAAAAGGGGTCGCCGAACCTAAAAGGTTGAGAACCGCTGCTCTAATTGATATTGATCATAATATATTAATAATTTTAAATTCCTTTTCTAAATGGTCGTTTGAATATTTGTTTCGCTTTTTTTTGCTTTGTTATTATTATAAATGAAATCAAACTTTGTAGGAGCGCTGTTAGTTTGAATATAAAATGTATTCTACGTGGCTTGTCCAGAATTTGTGATAAGCGTGGTCGAGAGGCCAAGTGCGCTTGAACTTGGCTTGGCTTGGCTACCTAGAAGGGGGCTCGAGGTTCGAGTTGTGATTACTGAGCGCCTAAAGGCAGCACGGAAAACCAACTCCTAGATACCCCCTCCCCTCACACTGGTCCACAAATGAGATTGGACCAAAAGCGCTCTGAGCATGCTATAAGCATGAAAGTAGCGCTATATAAAAGCTATTATAATAATAATTTCAGAACTCGGTGAAGTAGTCTGCTATGGATCGACGTTGTCGCATGGCTCTGGTAACTCTAAACCTCACAGAGACGCCTTTTTTAAAAATTATCTTCAGTTATAATTTTGAGCAAATATGGAAACATTGTAAAATGCCGTTTTATACGTAAGCAAGTTTACAAAAAGAAAAAAAAAAGGACGGGATGGAGTGTATCTTAAGCCAAATAGCATAGTGACCAACTGCTTTGATAATGTTCTTAGTACTGACCAGTTACTCATTAAAGTCAGTGGAGTCTTAGCTGGTTTCCAACCCGCAATTTCCTAACGTCACCTGGTCGCCAAGTCGACGATTGTCTACCTAAGCCTTTTGTCCTTCTCTGTCCTAGTCCTTCTTGGTCTACAAAAGCCTTTGTATGTGCGTGTGTGTGTGTGTTTGGTCCAGTCTCCACTCCACGCTAGTCTTTTTACGTATTGTTGGTTGCTGATTTCAGCCCCCCCCCCCTTTTTTTTTTAAAACGACTTTTTTTTTTGGTTCTTTCCTGAAAATTACACGGGTTCACAAGGCTGACTCTCTAGACGTATTGACCCAGACATTATTGGCATTTCGAGAAAAGATAAGAAAAAAATAACGAGAGTAATATATAACAGTTTCCGTTATAGAAATAAAAGAAAAATAGATGTGACATTAAGTAACCCTTCTGTGTTTTTAATGCGCTCTAATGGTATGATTTTAGTTGTACTATTTTTTTAAAAATATCTACCAAAAAAAAAAATGAAAATGGGTGTGGAAAATAACACCTTATTGAAAAAAAAAATTGCGAACATTTTGGATTAAAGGAAAATTCGGAATAAAGCGAAATTTGGAATAAAGCGAAATTTGGGATAAAGCGAAATTTGGGATAAAGCGAAATTTGAATTAAAGTGAAATTTTGAATAAAGGTTTAAATAACAAATTGCAATTCACGCTAAAAGCTTGAATCTTCTTACATCGATACAGGCACAACCTTTACGTGTGATGTACGCGAGCGAGACGCTATTCCGAAGTAGGTTTCTTTTAGCCCCAGGAATATCTGTTCAACGATTGGACCCTAGTAGTTTGACGGCTGTAGGCGGCCAACAATAGTTTACCTCCCCCCTTCCCTTTCCCTTGTGGTCGTTACTGCTTGTGTTTTCATTTCTTCGTAGCCTACATTTGGGCGGCTTTATATGGCAGACCTCAAAATAGCAAGCGAAGTCAATCTCTGTACTGAAGAAGGTCTTGATGGTAAACTAGAAATATTTTACAGCTAATAGAAAAAAGAAAAAAAAAAAAGCGTTCCATTGATGAGACTCATCAATCTAATAAATTAAACTCTTTTTTTTTTTCCACCAATTTGTTTTGTAATTTAGTTGACGACATTATGACGACATTAAAATTCAGCTGAGCATCCTTGACATTGTTTGGCTTAGTGTGAGAATCTCCAATCCATGAATGAGCCCGGTACTCTCCTATGATAAAAGTGCAGGCCTATCACATTATTTAGGGCATGGTGGGGTTTAAGTAGCAGTACCTGGCCCTATGATCACATTATTTAGGGCATGGTGGGGTTTAAAAGTAGCAGTACATGGCCTTATGATCACATTATTTAGGGCATGGTGGGGTTTAAGTAGCAGTACCTGGCCCTATGATCACATTATTTAGGGCATGGTGGGGTTTAAAAGTAGCAGTACATGGCCTTATGATCACATTATTTAGTACATGGTGGGGTTTAATTAGCAGTACATGGCCCTACGATCACATTATTTAGGGCATGGTGGGGTTTAAGTAGCAGTACATGGTCTCTGGCTTTGATATTCTTTGAACGTGAGTGTTTATCATGCTATTGTTTGTAAACGTTTTTATTCACTCCTTCACTTTCAAGCGCTAATCTAGTTGCCTCTCACAATCTATTTTTGAGATGCAGATAATACTCGTATACTGTCTTGCAGTGGCGTAGCTGGGTTGGAGGAGGAGGGGGAGAATTTGAAAATTCCCCACCCCCACTTGAAGGGGGCCCCCAAATGAGGTGTTTTTTACTTTAAAAATGTTATGCAAAATGCAGGGGCCCCCAAAGAGATCAAGCCCCAGGGCCCCCTAACTATGGAAAATTCATAGCTACGCCCCTGCTGTCTTAGTTTCTTGCTCCACATTGTCACTGACAAAAAAAAGGGACTATACTATTGATAAAAAGGACAAGTTCCCTCTTTCAGACCTCGTGGTCTATACCATTGATAGCGGTCCTCTAACCTTTCTGCCAAACTTCACCTCAAATGGTGAAAATAAAACTGGTCACGTTTAGTAAATTAGCCCTAACATATCGGTATGGTAGGCCTCAATACTGACTCGCGACTTCGCCACCTTTGGGCAGAGCTGTGGCGTGGCGACGTGCTGTTGGTCTCCACTGCCCACAGGCTGTGACGCTGTGGGTCAGTGTTCTGGTCCCGGCGTACTCTCGAGTAGTTGTGATACAAGAAGTGCAAGGTCTTCAGTCGTGAGTTGAACTGAAGAGTGCATGTCTAACATTTTACCATCATTAAGAAGATATAAAGTCAGCGAATACAAAAACAAATAGATACAAAAACTCCTTTGGTTCCTTTGGCGATGAAATCGTTGAACAAAGTGTAACTTACTGTTGTAAATTTCGCAAGTAATATTAAAGAGAAACTGGGTTATGAGCGTATATCTTGTGTGCTATTTACAAATGTTTGCTCTAATCATGTATTTTTTTGTGTAATGCCCAATTGTAAAACAAATTTCCTCACGGATAATAAAGATTATTATTAGTAGTAGTATTATTAGTATTAGTATTAGTATTATTACTATGCTAGAAATGAACGAGTAGTCATTCTCTGACGAAGCCAGGGTCTAGTTTCGTTAAAGGGAAACCAAATTCATCGTAGTCCCTTTATCAGTTTCCACCGAGGAATTTTCTGGTGATGTGGCACTATTATTATTATTATTATTATTATGTTAGAAACGAACGAGTTTTCATTCTCTGTCACTATTATTTATTATTATTATTATTATTATTATTAAAATCCTGATTTAGATAACTGGATAATCACATCGTCTCATCAGTGGCGTAGCTAGGGTGGAGGAGGGGGTCCGAATTTGAAAATATCACCGGGCCCCTACTTGAGGGTCCTCAACTGAGTATCCGAATTTATATATTTTGACATTTAATATTAAATATTACGCCATTATCTCATGTCATGATGTCGAATTTCAAAGTCCAGGGGCCCCTAAAGAGGTCAACCCTTCGGGCCCCAAAATCCCTAACTGCGCCACTGCGTCTCATAAAGCAAATATTGTAAAGTCTGTGAACTTCTTAATAATATAATATACTATTTATATATGTATATATTAATACTTTTTATTTTGTTTCGGCATAGTTATTACTTCTACTTTTGTTTTTGTTTGGTTCACGAAGTTGATCTGATTTGCATAAACGTGCCCTGAACTGAAAGACACTATGTAGATCTTGGACCTGCGAAGTAAAACTTGAGAACTTCGGATTTATTATCTTGCGAATGGATGAAGTCTTGCCCGCTAGAGGTCGTGATATAAAAGAGACGGGTACGGGTGTTTATCTTGGCGTGGAGTGAGAGCGCCTCTTTACCCGAGGAGTCGATTGAGGGCCCCGCCGAGTTTTATGATGCCGTCGTCATAGAGACCATGTTTATTTCTGATGAATAGAATTAGAGAATATGGCAAATTTCGGAATCATTGATTTGTTTGGGGGAGAATGGCGAAGGAGGAATAAAAGAAAAAGAAATATCTTATCTGAATCGTGTCAATATATAAGCATCATAAGACAGGGCAGAGGCGGCCCTTATGTATAACAAGGCGGAGGCATAGGCGGAAGTCTAATTAAGTACTTTTGTGGGAGCTAAATTCAAATCAAAACTATGGTATCAAAGATATGTTTGTACTCCAGTAAATTTATCCAGTCGTTGAGAAGTTACTGCTGTGGGTGGCTGCATTCCATGTCTCTTGTAATGGAAGAAGCTTAAAAACGAAATCTGTTGAATTATTTTTTTAGTAGGCTACTTTTTTTTTTTTATTAAACACCTTTTCGGCATTTCACGAAAGTGTGAAATAAGTATTGAAGGGGTGATAGTGTCAGAGAGAGAGAGTATTTGAATTAAGAGATACGGATGGAGAGAGGCTGTTGGAGAGAGAGAGAGAGAGAGAGTTGGATAGTGTGAGATTAAAAGGTGGAGGGAGTGTGAGTTGGAGAGAGACAGAGAGAGAGAGAGAGTTGGATAGTGTGAGATTAAAAGGTGGAGGGAGTGTGAGTCGGAGAGAGAGAGAGAGAGAGAGAGAGAGAGAGAGAGAGAGAGAGTTGGATAGTGTGAGATTAAAAGGTGGAGGGAGTGTGAGTCGGAGAGAGAGAGAGAGAGAGAGAGAGAGAGTTGGATAGTGTGAGATTAAAAGGTGGAGGGAGTGTGAGTCGGAGAGAGAGAGAGAGAGACAGAGAGAGAGAGAGAGTTGGATAGTGTGAGATTAAAAGGTGGAGGGAGTGTGAGTCGGAGAGAGAGAGAGAGAGAGAGAGAGAGAGAGTTGGATAGTGTGAGATTAAAAGGTGGAGGGAGTGTGAGTCGGAGAGAGAGAGAGAGAGAGAGAGAGAGAGAGAGAGAGTTGGATAGTGTGAGATTAAAAGGTGGAGGGAGTGTGAGTCGGAGAGAGAGAGAGAGAGACAGAGAGAGAGAGAGAGTTGGATAGTGTGAGATTAAAAGGTGGAGGGAGTGTGAGTCGGAGAGAGAGAGAGAGAGAGAGAGAGAGAGTTGGATAGTGTGAGATTAAAAGGTGGAGGGAGTGTGAGTCGGAGAGAGAGAGAGAGAGAGAGAGAGAGAGAGAGAGAGTTGGATAGTGTGAGATTAAAAGGTGGAGGGAGTGTGAGTCGGAGAGAGAGAGAGAGAGAGAGAGAGTTGGATAGTGTGAGATTAAAAGGTGGAGGGAGTGTGAGTCGGAGAGAGAGAGAGAGAGAGAGAGAGAGTTGAATAGTGTGAGATTAAAAGGTGGAGGGAGTGTGAGTCGGAGAGAGAGAGAGAGAGAGAGAGTTGGATAGTGTGAGATTAAAAGGTGGAGGGAGTGTGAGTCAGAGAGAGAGAGAGAGAGAGAGAGTTGGATAGTGTGAGATTAAAAGGTGGAGGGAGTGTGAGTCGGAGAGAGAGAGAGACAGAGAGAGTTGGATAGTGTGAGATTAAAAGGTGGAGGGAGTGTGAGTCAGAGAGAGAGAGAGAGAGAGAGAGAGAGTTGGATAGTGTGAGATTAAAAGGTGGAGGGAGTGTGAGTCAGAGAGAGAGAGAGAGAGAGACAGAGAGAGTTGGATAGTGTGAGATTAAAAGGTGGAGGGAGTGTGAGTCAGAGAGAGAGAGAGACAGAGAGAGAGAGAGAGAGAGTTGGATAGTGTGAGATTAAAAGGTGGAGGGAGTGTGAGTCGGAGAGAGAGAGAGAGAGAGAGAGTTGGATAGTGTGAGATTAAAAGGTGGAGGGAGTGTGAGTCAGAGAGAGAGAGAGAGAGAGAGAGAGAGTTGGATAGTGTGAGATTAAAAGGTGGAGGGAGTGTGAGTCAGAGAGAGAGAGAGAGAGAGAGTTGGATAGTGTGAGATTAAAAGGTGGAGGGAGTGTGAGTCGGAGAGAGAGAGAGAGAGAGAGAGTTGGATAGTGTGAGATTAAAAGGTGGAGGGAGTGTGAGTCAGAGAGAGAGAGAGAGAGAGAGAGTTGGATAGTGTGAGATTAAAAGGTGGAGGGAGTGTGAGTCAGAGAGAGAGAGAGAGAGAGAGAGTTGGATAGTGTGAGATTAAAAGGTGGAGGGAGTGTGAGTCGGAGAGAGAGAGAGAGAGAGAGAGAGTTGGATAGTGTGAGATTAAAAGGTGGAGGGAGTGTGAGTCAGAGAGAGAGAGAGAAAGAGAGAGAGAGAGTTGGATAGTGTGAGATTAAAAGGTGGAGGGAGTGTGAGTCAGAGAGAGAGAGAGAGAGAGAGAGTTGGATAGTGTGAGATTAAAAGGTGGAGGGAGTGTGAGTCGGAGAGAGAGAGAGAGAGAGAGAGTTGGATAGTGTGAGATTAAAAGGTGGAGGGAGTGTGAGTCAGAGAGAGAGAGAGAGAGAGAGAGAGAGTTGGATAGTGTGAGATTAAAAGGTGGAGGGAGTGTGAGTCGGAGAGAGAGAGAGAGAGAGAGAGTTGGATAGTGTGAGATTAAAAGGTGGAGGGAGTGTGAGTCGGAGAGAGAGAGAGAGAGAGAGTTGGATAGTGTGAGATTAAAAGGTGGAGGGAGTGTGAGTCAGAGAGAGAGAGAGAGAGAGAGAGTTGGATAGTGTGAGATTAAAAGGTGGAGGGAGTGTGAGTCAGAGAGAGAGAGAGAGAGAGAGAGAGTTGGATAGTGTGAGATTAAAAGGTAGAGGGAGTGTGAGTCGGAGAGAGAGAGAGAGAGAGAGAGTTGGATAGTGTGAGATTAAAAGGTGGAGGGAGTGTGAGTCGGAGAGAGAGAGAGAGAGAGAGAGTTGGATAGTGTGAGATTAAAAGGTGGAGGGAGTGTGAGTCAGAGAGAGAGAGAGAGAGAGAGAGTTGGATAGTGTGAGATTAAAAGGTGGAGGGAGTGTGAGTCAGAGAGAGAGAGAGAGAGAGAGAGAGAGTTGGATAGTGTGAGATTAAAAGGTGGAGGGAGTGTGAGTCGGAGAGAGAGAGAGACAGAGAGAGTTGGATAGTGTGAGATTAAAAGGTGGAGGGAGTGTGAGTCAGAGAGAGAGAGAGAGAGAGAGAGAGAGTTGGATAGTGTGAGATTAAAAGGTGGAGGGAGTGTGAGTCAGAGAGAGAGAGAGAGAGAGTTGGATAGTGTGAGATTAAAAGGTGGAGGGAGTGTGAGTCAGAGAGAGAGAGAGAGAGAGAGAGAGAGTTGGATAGTGTGAGATTAAAAGGTGGAGGGAGTGTGAGTCGGAGAGAGAGAGAGAGAGAGAGTTGGATAGTGTGAGATTAAAAGGTGGAGGGAGTGTGAGTCGGAGAGAGAGAGAGAGAGAGAGAGAGAGTTGGATAGTGTGAGATTAAAAGGTGGAGGGAGTGTGAGTCGGAGAGAGAGAGAGACAGAGAGAGAGTTGGATAGTGTGAGATTAAAAGGTGGAGGGAGTGTGAGTCGGAGAGAGAGAGAGACAGAGAGAGTTGGATAGTGTGAAATTAAAAGGTGGAGGGAGTGTGAGTCGGAGAGAGAGAGAGACAGAGAGAGTTGGATAGTGTGAGATTAAAAGGTGGAGGGAGTGTGAGTCAGAGAGAGAGAGAGAGAGAGAGAGAGAGTTGGATAGTGTGAGATTAAAAGGTGGAGGGAGTGTGAGTCGGAGAGAGAGAGAGAGAGTTGGATAGTGTGAGATTAAAAGGTGGAGGGAGTGTGAGTCGGAGAGAGAGAGAGACAGAGAGAGTTGGATAGTGTGAGATTAAAAGGTGGAGGGAGTGTGAGTCAGAGAGAGAGAGAGAGAGAGAGAGAGAGTTGGATAGTGTGAGATTAAAAGGTGGAGGGAGTGTGAGTCAGAGAGAGAGAGAGAGAGAGAGAGAGAGAGTTGGATAGTGTGAGATTAAAAGGTGGAGGGAGTGTGAGTCAGAGAGAGAGAGAGAGAGAGAGAGAGAGAGTTGGATAGTGTGAGATTAAAAGGTGGAGGGAGTGTGAGTCGGAGAGAGAGAGAGAGAGAGAGTTGGATAGTGTGAGATTAAAAGGTGGAGGGAGTGTGAGTCGGAGAGAGAGAGAGAGAGAGAGAGAGTTGGATAGTGTGAGATTAAAAGGTGGAGGGAGTGTGAGTCGGAGAGAGAGAGAGACAGAGAGAGAGTTGGATAGTGTGAGATTAAAAGGTGGAGGGAGTGTGAGTCGGAGAGAGAGAGAGACAGAGAGAGTTGGATAGTGTGAGATTAAAAGGTAGAGGGAGTGTGAGTCGGAGAGAGAGAGAGAGAGAGAGTTGGATAGTGTGAGATTAAAAGGTGGAGGGAGTGTGAGTCGGAGAGAGAGAGAGAGAGAGAGAGTTGGATAGTGTGAGATTAAAAGGTGGAGGGAGTGTGAGTCGGAGAGAGAGAGAGAGAGAGAGAGTTGGATAGTGTGAGATTAAAAGGTGGAGGGAGTGTGAGTCAGAGAGAGAGAGAGAGAGAGAGAGAGAGTTGGATAGTGTGAGATTAAAAGGTGGAGGGAGTGTGAGTCGGAGAGAGAGAGAGACAGAGAGAGTTGGATAGTGTGAGATTAAAAGGTGGAGGGAGTGTGAGTCAGAGAGAGAGAGAGAGAGAGAGAGAGAGTTGGATAGTGTGAGATTAAAAGGTGGAGGGAGTGTGAGTCAGAGAGAGAGAGAGAGAGAGTTGGATAGTGTGAGATTAAAAGGTGGAGGGAGTGTGAGTCAGAGAGAGAGAGAGAGAGAGAGAGAGAGAGAGTTGGATAGTGTGAGATTAAAAGGTGGAGGGAGTGTGAGTCGGAGAGAGAGAGAGAGAGAGAGTTGGATAGTGTGAGATTAAAAGGTGGAGGGAGTGTGAGTCGGAGAGAGAGAGAGAGAGAGAGAGAGAGTTGGATAGTGTGAGATTAAAAGGTGGAGGGAGTGTGAGTCGGAGAGAGAGAGAGACAGAGAGAGAGTTGGATAGTGTGAGATTAAAAGGTGGAGGGAGTGTGAGTCGGAGAGAGAGAGAGACAGAGAGAGTTGGATAGTGTGAAATTAAAAGGTGGAGGGAGTGTGAGTCGGAGAGAGAGAGAGACAGAGAGAGTTGGATAGTGTGAGATTAAAAGGTGGAGGGAGTGTGAGTCAGAGAGAGAGAGAGAGAGAGAGAGAGAGTTGGATAGTGTGAGATTAAAAGGTGGAGGGAGTGTGAGTCGGAGAGAGAGAGAGAGAGTTGGATAGTGTGAGATTAAAAGGTGGAGGGAGTGTGAGTCGGAGAGAGAGAGAGACAGAGAGAGTTGGATAGTGTGAGATTAAAAGGTGGAGGGAGTGTGAGTCAGAGAGAGAGAGAGAGAGAGAGAGAGAGTTGGATAGTGTGAGATTAAAAGGTGGAGGGAGTGTGAGTCAGAGAGAGAGAGAGAGAGAGAGAGAGAGAGAGTTGGATAGTGTGAGATTAAAAGGTGGAGGGAGTGTGAGTCAGAGAGAGAGAGAGAGAGAGAGAGAGAGAGTTGGATAGTGTGAGATTAAAAGGTGGAGGGAGTGTGAGTCGGAGAGAGAGAGAGAGAGAGAGTTGGATAGTGTGAGATTAAAAGGTGGAGGGAGTGTGAGTCGGAGAGAGAGAGAGAGAGAGAGAGAGTTGGATAGTGTGAGATTAAAAGGTGGAGGGAGTGTGAGTCGGAGAGAGAGAGAGACAGAGAGAGAGTTGGATAGTGTGAGATTAAAAGGTGGAGGGAGTGTGAGTCGGAGAGAGAGAGAGACAGAGAGAGTTGGATAGTGTGAGATTAAAAGGTGGAGGGAGTGTGAGTCGGAGAGAGAGAGAGACAGAGAGAGTTGGATAGTGTGAGATTAAAAGGTGGAGGGAGTGTGAGTCAGAGAGAGAGAGAGAGAGAGAGAGAGAGAGAGTTGGAATGTGTGAGATTAAAAGGTGGAGGGAGTGTGAGTCGGAGAGAGAGAGAGAGAGTTGGATAGTGTGAGATTAAAAGGTGGAGGGAGTGTGAGTCAGAGAGAGAGAGAGAGAGAGAGAGAGAGTTGGATAGTGTGAGATTAAAAGGTGGAGGGAGTGTGAGTCGGAGAGAGAGAGAGACAGAGAGAGTTGGATAGTGTGAGATTAAAAGGTGGAGGGAGTGTGAGTCAGAGAGAGAGAGAGAGAGAGAGAGAGAGTTGGATAGTGTGAGATTAAAAGGTGGAGGGAGTGTGAGTCAGAGAGAGAGAGAGAGAGAGACAGAGAGAGTTGGATAGTGTGAGATTAAAAGGTGGAGGGAGTGTGAGTCGGAGAGAGAGAGAGACAGAGAGAGTTGGATAGTGTGAGATTAAAAGGTAGAGGGAGTGTGAGTCAGAGAGAGAGAGAGAGAGAGAGAGAGAGAGTTGGATAGTGTGAGATTAAAAGGTGGAGGGAGTGTGAGTCAGAGAGAGAGAGAGAAAGAGAGAGAGAGAGTTGGATAGTGTGAGATTAAAAGGTGGAGGGAGTGTGAGTCGGAGAGAGAGAGAGACAGAGAGAGTTGGATAGTGTGAGATTAAAAGGTGGAGGGAGTGTGAGTCAGAGAGAGAGAGAGAGAGAGAGAGAGAGAGAGTTGGATAGTGTGAGATTAAAAGGTGGAGGGAGTGTGAGTCGGAGAGAGAGAGAGAGAGAGAGTTGGATAGTGTGAGATTAAAAGGTGGAGGGAGTGTGAGTCGGAGAGAGAGAGAGAGAGAGAGAGTTGGATAGTGTGAGATTAAAAGGTGGAGGGAGTGTGAGTCGGAGAGAGAGAGAGAGAGAGAGAGTTGGATAGTGTGAGATTAAAAGGTGGAGGGAGTGTGAGTCGGAGAGAGAGAGAGAGAGAGAGTTGGATAGTGTGAGATTAAAAGGTGGAGGGAGTGTGAGTCGGAGAGAGAGAGAGAGAGAGAGAGTTGGATAGTGTGAGATTAAAAGGTGGAGGGAGTGTGAGTCGGAGAGAGAGAGAGACAGAGAGAGAGAGAGAGAGTTGGATAGTGTGAGATTAAAAGGTGGAGGGAGTGTGAGTCGGAGAGAGAGAGAGAGAGAGAGAGAGAGAGTTGGATAGTGTGAGATTAAAAGGTGGAGGGAGTGTGAGTCGGAGAGAGAGAGAGAGAGAGAGAGAGAGAGAGTTGGATAGTGTGAGATTAAAAGGTGGAGGGAGTGTGAGTCGGAGAGAGAGAGAGACAGAGAGAGTTGGATAGTGTGAGATTAAAAGGTGGAGGGAGTGTGAGTCGGAGAGAGAGAGAGAGAGAGAGAGTTGGATAGTGTGAGATTAAAAGGTGGAGGGAGTGTGAGTCGGAGAGAGAGAGAGAGAGAGAGAGAGGGGTGGATAAAGGGAGAGTATGAGAATGTGAATAAGAGCCTGTGTGTGTAAGAGGGAGAATGTGTGGGAAGTAAGAAGAGGCAGAATGTGTGAGAGGAAGAGAAGAAATATGGAGTGAAAAAGAGGTAGAGTAAGAGACAGAGACTGTGTGATGGAGAGAGAGGGAGTGGGGGGGAGTTTTTGTGGGCGAAAAAGAGAAAGAAAGAGAGAAAGAGAATGATAATAGGAGAAAGAGAATGATAATAAGAGAAAGAGAATGGTAATAAGAGAAAGAGAATGATACTAGGAGAAAGAGAATGATAATAAGAGAAAGAGAATTGTACTAGGAGAAAGAGAATGATAATAAGAGAAAGAGAATGATACTAGGATAAAGAGAATGATAATAAGAGAAAGAGAATGATAATAAGAGAAAGATAATGATACTAAGAGAAAGAGAATGATACTAGGAGAAAGAGAATGATAATAAGAGAAAGAGAATGATAATAAGAGAAAGAGAATGATACTAGGATAAAGAGAATGATAATAAGAGAAAGAGAATGATAATAAGAAAAAGAGAATGATAATAAGAGAAAGAGAATGATAATAAGAGAAAGAGAATGATAATAAGAGAAAGAGAATGATACTAGGAAAAAGAGAATGATAATAAGAGAAAGAGAATGATAAAAAGATAGAAAATGATAAGAGAGAGTGAAAACTAGAGGGAGAATGTGAGAGAGGGAAAAGTAGAGAGAAGTATGAAGAAGAAATGTCTCTAGTGTGTAGTCTAACGCACTAACTTTTGTTACTTATGATGAGCCGTGATCTTTTACTTTATATAATGCCAGCTTCTCCACAACTGGATTCTTAATCTGAAATAGCCTTGAATTACAACCTTTTAACCCACCTGGCATCTGATTAATTATCAACATTAAACAAATATAATTTAAACAAAAATAAGACCAGATGTTCTCAAACTAATACGTCTCATGGGATACACTTGTTCTCTTCCTTTGACTACGATATCTCAACTGCAATGTTCACTGTGAGAACCCCCGAAGGGTCAACCTTCTGTCCAACGTTCTCCAATAATTGTTGACTTGTTTTCTTAAGGATGGACGCAAGAGCCATGGGGACACGAATGTCTCATTTCCAGTACCCTTAGGCTACCTCCTAAGCGCCCCAAAAGGAGAGGGTGTGGGTGTTAGATGTCACACAGTTGCTATTGGAAATTGCTCATTCTAATCGTGGTCATCTTACCCCCCCCCCCTTGGGCCTTTCGGAGTGGACCTTCCATCAGATGGTCAGTTAATGGTCGCATTAGTCTTGGGATTTGTATTGTTGAGATTTGACCAACTCAGTTGGAAATGTGACAAAAGCAATTACCATTTTCTATTCCCTTTCCTCATTGTCCAGTCAATGTAGCAATTTTTTATAATAAGTATATTTTATATATAACCATACACCGAGCTCATGTGTTGTTCATTTTCTGTATATATAATTCTCTACGTCGCCCAACCATGCTGGACTAGACGCACGCACGCCCTCACCATAGAAACACACACACGCACACAATCGTAACACTTGGGGTCCAAAAATTTCTAGCAGCGGTCTTGACTGTTCGATACCTTTATCTTAGTAGCTTTTGTTTGGTGCAGCTTGCACTTTGCTATTGACATTCAGAATGTACGCAAGGCGTAACATATAAACACGAGAGTATTAATAAACAATTTCAAGATATTTCCTTTTTAAAGGCCCCCCGAAAGGTGCAAAGACTCTATTAGTTTTGTGTGGCCTGTCTGTTCGTCCGTCACGTTTAGATCTCAGAAACTAGAAGAAATAATGAAAATAGGACATCATGATATTTTAGATCATTCAAAGTTCTGATGCAACGGCTACTTTTTTTCTTTTCCGAATGTGAACCAACCATCTAATTTTTAAAATTATCTATGCAAGCATATTTAAAAAAAACAACACATAATTTTCAATGAAAAACTTCAGGAGAGGTAGGTCTTTTAAAAAGGTCACAGACTTCTTCATTAATAAATCAAGATTCATTCATAGATTCGCGCATTGTTACAAAAAAAATGTGCATCTAAGGTCGCAATGGAAAAAGTATCAATGGATCATTATGATGTGGCTAAAGGGTAAAGCACTTGAAACCGAAAGTCCCGTGCTCGAATCCTGGTGAAGACGCTCGGGGGACAACTTCGGGGGCCGACTTTGAGTTTATGTTTCAACACAAACTGTCTTTGTAACCTTGCATTATTTTGTCTTCATGTCTCTATTGACACACTCATGGCACGACAAAATTTGGTCGTCTCTAAATAATTTTTTCCCGCCTATTTCTTGACCATTAAAAGACCAAAATTACCGGCGAAGCCAATGGATAAAGACAGGTCCGTCTGGAGAAAAAAGAAAAAAGACGGAAACTGATCTTGATGTGTGATACTGTTCAATGGGACACACCTCGCCGACGTGGAGTTTTATAGAAGTTCGTTTCTTTTTTTAGTTTGACTAAGTGACGTCATATCTTTTTCTTTGGCTGACAACAGTCTCCAATATCAAAATAGGAAATGTCTATCATGCCTAGTAGCGTTGCCCAATGCCCAGTTTGATAATGGACCTCATTCACCAATCGTAAACAACCAACATTTGGCCACGTGGTGCTCTATCTCTTCTATATAATTTGCGATCTCATGTTTAATTCATGATGGTTGTCACGTGACCGTTTGTTTCGTTGTTTTATCAATAAGATCACGTGACTAATATGTTGTTTGTTTACGATTGGTGAATGAGGTCCATTACGCTCCACTTAACATCTTCGATCCTGTTCACTTCCGCTGTGTATTCCTACAGTGTTGGTCTGTATTATCAATGTTACCAACTTTCTGTCCAAAAATACCAATCAAACAAGTCCTTAGATAAACACTCAACCTATCAAACAGCATATTCCACATAAACGTTTGCCAACTATAATAAACTTACGCGAGTCATAAAAACGTTATATTTATGCAAATTTATATTTTTGTTATAACATTTTTTTGTGTGTCTCCGTCGTAAACGTCTGGGAATGAAGTGTCAAGTTGATGATCTTAAGAGATACTTCTGGAAAGCAGGGAGCGGAAATCTGAACTCTTTTTTTTTTTTATCTTCACGCATATTAATTTTTGTGACTTATGTCACTCGATGTAGCCTCGGGTAGCAAAGTGCCACAGCTGGTTAAATAAATAAGAAACCTATCTTCATAAAATAACACTTCGTTCTGTCATTGTTGTCTCCCGCCACGCTACCAACACTATCAGGTTCAATGGCTTCTTTACATTTTTTTGTTTTACTAGATTACTATATGATTGTATGGGGGCGCGGTGGCTGAGTGGTTAAGCGCTTGACTTCCGAACCTGGGGGTCGTGGGGTCTAATCTTGTTGGAGTCTGTTTTTTTTTTAATTTCTGGATTTTAGGGTACCTCTGAGTCCACCCAGCTCTAATGGGTACCTGAAAATAGTTGGGGAAAAGTAAAGTCGGTGGGTCGTTGTGCTGGCCACATGACACCCTGTTTGTTAACCGTTGGCAAAAAAAACAACAACAACAGAACAGATGACCTTAACATCATCTGCCCTATAGATCGCAAGATCAGAATGGGGAACTTCTTTAGATTAGTAAATGTTCTTTTTATTCTAGATCTTTGACCTTACTTGGTTTACAGGGATGGCTGCCTGGTCGTGAGGAATGCGCTCTCAATTATTGTCTCGGTACTCCTGGGTTGGAACCCCCGCCTACTGCAATCCCCCGCTGTCCTGTGGGAGGTTTGGACTTTAATGTAATAATCTTTAAATTTAAAAGTACGTCCGAAACATGTTAAAAGAAACAAATAAACCCAGCAGACATACTTCTGAGAGGGTGGTGTAGCACTTGTGCTTTGTGGCGAAACAAAATAAAATTATTAATTGTTTATAGCTATGTGTTTTAAGTTCCCTTTCAGACCTTGTGACCTATAGGGCAGATGATGTAAAGGTCATCTGATTCTGTGGTCTACGGTTTACGAGGGTGTCATGTGGCCAGCACAACGACCAACCGCCTTTACTTTTCCCCAATTAATGTCAGGTACCCATTAGAGCTGGGTGGACTCAGAGGCACCCAAGGATCCCGAAATTAAAAATCCAAGTCTTGACCATGATTCGAACCCTGGACCCCCCGGTTCAGAAGCCAAGCGCTTTACCGCTCTGCTACCGCGCCTCCCCCTATGTGTTGTAATGAATGGAAAAAAATATGCGTACGTGTGAAATGTTTTTTTTTTTTTAAATGGGGTGGGGGGGGGATATTATTGCACTGTGTTGCCTGTAAGTCTTGAGAGTTCGTTTGGTTTAAAATATGTATTTTCACTCATTAAAAAAAAAAAAAAAAAAAAACACACACACACACACACACACACACACAGATACACATTTGCGGAAACTTGCTAAACTGAAGGACAAGGTGTGTGGACAGGTGTAAGAGGCTTGTTGTCATGGTGAATGGGAGAGCCCACTCCTTTATTTCTTATCATGATTGATAGGACAGAACTCGGCTATTCTGTTTATTAATGTCAATATCTAAATGTCATCCATGACTGAACATTTCAGCGGAGAAGTACATTGTTCAAAAATAAAATGAAATGA
Organism: Biomphalaria glabrata; assembly: GCF_947242115.1. NCBI lineage: Eukaryota > Metazoa > Mollusca > Gastropoda > Planorbidae > Biomphalaria > Biomphalaria glabrata. The sequence goes on from NC_074723.1 coordinate 34,703,193, forward strand.
CCAGCGAATCTTTTCAGTTGAGACTTTGACCAGTTGTTTTTTGTAAATAAATCCAACTTTCCGACTCGAAGGAATACTCGAAGAGGAGGTTCGTGGAAGGGTCATTACAAATAGGCCTACTGTAAAATAAGTTGTCATTTCTTACTGTCAGTCGAGTTTCGTTACTATTTTTATTTTCTTCTATAAATAGTTATACAGATTATGTTATGTTTATCATTTAGATTTCATTTTATTTACATGCTATTGTATTTCTTTGTCACTCACTTGGATTTACTTTGAGAGTATTAAACTTCAATCAACTTAAAATTGGTTCGTTCAGTCAATGATTTATCCAATACTCGTATGTCTTGTGTGTAAAGACAGATGGTCTGGTCTTGTGGTATGCGTTATAGACTGTCGTCTCAATGGTCTCGGGTTCGAACCCTGCCCGCCGCTATCCCTCTCCGTCCTAGGGAATGTTCCGGCTAGGATTAATGGCCTCCTTCGGGGTCGGGAAGCGACTGTGGATCATTTTATAGAAATGAGATGAATGCCTGGACATTTACCTATGGTCGGAACCATGTCGCCCAAGCCGCTGATGTGTCCAAAAGAACGGCCAGTGTTAATACAGTTTGGGATCCGCTGCGTCGTCGGCTCAACAAGTAACAACAACAACACAATACAAATACACCAACATACATTCTAGTTACGCACATTGGTATTGACAGAAAAAAACAACAACTTGCTGTGCGAAAATCACAAGAAAAATAGTTTAGGCCACATGGCCTTCGTTAGCTACAAGTCAACTTCAAAGATAAAACAATATTCACAGATAACTGAGATATTAGTTTTAGATAGCCTACGTTTGAATCATGAATTGAGGGTTATGATAATCTACCCAGAGTTCAAAGCGGTCTTAACTTTTTCTCCCCGTAATCAACGCTGGTATCGTCAGTTCGGAGAGAAAGAGTTAAGTCATCACGTCCGGTTACATTGTTTTAGCTTCTCTTGTTAACATAGAAAACAAAAACAAACAAATAAAAACAAAACAAACAAATAAAAACAAAACAAATAAATAAAAACAAAACAAACAAATAAAAACAAAACAAACAAATAAAAACAAAACAAACAAATAAAAACAAAACAAACAAATACTCAGCACTTATAAGTTGTGCAATGTCCAGCCATTTAGCGGTCCACTCAAAACTAGAGGGCTTATAGTTAGAAGCAGCCTTTCCCTTTTTTTTAAAACATGAAAATTTAACCAAGTTGGCATCTGTGTCTGGGCTTCAGGTGTGTGGGATATTCATTGCCGTAAGCTGTCGTCCGGCATTGAGTTAACGACCGAGTACTGAAATACCTTAAGGCGATTATCTTGCGCGATCAGAGCGAAATGTAATGGAAGACTCGAGATGTGAAGGGTAACGAAGTAACCAAATAGTTTCTGGAAACAGTAGAGCGGGGGCCGGGAAATGGGGGGAGTTGGTAAACATAACCCCGCTGGACTTTTTGTCTGCTATTGTGTACCACAAAGGTAGGTACTCTGGCAATAAAAGCGCCCTCCTACCGCCTCGGTACAAATGTAACCGTGAAACCTAATCTCCTGTCTCATGGATCTGTTACATGGGTAGATTACGTTTTGATCTGTGGCTGGAGAATTTACAAAGCGTTGGACAAAAGTCCCTTGAACCTCTTCTTCAACCCCCCCCCCCTCTTTTTTTCGTGTCGCCCCCCCCCCCGACCGACGACACACAACCTTCCCTCCCTGTGTTAAGTTTAGTTCTGTAAGATTATCTTATTGTAAATATGTTTGGGGGGGGGGGGGGGGAGTGTCTGCCTTATGTTTTGTTCCTTCATTCCACGAGCCGGGAACACGAGTGCTATTGACACACTAGAGGGAATCTCGCCTGTAGAGATCTGGATTATGGCACGGTAACAGGGGTTTGAGCTTCCCTGATTCGTGTTGTTTGATAAACGAAATGAAGCCAACAGTGTCTATGCTGGCCGAGCAGTATGTCATTCATAGTGTCAACAAGATGGTCGAAGGATTAAATCCGCTTCCCATCCCCCCCCCCCCCCCGTCGCTTCATTAGTTATGTGGGATGTTGAGATCCCGAGTTACCGAGCATAAAGGTCTGTCACATATTTACCTTCTCACCTAAAAAAAAAAAGTAAACAAACATATAAACATTTTAGTTTATTGATAAATTTGGAACACGTTAATAATAAAGCTTGTATTCGAGTACGAAGATTTATGAGCAGTGCAGCATTTCACGTGAGTACGCAGCCCCAGCTGCGACCTACATATTTTGCCACTCATCTCATCATCATCTCTTGCCTGTGGTTTCTTCTGGGGCATAGGTCACCAACCAGCTTCCTCCAGGCATCTCGGTTCTGGGTGAGTCTCTCCAACTGTCCCCACGTCTTGCCCATCTGCTTCCAGATCGCGGCGCCATGTATTCCTGGGCCGTCCCCTCTTCCTCTTTCCTTTGGGGGTTCCAGGTTAGGGCTTGCCTACTTATGTTGGATGCAGGCTTGCGAAGCGTGTGACCTATCCATCTCCAGCGTCTCTGAAGGATATCTACTTTAATGGGCTGCTGTTTTGTTCTTTGCATTTTGCCACTGCCAATGCAGTATACATCGGTCATGGGTAGGGGATTTTCTTTTGGTCCCAAACGTGTATTCCGCTACCTTTGTAAGTTAGAAGTCATGGCTAAAAGTCATAAATACATCATTCAACCAAACAATTCTCAAAACTCACAAAACGGAACACAGGCCCTTACCAAAAAAATAAACATTAAATAAAGACTACAAAAAGTTAAAATATAATATAACTCCCTCATTCGTAATTAGAAAGAAAAAATACTATCGTCTAGGTTTGTTTTTTTCTGTGCAAACTCCCCTCGTTAGTATGGCAATATACCTATAGCGATTCTGTGGCAATTGACTAACTTTTTTTTTAGCTTGCATGAGGAAATTGTTAATAAATTATTTCTTTCAAATTCATAAAATATTTTTTTGGGCACTTTTAAGCTGTAAAATAGTATTTCTAAGCGTTTTCGTTTGTAGCACAAAGTAGTTTTTATATATTAGTCGACGACGTGATATTTCAATATCAAGTCTTTGACATTATTTAGTTTCAGAGTGAATTTAGAAATCTCTTCCAATCTTTTTCGTAAAGTTTTCTATAGGTTACCTTGTACCGCTTTCACAATGCCCCATATCGCTTACTCTTCTTTTTCTATGTCACTGTTACAGCTTAAATAATTTAAAAGGATAATTAACATCGAAAACTAAATGTGGTATCACCCTATTTAAAATGTATGCAGAGAGAGGGAGAAAGAGAGAGAGGGAGAAAGAGAGAGAGAGAGAAGGAGAGAGAGAGAGAAAGAGAGGAAAAGATAGAGAGAGAGAAAGAGGGAGAGGAAAAGAGAGAGAGAAAAAGAGGGAGAGGAAAAGAGAGAGAGGAAAAGAGAAAGATAGAGAAAAAGAGAAAGAGGGAGATGAAAAGAGAAAGAGGAAGAGGGATAGGAAAAGAGAGAGCGGAAGAGGAAAAGAGAGAGAGAAAGAGGGAGACGAAAAGAGAGAGATAGAAAGAGGAAGAGGAAAAGAGAGAGAGGAAGAGGAAAAGAGAGAGAGAGAAAGAGGGAGAGGATGAGAGAGAGAGAAAGAGGGAGAGGAAAAGAGAGAGAGGAAGAGGAAAAGAGAGAGAGAGAAAGAGGGAGAGGATGAGAGAGAGAGAAAGAGGGAGAGGAAAAGAGAGAGAGAAAGAGGAAGAGAAAAAGAGAGAGAGGAAGAGGAAAAGAGAGAGATAGAAAGAGGAAGAGGAAAAGAGAGAGAAGAAGAGGAAAAGAGAGAGAGAGAAAGAGGGAGAGGAAGAGAGAGAGAGAAAGAGGGAGAGGAAAAGAGAGAGAGGAAGAGGAAAAGAGAGAGAGAGAAAGAGGGAGAGGATGAGAGAGAGAGAAAGAGGGAGAGGAAAAGAGAGAGAGAAAGAGGAAGAGAAAAAGAGAGAGAGGAAGAGGAAAAGAGAGAGAGAGGAAGAGAGAGAGAGAGAAAGAGGGAGAGGAAAAGAGAGAGAGAAAGAGGAAGAGGAAAAGAGAGTGAGTAAGAGGAAAAGAGAGTGAGAGAAAGAGGGAGAGGAAAAGAGAGAGAGGAAGAGGAAAAGAGAGAGAGAAAGAGGAAGAGGAAAAGAGAGTGAGGAAGAGGAAAAGAGAGAGAGAGAAAGAGGGAGAGGAAAAGAGAGAGAGGAAGAGGAAAAGAGAGAGAGAAAGAGGGAGGGGAAAAGAGAGAGAGGAAGAGGAAAAGAGAGAGAGAAAGAGGGAGGGGAAAAGAGAGAGAGGAAGAGGAAAAGAGAGAGAGAAAGAGGAAAAGAGAAAGAGGGAGAGGAAAAGAGAGAGAGAGAGAAAGAGGAAGAGGAAAAGAGAGAGAGGAAGAGGAAAAGAGAGAGAGATAAAGAGGGAGAGGAAAAGAGAAAGAGGGAGAGGAAAAGAGAGAGAGAGAGAGAGGGTAAAAGAGAAGCGAAAAGAGAGAGAGAGAGAGAGAGGTTGTTTTTTTTAAACTTTTTAAAACTTTTTCAATCCTATGTAAATGCTATTTTGCGTTGGTAGCTACTACATTGGACTGCCATCAGTCAGCGGTGTGCCAGAGTGACAGCGCTGTGTCGTGTCACTGTCACAAGTTTGATTTAAGTCTGCACATGACACATAAACACAAAATGCCAGGGAGCCAGAGGCCTCCAGTGTTGAGGCTGCTCCCCCTTCCGCCGTTTTATTTCATCTCCTAAATATTTTTTGTAAATACATAAAAAAGATGAAAAAAAAATTATTATTGGTAAAGGGGCTGGATCTCGTAGAGTATTAATATTTTGTCCAAAACAACTAGACTAGTGTAGTACTTTTGAAATGATTGGGGGAGATACTTGAGAAACGTTCCATTTTGGGATTCATTATAGCAGATGCGGTCTTGTTTATGGCCAACATATTCGGGGGCGGACTGGCTATATGGGCATTCGGGCTAATGCCCGTTGGGCCGGTACCCTAATGGGCCTTTGGGACCACTGAAGGGCCACACAGATGCTACTATGTATTAAATTGTTACGGGTTTTAAAATATTCATTTATAAAAGAGCCCTCTTTGTGTAGTGTTAAAATAATCTCTATACAGTGTAATCTAACAAATCTTCTGAAATAGTGTAATAGCCTACATCCGTAAACAGTGGTAGTGGTCATCCTTTTGGGGGCTACCCCAACAAGACCAACGTCTAATCTTTCGACTCAGGACCGGACACAACAGAATGCGACAACACATGTACCGGAAGCTCAAAATTGGAACCAGTGAAATCTGCCCATGTGGAGTATCACCAGAGAATGCCGACCACGTCCTCCAAAACTGCTCTCTTTACCAAGAGGCCCGTATAAGACATTGGCCCCAAATCACCCCAATAGAAAGAAAACTATATGGAGAGCTCCCTGATTTGGAAACCACTGCGCAGTTCATCTCATGTATTGGTCTAGTCATATGAACACTCCAACATAACAATGAGAACGAAGAAGAAGAAAGGGGGCTACTAACTGAGCAATAAAAAAGCAACACAATGCCTATAGTTCCTATCAATATGGATCTTACTGTTTGCATGTGTACAGTTATTGATACTCAAACCTAACAGAATGATTTTGATGACAGGTAGGCCTAGAATTGGATGTCCATCATATGATATGCAATTATGGGACTGATTGTGTATAAATGCCAGGGCCGATTTTGACACCCATTCTGCCCCGGATCACATTCATAGCATTATTTTATCTCTACATACTGAAATGCCCATGCATATCCTATATTAATCTTTTGAGAATTTGGCACAATAACGGTTTACGTTTAATTGCATTTTTACAAATCGATGGGAATGTAGTTCGCAAAAGATAAATGCTTTTAATTAAAATTGAAAGTTTTTATTCAATCAAACACTTGACGAAAACGAGAGCAGCCCTTTTTATGAAAACAAATTCTTTTGTATGTTTAACAGATTTTTTTAGTTTTTCAACATTTGTTTGGAACAATGAATAATTGTTTCAAGTTAATCCGAGACTGGAAAGTGGGAGGTATAACCAATCAGTTACTTAAAAAGTGGTAATTAATTTATTTTGTTCGAGATAAACAAGGGTAATAAATCTTAGTGTATATATATATAATAAGAAGCGTGGTCGAGAGGCTAAGTGCGCTTGAACTTAGCTTGGCTTGGCTACCTATGAAGGGGGCTCGAGGTTCGACTCCCGACTCGGGCAAAGTTGTGTTTACTGAGCACCTAAAGGCAGCACGGAAAAACCTACACCTAGATGCCCCCCCCTCCCCACTGGTCCACAACTAAGATTGGACCAAAGCGCTCTGAGCATGCTATAAGCATGAAAGTAGCGCTATATAAAAGCCATAATTTATTTTTACCCTGGGCATCTACTAACCTAGCCAGGTTTCCTAAACTGTAGCACCCATCTATCTAATGTGTATTTGCGTGCCTTGTGTGTCTATATTTGATTCTTGTAAAAAAAAAATAATTGAAATCTGGATTGTATTTTCTGGATAGATGGACGATGCATTTTTGTTTATTTTTAAGGCTACGTATATTAAGAGGACTCACAGCCTCTTCGCCTCTAATAGCCCTTGGACTAACAGCCTCCTCGCCTCTAATAGCCCAGAAGAGGAGAGAGACGGTCATCTCTTTTTTTTTAAATTTAATTGGAGACCCAGACGCAGGTCTCACATGATCTCCAGAGCGGGATCTCTTATTTAGCTTGAAACTTTCATTACCCTGGACATCTACCTCCACCACCTCAGCCTCACCAGGTGTTGTAGCCTCATCTACCTCCACTTTGGTATTATTGGTTTACTTCTTTGGTGACCCTTTAGTAACCCTAAGACATCACTCTGCAGCTATTGCTCAATTGTTGCATGCTCCTTCTCTATCCCTCACTCTCGCCGATATCGACACCAAGAACCACGTATATGGGTTCTTAAACCGGTACAGGGAGGTGACATCAGCGGCAGATATCTGAGAGCCCCAGCTATGACCTACATATTTTGCCAGGGTAAGCATAACCATTGTCCGCAGATGGTCGATTTAGATTTTCTTTTCGTCGTCTGCGTTTGTCCTCGGCAGCAGATTTTCTTTTGGTCTCAAATGTGTATCCCGTGGCCTTCGTGAGTGACCTCCAGCTGTCTCGTTCCGGCACCGCATGCAGCTAGGTGCTCTCTTCTATGTTAGCTAAGGAATGTTGACGCCTAGGCTGGTCTTTGAAGTGTTTCCGTGGGGCGCCTCTGTTACGTCGACCACCTTTAAGCTCACCAAAAAAAGACTGCCTTTGGCATACGTTCTTCTCTATTAGGATTGTCTGAAAAGACATTCCTCAAATATATAAACAAACAGGAAATAAAAGAACAAGGGAAATAAGACGCGATTGAAGAGCGACCACCAATTAACAAATACACTTAGGATAAATGCTCAGAAATACGATTTAGTGGCAAAATTTATATCTGAACGCCATGGACAAAATCTTTTCATCGAAGTGCAGGTGACCAAAGCAGAGGATTATTATTAGCGAAGATTACGAACGTTTAGATCCAGACTGTAAAGCCTTTGATCTTACACACGCATTAATTGATGAATAAAAGATGTTGATATAAATATTTTAAATACGAAAAACAATAGAAACAGATTAAGCTTTGAAAAAATTGAATAATTTACAGATGTGGTGAAATATTAATTGGGGACAATCAGGGCTATCCCTATAGACCGGATTGTATTGTTACCTTGTATCTTCCTTATCTTTTCTGCACAACACATTAATAGTTTCTAAACCAAACGCTCTCCTCCCCCCCCCCCCCCAATTATACTAATACTATCAATAGTTTATGAACATAGATGAACAAAACGAATGGGACGAACTGGCAACAATAGTCCCCTGAGACGTAAAATTAAGACTAACCACCATTACAATAAACCTGATGGAAAGCAGTTCCTTTCTTTAAAGCAGGGGTTCTCAACCTGGGAGTCGCGACCCCTTTGGGGGTCGATTGACCATTTGCCAGGGGTCGCTTAAGACCATCGAAAATATTGATTGTTATTGTCTACTCTTCTATTGCTGTATGTGTGTGTGTGTGTGGGGGGGGGGTCGCGGCAGAGTGGGGATTGTAAAATGGGGTCGCCGAGCTTAAAAGGTTGAGAACCGCTGCATTAAAGTAATCCAGGTCAAAGTCGTTGGTGTATTAACTCTAGCTTAAAACAAGAGTTAATGTTTTAGAACTTTATATAAAGTTTCCTGTAAGGTTTGGGATATTTTGAGGGAGCTTTTTCAATTTAAACTTATATTACAATTTTTATTCCTTTAGTGTCATCCCTAAGTTCTTACGTGGGCCCCAACTGTTAAATGTCATGGGCCCAAGTGGAGTCAACCTCTCTTCGCCATTGCTGCTACGCCACAGGCTGTGGGCCCCTAATGGTCGTGGGCCCGGGTTCATTGAACCCCTTCGAGCCATGGATGCTACGCCACTGATATATATATATATATATATATTGTTACAAATGACCAGTGACAGGAAGAGGTTAACGTGTGACCCCGACGAGATAACACAGCAGCGGCAGTTCCCTGGAATGTATAAACAGAGACAGGATGTGACGTGTCCTTACATGTTATTCCAAAAGGTACTAGCAATGTCCAGTGACAGATAGAGGTCACAACATGTGACCCCGGCAAGATGACACTGCAGCCGATGTTTTCTGGAATCTACGTGTATAAACAAAGACAGGATGTGACGTTTCCTCACGTGTTATTCCAGAGGATATTAGCCGTGTTTGTGCAACTTTGGACAAGCGATTAGGGACTCTATATAAGCCAGAGAGTGAATGTGAAAGTCAGTCGTATGGAGTCGTGAGTGAGCCGTTACAGTCGATACAGACGATGTGAGACGTGTGCGGCTCTGTGGAAGAGAAATGTGTACGACTCGATGCAAGTTAACTAGGGTAGAGTTAACTGGAGTGGACTACTGTCGTTAAAGTCTATACAGCGAACTACAGTGGACTTGAGCCGTTACAGTCGATACAGTCAATGTAAGACGTGTGCGGCTCTGATTCGGTAGACTTGAGTGCGACTTGGTTCAGCTTTAGGAGACCTGGAGCGACACTGGGAAGTGTGTCGTTGGTCTGTTCTGTGGAATACGGCTCGATGCAAGTTGACAAGAGATGAATTGCAACGAAGTGAAGAGATGAATTGCAACGAAGTATAGCTAACTGTAAACTGACCAGATATTGTACAGTCTTCTACGCTACATGTTACAGTGACGAATTGTTAGAGTTAATAGTCATTAAAGTTATATGAAACTGAAAGTTGAGTCGTCAAGTTCTTTGCAGTGTTTTTATTTGTGTGCCAACTAATACATCTAGCCAGAAGATTCAGAAATACGTAACAATATATATATATATATATATATATATATATATATATGGTTGTAAATGTGCAGTTCTTTTCCTTATAAAGCTTTATTTTTTATTTTTTTTATACGTTTTTTTTTTTTAATTTTACTTGGTTTTTATTCCTATTTTTGTTGGCATTTGAGACGCTTTTCGGAAATACGTTAGCCCTAGAGTCCCCCCCCCCCCCCCCAAAAAAAAAAACTGTCGGTGATACTACGAATAATGTTCATTACTGTATATTAGACTTTCTTCCTTTCTTTTCATTTGTTATAAACATTTTATATAAAAACCTGATTTAATAAAAACAAATCCAACTTATTCTCTGTTTATTGTAGGCCCAATGTCTGCCAGTATGAAGATGTGGTCATGGTGTTGGTCCGTGTGCCCTGTGTCCAGGCTTTCACTCGGCTGGTCAAAGTCTGGAAACCTGATTGTGGATATACGAAAAATTGGTGCGTCGGATACGAGAGAAGGTAAGGCGTTAAGAATTATTTTGTTTGTTTTACATAATTTGAATAACTTTGAAATAATTTAAAATAGTCATTTAGTACTAGCGATGTAGTCGCTTGCTTATGATGAATTGTCAGTTCTGGATTTACCTATAGGCAATGAGAGCAACAGCTTGGGGCACCCACTTGGAAAGGTATAAATTAACATATGTTGTCAGGGCCGGCCCTAGCCATTGCGGGGCCCTATGCGAAACGGATTGCGCAGGGCCCAGTCTGCGTAGGGATAAACATAATGTCAAAATTAAGATTTTGTATTAGAAAATACATTCATCTTTACATTAAATTTTTATTGAATGAAAGCTGAGAAGGACGTTTTTGTTTTAATAGCGCGTAGGATTGGCACCCCAAATTAACAATTTTGTCTATTTTTCAGGCGATTTTTACAGTGGCGTAGCTGGGAGGAGGGGGGAGAATTTGAAAATCCCCCCCGGCCCCCATTTGAGGGAGCCCCAAATGAGTGTTTTTTTACATAAAAAATTACATAAACGCAAAATACAATGAGGTCAAGCCCCCACGGGCCCCCAAACGATTGAAAATTCCTAGCTACGCCCCTGGATTTTTAATATCGGGAGATTTTCAGGACTTTTTGTTATATTTTGGATGGGGAATCCCTTGTCCAGGCCTGGTTGTTGGATAAAAGCCTTTCTAACGACCAACGGGATAATGAGCCAGCGTATGCGCCGATTCCCTACTGGACTTTACTGAAGGTATATTTTGTAATGGACCTCATTCACCAATCGTAAACAAAAAACATTTAGCCACGTGGTCCTCTATCTCTTCTAAATAATTTACGATCTCATGTTTAATTCATGATGGTTGTCACGTGACAGTTTTTTCCATTGTTTTATCAATAATATCACGTGACTAAATGTTGTTTGTTTACGATTGGTGAATGAGGTCCATTACAAAAGATTTCCAGGAGCCCCTGGAAAACCAGGAAGCCACGTCAAAAGTGTTATTACATTTAACCTTGTTTTAAATAGCTTATGTCTCACCTTAAATCTAGTCATTTGTTGATTAGGGCTGTTGTGATGTAGCGCCCGAATGATCTTGAAGGCGAATATAATAATTTGTTGCACACATTTTGAATAATGCTCGAAAGATTCTCTTTTTCTCAAAAAAAAAAACAAATAAATAAATAATTATTTTAATTTTATTTTTTACAAACTTTCGTTCCATGAGTAGAATTACACAAAATGTAAACAAAAATCACAAGATGTTAAAGGATTTAAAATATCTCTCAATTCACTTCAAATCTCCTTCGTTCTTGTCATATAGTATCCACACCTGTTTCCGCTTCCGGTTCTCTAGTTTTTCATCATCATCCTTGTTTTATTGAACTAAAAATGTATCTTGCCTTTTTTAAATTATATATTTCACGCTTTACTTACATACAAAAACAGAATCTGCATTCTGATTTATGATTGCCATGTGGAAAAGCGCTTGGCTTCCGAACCGAAGGGTCCAGGGTTCGATTCGTGGTGAAGACAAGGATTTTTAATTTCTGGATCTGAGTCTGATCAAACTCTATTGGGTACCTGACATTAGTTGAGTAAATGTAAAGGTTATTGGTCGTTTTGCTGGCTACATGGCATGATCTCGTAAACCGTGGGCCACAGAAACAGTTGAGCTTTGCATCATCTTCAAGGTCTGAAAGGGAAACTTAACTTATTGGAGCTGATAGATTTAATTCTATTATTACTCCTCCCCTCTTTTGCTTTTAGAATAAATTAAAACATAATCTTACAGCCAGAGTACACACTCACCCCCCCCCCTCTACCAATTAGCCAGTCCGCCATGTGCCTCTTGCCTCCCACAAGCAGGATTAATTTGTTCTTGCTAATTAGACCTCGACATTCATGCACACGGTGTCGCATTGGCTTCTTCCCCGCGACCGCGCAGCCAGACAGCGGCGAACAATGGGGCCGGTGATAATGAGCCTGACAATACCTCTTCGGACCTGTCAATCAAAAAGTGGGTTTTCCCATAATTAGCACGCGGCGAGACAGTTTACTTTCGCACGCATTCGTCCAGACAGGACACACACCAAGCCATGCGTGTTTTTCTAAAAAAAAATTAATGCTGTTTTTTTTTTTTCTTATAATAAACATTTCAATTAAAAAAAAAAAATGCAAAATATAAACATGAAAAAAAAAAATACATTTAAATAAAAAGGTTACTGTTATTAAGGCAATATCTCCATTATATAACTTAGAATTATAATAACATATGAAAAAAAATAACAATAAAAATGTTTTATCTGAACTGGGTTTCTAACCCGTGATGTTGACACTCCCATCGTTATGACGTAAAATGGAAACAAAATTGAACAATGTTGCCCATTTGGCCAGTGTGCAATTACTTATTGGTACTTTCATTATATGGACATCTAGATCTGGAACTAAATCTAGATTTCTGATTTGGAACTCCTGAGATCTAGACTATATCTAGATCTACTTCTAGATCTAAATTTTTTTAATTTTTTTTTTTTAAGATATAAAATCTAGATGTAATCTATATTAGATTTACAGAAAAATATAAATAAAAGCACTAAATGACGAACGTTTGCAGATCGATAGCATAGCATTACACTACGGCTGACTACGCCATGTTTTTTCTTCTTAATTTAATAATTCCATTCCATTGCTTATATTTTTCTGTAAAGTTGTGACTTGAATAGAGGTATTGTAAAATATAACCTTTAACCAAAAAAAAGCTTAGATCTATATTGATTGAAGGTAGAGCGCAGTTCAACCGCTGTCATATCTCTCAGTATTGCAAGGTTTATATCCCATTTTTCTAAACGAAACAACATTAATTCATCACCACTAATGTATTAACTAAGTGGTTAATTTTAGTTATTGATGAGTTTGTTGTCATCGACAATGAATATTTGAGCCAGATTTCCACCTGAGCCCACCGAAGTAGATTTCCTATCTGACAATGTTCTCTTTACAAAACGTGCCGGTATGGATTAACCCTTTCCGTCCAGCCACCACCACTGTTCTGTTTTTTTGTGTTTTTTTTTAGTTAAATACTTCCAGACTTCCGGTCCTGTGCTTCTATGGTTCTTCTAAAAATAAAGTAAAAAAGTTCCCCTTTCAGACCTTGTGGTCTATAGGGCAGATGATGTAGAGGTCATCTGGTTCTGTGGCCTACGGTTAGCGATGGTGTCATGTGGCCAGCACAACGACCAACCGCCTTTTACTTTTCCCCAACTGATGTCAGGTACCCATTTAGAGCTGGGTGGACTCAGAGGCGCCCAAAGATCCCGAAATGAAAATCCCAGTCTTCACCGGGATTCGAACCCTGGACCTTCGGTTTTGGAGTCAAGTGCTTTACCGCTCAGCCACCTCGCCTCCTATGATTCTTCCAGCTATCGTCCTATTTGGACAAGTCCCATTAAAAAATCCTTGCTCATGCCCCTTGGTAAGTTTGAGGTTCCTCTGGTGGACCAAGAAGCGTTCCTACTTTCGCGGAACGGTAGGCTCATTTATTTCCTCTTCTTCCTCACCAAGATGGAAACTACCGCATAACCGTGACATTTGTTTGGGGACATAAAAGCGTCTGGTTGTTGTGCAGGCCACGTGACACCCTCGTAAACCATTGTCCGTAGAAAAAGAACAAATCATTTTGCCACACAGACAGTCTGAATGTCTGAAAAGATAGTAGAATAATCTGATGAGCAAACACAATGAACGAAACACAATAATAACTTAATTTTTTTTTTTTGCGGGGTTTTTTTTTTTTGGGGGGGGGGGGGGGGGAGGGGAAGACTGGCAGACGGCATTGTTACTATTCAAGCAGACGACATTGTTAGGACTCGTTACCAATGAAAAGTCTATTCTTACCTCGTCACAAGATTTGTGCGTGCGTGCAGATGTAGTTATAAAATAATTCTGAAATGCAAACCTTAAACTCGCGAAACGTGTTCTGCTAACAGCGATGATTGGAAAGGCTGCAGTGCACTTGTGTCTTCAATAGGGTTTTGAAAAAGAGTAGGTCTGTCTTTTAGGACTCGACCAGGCTCGTCTCTTTTAGGCTATTTTCTTTTTTTCTCTACGCGTCAATACATCACTGCAAAAACTGTACCGCCAAAATGACACTCAAGAGACAAAATGCCGATTGCAGGTAAAATATTGCCACAACCTGATATTTTACCTGGGCTTGAGTTTACCGTTGGGTTAAAGGTGCATTCTGTCGTCGTGGGCTAATGTTTGCATTTCTTTCGTGCAGGGAACAAGTTTTATAGATGATGTGAAACATTCATTCCAGGGCCAGTACTTTATTTCTCAGCTCTTTTGTTATTATGTGTATACTTTCTCTCTCTCTCTTTCTTTCATGCTCTCTCTTTTTCTCTTGTCTTCTAACTATGTTGTTCTGCCTGTCTGTCTGTACGTCCGTCTGTCTGTCTGTCTGTCTCTCTCTCTCTTTTGTTCTAACACTATTATTCTGTCTATCCGTCTGTCTGTCTCTTTTTGTTCTAACTATTGTTCTGTCTGTCCGTGTTTCTGTCTGTCTGTCTCTCTTTTGTTCTAACTATATTGTTGTGTCTGTTCTTCCGTCTGTCTGTCTCTCTCTTTTGTTGTAACTCTATTGTTCTGTCTGTCCGTCAGTCTGTCTGTCTGTCTCTCTCTCTCCCTCACTCTCTCTGAATATCCACTAGGATATTCTTATCAACAATTCATCAATGCCCAACAGTATTTGTGCCCGTTCTAGAAGATTTGGGGCGTGCTTGTGTGTGTGTGTGTGTGTGTGTGCAGGAGGGTGGAAAGAGATAAAAAAACAACAACTGGGGCGCGTACAAATGTCAAGAGCGCCCATCATACCGACATAAAAATTAGCGCGCAGTTCAAATAGGTAAATACCTTTGTTCTTACCTGTAACACCACCTCTGCACGTTCGTGTGACTTTGCGACGTGAAGGTAAAACGTACTTATTTATTTCATCCTACAAGCAACAGTCACGGCTCAACGGTATCACGTCAAACATAATGGCATTATAAAAAAGGGATGCAGCGTAAAAGGGGAAATTAAGATGTTTGTTTTAAGCACGAATTCTTCTGTAAAGCTAATATACATATAAATCCTGTCCAGAGGTTGGATGTATAGAGGTTAGTCTATTTATGTTGTATAGAGCTAATAATACCCCCCCCCCCTCATATTTCAAATATATTGTTTGTATCCAACCAACCATCCAAAGTTTCCACCCTGTCAAGACTTTGATTATTTAATTAATAAGTATTAAGCTGTCCACGTATCAAAATGCAACATTAATTGCAATGTGTGCGTGTGTGTGTGCAAAATTTAATTTAATGTTATTTTTGTTCAGTTTTTTTGTTGTTGTAATAATTCAAAGAGTCTCAGTTTGAATTTCCTCTGCTCTGATCTGAATCAACTCAGCTCTTGAGCGATACCCTACTCTTTTTGGAAACAAGCTGCTGGTCATTGTGCTGGCCCCATATCACCATTGTTAACAATGGATTATCTAAGCGAAACATATGCACATGGTAACACATGCCTCTTATTCCGTTCTCTAAGCTCGAGGGTCTTGGGATACGAGCCATCGGTAACAGGAATGTAACAAATTTACATCTGATTGGATTCCCTTCCAGATAGATCATTTCTTCAGACAGACCGATGGAGGCAAGGTTCTATAGGCCTTTAGTTTCGAGAGTCTTCGTCTCAACTCTTACGACAACGAAGACGCGAAATATTGACCTAAATATATGACCAGTAAATGTAGACTCCATAAGGATCTTAGAAAGCCAACCTGAAGACTACTCCAAAAAAAGATTCTAAAAAAATAATAATAATAATAAAAAAATACAAAATGGCGAAGAGTATGTACAAGAAATAAAGTCTACGTGCTGAGTCAACACGGGCGTGTGTTAAGGTTTATATCCGTTCTTTGATGGTATAAAATGGCTGCGATCAGTCGAACGCTGTTGTCTGCTTTGTCTGAAGTGCCCCAGTCGCGAACAATCGAAACAATCTTATCTTGTAATGTCTTCTCTCCCTTTATCTTCTCTCCCTTTGAGAGATGGAGGAATGTAATCGCGTATGATTTTATTTTCATCGTTGTCAGGTTAAGGGGGGAAGCCATTTTTGTTCTATACCACTTTTTATGGCGCAGTCTCAACGCCAGTATATCAAACTTGGAGGGACTACAATTCTTTTGGTTCTAAATAGCCACATTCTAAATGTTTGATATAGCCAGAGATTTTTAATTGATATATCGAGATATTATCTTTTATATGCACGTTTTCTAACTTATCACATAATAATTTCATTAACTCTTTCTCTCCGTAATTATTTTTCCACGTTTTAAAGGGATTCTTCTTTATGCTCATTACTATTTCACTTCCCTGTTATGATTAATTAAGCTTCAATTGTTTTGTTGTTTGTTATCATAAAATGTTTTATTTGGTATATAATTAAAGGGGAATGAATTCTCTTTTTATATAACACAAAGTCAAGTTTACGAAATTAAACATTTAATTTAATGGGGGTCAATTCAACGATGGTATCGTCGATTAGGAGAGAAAGAGTTACGTAGGAGTATGTATCAGAAAATATGATAATTACCACCAGCCAGTCTATTATAGTGAAAGCAACTTACTATTAGTGAAAGTATATTTCTCATGTTGCCATGACCTTCATATTTAAAAAAAAAAATTCTCGGTCTTTTCAACGATACTGAAATTTTCAATTCAAATATTGGAAGATAGTAAAATCCCCAAGGTTGCTTACCCCTAGGAGGCGCGGGGGCTGGGCGGTAAAGCGCTTTGCTTTCTAACCGGAGTCCAGAGTTCGAATCCTGGTAAAGACTTGGATTTTTAATTCGGGATCTTTGGGCGGCTTTAAGTCCACCCAGCTCTCATGGGTACCTGACATTAGTTGGGGAAAAGGAAAGGTGGTTTGTCGTAGTGCTGGCCACAAGACACTCTCGTTAGCCTTAGGCCACAGAAATAGATGGCCTTTACATCATCTGCCCTATAGACCACAAGGTCTGAAAGGGGAACATTTTGCATATCTCTATGTGTACATGTTGGCTGCAGAGGTTAGATAAACTAGGAAAGTAATTGTGCTGGCTACACCGAACTATCGTGAGTAATAATCGCTAGGTCTTTAAAAAAAAAACTGTCATCCAATTAACGCTAAACATCTTATAGACTCATTTTATTCCTTTGAAAATGTGCCAAGAGTAAATTATATGGGGAGAGAGGGAGAGAAAGAAAGCTGGCGGGAGGGATAGAGAAGGCAGGAGGGAGATAGCTCGTGTGTGTGTGTATAAGTCTGCTCATTCCTATGTATGCAGAAGTGTAAATCGCCAATGCAAAATTTTTTTTTTAGCAACAGATAAAAGTAGAAAAAAAAGCAGTTTCGAAGTTTTTAAACTTTTTTTTCTGAGACTTGAAGCATTGATATATACTTTTAAATTCCTCTATAACGTAGATAGCATAATAAAAGTCGTTGCTCAATCTCGCACACGCGCATACACACACACACACACACATACACATTCATTAAAGCTGCCTCAGCACAGGACTTAATGATTTTTCCAAAACTTGTTGGTTCTATTTATAGATTTTTAGCAGACGTGAAGACATATAAAAAAAAAATGTATGGCTGCGAACCAGAAAAAGAGAAATAAACCAATCAAGTGGATCTCAAAGAGATATAAATCTTTATAAATACATAACAATGTTTCATTATTTAGTTATTCAACTGCGGTGCATGTTGCTTTGTATTCGATAATTGATACATCGTTTTCAATCACGGTTATTTTGTATGATGTCATTTTAACACTTAAAATTGGTTGTGTCAATTTTCAAAAATGTCTTGAAATGAACAGATCTATAAGACTGGACTCTGAAATGAAATAAAATAAATATATATAATTCCCGAAAGCGGTAGTCCTTTCATGATCGCGATTGTCCTTTCAAAACCGATCTTGGATCTAGACTTAGAGAATTCTGAAGTTAGACTTCTAGCCATATTTAACTTTATTTCATTTGTGTTTTTTAGTTGCTAAATGATAAGTCAAAATAGAGTTTTCCCCCGTGTGGCCAACAAGCTAATAATTATTCCTCCACCATCCACGAAGTTCTGATTTGAACAGAGGTATTGTAAAAACAAAAATGCCCCATTCTTTACCCAAACGACTAATGACCACGAAAGGCCTTAAGGTATGAGGAACTTTGAAGTGGGTTCTGGCGTTTTAAATAAAGGAAAAGCAAACATTAGCTAAAGTTTTTTGCCCTTTTTTCGGAATCAGCAAAATTTTATTTTTAGATTTATTTATTTTATTTATTGTAATTGTACATTTTATTGAAATATTTTTTTGTTTAATGTCTAGACCTCTCATGATATAAGTATCTTTGAACAGAATCACTACTTGAACTGCCAAACTTTTGGAGCTTTAAAAATTTTTTTCGTTTCGACAACGAGGTAGACCAAGAAATTTTCAGCTGCAATAGATTGATAGCTATGTTACTCAGATGTCTTTTTACCCGCTAATATCAGCATTCTGGTGGTCATTTTACTCGCTAATATCAGCATTCTTGTGGTCATTTTAGTCACTAATATCTGCATTCTAGTGGTAATAATTTACTCGCTAATATCAGCATTCTAGTGGTCATTTTACTCGCTAATATCTGCATTCTAGTGGTCATTTTAGTCGCTAATATCAGCATTCTAGTGGTTATTTTAGTCGCTAATATCAGCATTCTAGTGGTCATTTTACTCTCCAAAAGCATTCTAGTTGTCATTTTAGCCTCTAATATCTGCATTCTTGTGGTCATTTTACTCGCTAATATCAGCATTCTTGTGGTCCATTTAACTTGCAAATTTTCTTTTTTTTAAAGACTGTTGAAAATAAAATGTTTTTTTTCTTCTGAAACTCAAAAGTAGTTGCGCTAGAACCCTTGAACTCACCTGCGAAATTTGATTTAACACTTCTGTTGCGTGTTTTGAGATAATATATTGTTTTATATATAGTCGTGTAGCGTCTGCCTCGGTCATGTGATGTTCTAGATTTGGATCACTCGTGGAGGTGATGGTGGGGTCACTTTCTAAAAATATATCGCCCCCCCCCCTTTTCCCATGTACTTGCAGGTACACAAAAATGAATAGAAGCTGGCAACAGTTGGCCTGGAAAATGAAAGCAAAACAACATCGGAAATATCCGATCTTTCCACCCACATATTGTAGTTAAAAAAAACAACACAGCATTTTGAATGGTTTACCCACCCAGCTATCTTCTTATCTACCTGTGGGTCTGGAAGCTACTTGTGCCAATCAATGTATGTATCTCTTTACAGACACGTCGCGAAGTTCTTCCCCATTGCAATTTTATATCTGTTGTGTATCTGTCACTTGTCAGTAAGGAAGGGTTTTTTGTGCTCCCCAATACTATGTTTGGAGGCGCGGTGGCTGAGCGGTAAGGCGCTTGGCGTCTGAACCGGGGTCCCGGGTTCGAATCCTGGTGAAGACTAGGATTTTTAATTTCGGGATCCTTGAGTGCCTCTGAGTCCACCCAAGGGGAACTTTACTTTAAATACTATGTTTACAAATCTGACTTCAAATCTGACTTCAAATCTGACTTCAAATCTGACTTCAAATCTGACTTTGCGGAAAGTCCAGCCCAACAACATTTAATAGTAAAAAGTATAAAAAAAAACAAAAAAAAAAACATTTCAGACTTAGAGATCTATAGGAAGTAAATGTGAAGGTCGATTCTTTCTATGGCCAACGTTTCACGAGGTCGTAACGTAACCAGCACAACGGCCAACCTCATTTACTTTCCCCAACTAATGTCAGGTATTCATAGTTAGCTTGGACTCAGGTGCGTCCTGAAGATCTTGAAACTTAAAATCCTAGTTTTACTGAGATTCGAAATCGAGACACTTCGGTACGAAAGCCGAGCGCTGTAACCCTCAGCCACCACACGTCCTTCAATAGTAACAGTCTCACCCCGAAACCAAAGCAAAATAATAAATAAATAACACCCCACCATAATATTAGCGTGTAAATAAACAAATGATTATTAGCCTTCGAACAAGAAATCAAAATGAGGCTACACATGTTTTGGATGTTTAAAATCCCCGACCGGTCACTCATGCTACAATGCTGCTACGCCCGCTAATGCCTATCAAGTACCTGCATTAAAACATTGATCGAACATTGGTTAAAAGGTATTCTTTTAATACGACAATGTCAGTGGAGACTTGCCTGATCTGGACAGCACTGCTGTAGTTTATCTCAGATTTAGAACAAACGCTATGACCCAGTGTAAAGAGGTGTAAAATCTGGGTCTGTAGAATTTGTACTGCTAGCGTGTTTCTATACGGGTGGTATTACTCTTGACACACAGATCAAAACAAATAAACCAAATCAACAGGTGCATATAGAATAGAAACGTTTAATCCAAAAAGGTAACAGTCTAGTCTCAGTCACTAGTAGCAAGGTACCCAGGGGCCCGGGTTCAAGAATGTCTCGGTGCCCCCCCCCCCCCACTCCCCACAATACGACAAATTTAGTGTGCGTGAAAACATTGAGTAATCTGAATGTATTGGTACATTTATCAAAAGACATTCCAATACCAGTGTAAGTATCGTACTTTTTTGTGTGTAATAATGTCAATAGGTTTTAGTTATGACTCTCTACAAGTCTTAGAAGTCAATGTTTTTACAATCAAGCGACCTTTTTTAAAATCTGTTTTCACAAAAGTACACTTTTATTTTCACTTTGGTGTCATCTCGAGCGCTAATCTGGGTCCCAACTGGTCATGTGGGCCCCCAATGTTCATCTGCGCCCCAACTGGTCTTAATCGTGGGTTCAAGCACAATGAACCCCTTCGTCGTGCCATAATTGTTACGCCAGAGGTTGTTGGCCCCTAATGGTCGTGGGCCCGGGTTCAATGAACCCCTTCGCGCCATGGATGTTACGCCACTGGTTACCTCTATGAAAGGATAGACTCAGCTGTCCGTTTAGCTACGCTTACACTCTAGTCTCGTTTTGAATTGATGTCGTCATAATTGTGCGTTCACTAGCAGTCACCGGAAGTGCGTCTCTACACCACATACATATGAAAACCGAGAAGAAGTAGAAAAGACAACAAGAAGACGATTAATGCAATGCAAATGTCCTTATTGAATCGCTAATAAAAGCTCCTCACACAAGGATTAATCCTTTAAATATTTGTCAAAATTTTTTTTTCCAAGGATCATTGTTTGATCAGAGAAAATGTTTTGTTCTGAGCCTTCCCCCCCCCCCCACCTTTTTACGAAGCTCACTCTGTCTGTATTGTACACATTTGGAACACTTTAACTCTTTCTCTCTGTAATTATTTACCACATTCTGGTGGAATCAACGCTGGTATCGTCAGTTAGGAGAGAAGGGGTTAATTCTCCCACTTTCCATTCTCGAATCAAGTTGAAACTTTTCATATTTATAATGATATGTTTTAAAAGAAAACAAGAATATTCCTGGTCATGCGGTATGCGCTCTGGATTGTGGACTTGATTGTCCCCGGTTCATATCCGCCCGCTGCAACCACCCGTCTTACTGCTGGAGGTTTGGACTAGGAAGTAGATTATCTTCAACTCTGAAGGAACATTCAAAACATTTTACACACGTTTTACAATAACTGTCATTGTTATTGTAACAAACAAAACTAAAAGAACTAAAAAACTTACTATAAGTTGCTATGTCCAATGTTCCAGTAAAGTTCCCCTTTCAGACCTTGTGATCTATGGGACAGATGATGTAAAGGTCACCCGTTTCTGTGGCCAACGGTTAACGAGGGTGTCATGTGGCCAGCACAACGTCCAACCGCCTTCACTTTACCCCAACTAGTGTTAGAGCTGGGTGGTCTCAGAGGCGCCCTAAAGAAGCCGAAACTAAAAATCTTAATCTTCCCCAGGATTCGAACCAGGCATCTGTAGTTCGGAAGCCAAGCACTTTACCACTTAACCACTGCGCCTCTGACACAAACGATATTAAAATCTGCCCTGTCCTATGTCTATTATTCTAGCCGAAAAACGAAATCGAATGTAATTGTTTAAGCCGTATGTGCATTATTCTAGCAAAAACAGAATCAAAATCTTAACTGGCCAGTCTCCATGTGCTATGTTTTAGCAAACCATGATTTAAACATCTTCAACTTTCCGTTCCAGGGTCCACTACTACACATCGTACAAAGAGAGGTACGAACCCCAGCACATCACGAGGTACAAGTGCTGCTCTGGCTGGAGGATGAACGAAGATGGAAGCTCTTGTAATAACCGTGAGTAGCATATTTATTTACGACTCAATTTAACATTAACTCATTGCTACCTAATGCTACATCTATTTAAAAGAATTAAAATTCATCTATGTAGCTTGCAAACACGTCGTTTGGAAAAAACCTGGACTTTGATCTTGAAAACGGCTCTAACGATTTTCCTATAAATTTGACAGTTGGTGTATATCTCTGGGAAAAAGATTAGTTTGACCATTATTACTTTCCAAAGTATGCATAAAAACTTAATTTAAATTGGGCCAGAGGACTAGACAATCTTTATCTTGAACAGACTACTTCTTCGGGTATATCTGCATGTAGGCCCTATTTAATAAGAGTTTAATACATTAACAGACGTTCAGGAACATTTTGCGCACCAGTCTTCTAAGACTGGATCTACAGGCCTTTTAGAATGAAGCGGGGTAAAAAATATAATTCCTAAATCTAACATTCATTAGTTATTAAGAGCAAAATATTACCGCTCTATAAGCTGTATCAAGGAGAAATTTTCCTTTTTACGAAGCTTACATCAGCTCACTCTGTCGGTCTGTCTGTCTGTCTGTATGGTAAAAAGTGTGTACACGTTATTTCTCCCACACCCATTCTCGGATCAAGCTGAAACTTTGCACAACTATTCTTTGACGCAGACAAGACATGAATCAATGAAAAAAAAGTAACCAAGAAAAATAATTACTGGTAATTCATTATTTTGTTTAACAACAACAGGGAAACTAATACTTCAGTATTCACAGATATGGCTAAATTTGTTGGGTTAAGTCCACTTAAATAATTGTTAACGCTATTTCTCCCTCCCGCATTCTCCGATCAAGTTGATACTTTAGGCTCAATAATTATTTATTGTACCTAACAAAACATGAATCAATAAACAAAAATACTCAATTAGTGAATTAATTATTGTTATTTTTTTTTTGATATCGAATAAGGAACATAACTAGTACATATGGTAGATTTAGTTTTAAGGACGAAGTTCTCCCGCTTTGGATAAACTTTGTTGTTGCTTTTTTAAGAAAAAAATTTTTTTTTTATAATTTACTTGTTTAAAAAGTATTTATCTTCTTCTTCTATATATATAATTCTCTTCTTCCCTCAAGAGTTTAAACAAGAAGTAATGGAAAGATCACTCTGCGGATAGTCCACGAGAAAACAAGAGGGGGGGGGGGGGGAGAACACGTAGACACAACATAGCAGGGCAGGACCGTTGCAATAGCACTCTTTGTTTTTATTATTATTTCTACCTCACGTTAAAAAATAGGGGGGGGGGGGGAGAGAGTAATCTACTCTCTAGTAACTATCGAGGCGACAGAGCACGCTCAAGAGTTTGGACAGAATGGAAAGATCACTCTTTTATTTTTGCAACTCGGACGGAGGGAGTTATCCTAGGTATTTTCTATTTCACTTGCTAGACGCTCTACTTAAACATTGCTCTCAAACAGGGTAGAGGGGTGTCAGCTTGCCTCACTTTATGTCGAATCTGTTCTGGTTTTGTTTTGTTCTAATGCATGTCTCCATAGTTGAAGTCATTCAAAGCCCTTCATTTTCTCAATGTTTATTTTTTTTTCTTTTCAAGCGGCATTTTCATTTAGTTTAGGAGATTTTGACTCTAAACTAAATAATGTCAATGACACTAAATTTATCTTTACTATTACCTAAATAAAAAAAAATGAGCTATAATAAATACATTATCACTTTAAAAAGACTGCATCACAAAAATAAAGAGATTAAAAACAGGATTAATACAGCCATTGGACCTCACGATGACCCGCTAACCATTGTTGAAAAAACGGAAAACTCAAACTCTATGGCCAAGTCACAAGTTCCTCAGGGTTCGCCAAGACCTTCCCCCAGGGAACAGAACCAGGCAAAAAAAAAAGAGAAGAGACAGAAGAAAGCGAAGGGAAGACAACATATAAGAATGGACGGGCCTGTCACTGAAGGAAATTCTATTCAAAGCAATAGACAGAGAGGAATGGAGAAAAACGGTCAACGGATCTTGTGTGGTGCCCAAACAGTTCTACAGACTAAATGATAGGTAAAGGTGAAGTTGGTGATAAAAACTATCTGAATGCGTGACACTTGATTTTTTTGTATCAAGTCTCTTTTATTATTGCTAGTTGGTGGCCCTTTGTTTTGAAATATGTCCCAAACTATGGAGTGAAAGTCTAATGTTTCCTTCATATTGAAATGATCTTGTGCTAAAAACGAAAAAGCTTTCAGAAAATTTTAATTCGGCTGAGCTAAAACATGCACAGAAATTGTTATATGTAAAAAAAAAAACAACACATAGCTTATATATTCATGGCTCCTTCTGCCTAGGAAGACATTGGATGCGCCATATGAGTCACTGGCTTTGGTTTCGTCTTGAGACGGGGGGCAGAATCTGGAGTGACTGATCAAGCCACTTCTGGAGCGGCAGAGTTTGGGAGTTCGTGGATGTATATGCATCTCTCCCAGGGCTAGCTGACAGGGCAGCTTTGTTCTTCTTTCTCTTGACTTCTGCAGCTTCGTGTCTTTTGCACTCGGCGATGTTCGTACCAGCAGATACAGTCTGTCTCCATGCTGCAATTATTAGATAGCTGCCTAGTCCTCTCAATGGTCCCGCGTTCAAACCCTGCCCGCTGCCATCCCCCGTTGACCTGCGCCAATTTTGGACTAGGAAATAAATTTATCTTCAACTCTGATGGAATATCCCGAAATGTGTAAAACAAACACCAAACAATTAGTACGCCGGATACACACACGAAAAAAACTTGCTATTTATAGTTTGCCCGCCATCTTTGTAAATTTTCAATATCTCTTGCAAAGTTCCAGTAGCTTGAAAATGTTCAAGGGAAATAAGCACGGCAATCTTTTGATTTTTTTTCAGGAAAGGGGGGCGTGGGAGGGGGGAGTCAAAAGTATAACACCAACATAACAAAAACAGCTGAATCTAGTTTCCAGATTCTGTTGTCATCACTTGGAGCAATAAGCTTCTTGAAATCTAAATTTGGTGTCAGAAGCAAGATTTACTTCTGACTTGCAACTCTGCAATACGTGTTTCAATTGCGCCAACATTCGCACTGTACTGTGTGGACTGTAAATCACTAGGAACAAAATTACATTTTTTTTGTTCTTGTTGTTGAAAGATCTATCACTTCAACCTGTGACACAGAAGAATATTGAAATACATGTAAGCGGAAGATCATAATTTCTGGAACTTTTTTTTTTTTTTTTTGGACAGGTGAATTTGGTCATTGCTTGAAGGTTCTCAAACTTTTGCTCTTCGCACTCAGTTTATTTTAATGTTATCTCTATTCATAGGCGTAGCTAGGAATTGTTCATTATTTGGAGGCCCGGGGGACTTGACCTCTTTGAGGGCCCCTGCATTTTACGTAGTATTAAATAATTAATGAAAAAAAAAAACTCATTTGGGGGCCCCCACTTAAGGGATTTTCCATTCTCCCTTTTCCTCCTTTCCCATCCTAGCCACGCCACTGTCTCTATGTCGTGCAGTGAAGATTTTCATACATAACGCGAAAACTAAAGAAATAGCTAGCTTTTTTAGTGTATCCAGTATACAAAATAATGCAGGTTTTGAAAAGCTTTTTTATTTCAGGTAAATGATGTATATATATATATATATATATATATATATATATATATATATATATATATATATTATATATATATATATTACACGTGGCTGTAAGCACCATATCGATAAATGTTCAAAGCTCTTCTGTTAGTAGTAGAATATAATGTCAATATGAAGGGGGCATTGGATTGTGCTCTGTTGCTCACAATCTTTTTAAATACAAATGGGCGATGATCTGGATTTATAAAAGGTGATTTGATAATAAGTTGGACTACAAGGCATTGGGATGTTAACACTTTTTTTTTTTTAAATTTTTTTTTAGCGTCCTTGACATTTATAACTAATCGGAGAAATCTTCGATATTGAACAAAATTTGTTTTTGCATTTGCTAGTTGTTGGTTCGGTGACTGAGCGTTTGGGTGTTCCAAACCGGGGGTCCCGGGTTCGAATCCGGTTAAAGACTGGGATTTTTTATTTTGGGATCCTTGGGCGCCTCTGGGTCCACCCACCTCTAATGGGTACCTGACATCAGTTGGATAAAAGTAAAGGCGGTTGGTCGTTGTGCTGGCCACGACCCCCCTCGTAAACGGTAGGCCACAGAATCAGATGACCTTTACATCATCTGACCTATTGACCACAAGGTCTGAAAGGGGAACTTAACTTTTTACTTAGTGCTTGGTGAAGGTAACATACATAAAATATCTGGATTATAGTTGCGTCTATGTTTTAGCTCCATTGGGCTTTATGAGCTATGTTTAGCTCTTACATAAAAATTTCAGTGCTTTCTGGGAAATTTTTGGTTTGTAATTGGCGACCTTGAGACTGTTTTTTTTTTACGTCGTAATAATGAACAGTAATCGATTCCAGGCATTTATATTGCTTAAAATTATTTAACTCTTTCTCTCCTAATTGACGATGCCAACGTTAAATTGACTCCCATTAAACTAAATTGGTTTCTAGATTTATAAACTTTGAGTTTGTGTAAAAAGAGCATGAATTCTCCAATAATTCAATACCAAATAACATTTTCTGATAACAAACAAAAAAGTTATTGAAGTTTAACCCTAACAGGAGAGTGAAATACAAATGAGCAAAGCGAATAATACTAGCAGAACGAGAAAAATAATTACGGAGAGAAAGAGTTAATGAATAGATTTCATTTACAAAGCGGGTACCACGATGTCGATTTGTTTTTGTTTAAAGTGAGACAGGCAGAGTGCTGCTTAGTGTCAGGTTTTGTACCGTCTGCTGCAACCTAGTGTTCAGTTGCTGCTTGTGTGAATCAGGTCATTGAAAGCACTTTGAAGGTCAACGTATGTCACAAACTTTTTTTTTTTTTTTTTAATTTATTTCGTCATTCCAATCTGACGCGGGTATCAGGGCACCTTAATCCTGCACGCTGTCTGGTATGTCGTCCGCTCCAGCCACGCCTGCCGTTGACAAATGTTTACCGCTTAGATTATCATCTGCTGAATCTGTTTGAGATCTTTGCATGTCAGTTCGACCCTGACAGACCACCGAAGACAACAACAGAACTGGTAAACAGTCTTAGGTAACACACAATAAAAAAAAATGCGAAAAGATCATTAGTCACAGTTCATCATAAGGCCTACGGTACCAGTAACGTAGATACAGGGACTTATCTTCAAGGTTCAGTCGACACTGTTTCTTAAGAGTACATAAGCCTTCGAGGCCTCAAATGTGTAGTTTTGATAGGTAACTCTTCATACTGGGCCGACTGGCCCTATGCGAAATAATTGCCCGTCTCTCTCTCTCCCTCTCCCTCTCTCTCTCTCTCTTCTCTGGCGCATTCTTTCTCTTTCACTCTGTCTCTTTTTCTTTATCTCTCTCTATCTCTCGTTATAAATAGCTATCTATCTGTTTTCTGTTTGTCTGCCCGTCCGTCCGTCCGTGGGCTTGCCCATCTATTTATTTACATATATAGATTAATACAGATTTGGCGCTTCCGACTAGGCGCCATTTTTTCCTGTGAATCTTACGTGGACAAAGCGTAGTCTGCCGCTGGATATCTATCTATCTATCTATCTATCTATCTATCTATCTATCTATCTATCTATCTATCTATCTATCTATCTATCTATCTATCTATCTATCTATCTATCTATCTATCTATCTATCTATCTATCTATCTGTCTGTCTGTCTCTCTCTGTCTGTCTCTCTCTCTCTCTTTATATTGTTATAGGAGCTGTAATATTTTAATTGCAATCGCATAGAACTAGATCTAGAATTTCTTGAGTTTCTGAGCGGTCAGCTCGAACTGCACGTTGACCAGAGCCTAAGAAACAGGAGGCTATGGATAGAACTAATTGTGGCTCATTCCAACATTCCTCCCTGTTCTAAACGCTGTATTACCTGTGCGGCCTGTCGGCCAAGTTTACCCCGCCTCACCTTTGTGCCATGTTCAACATCTCCTCTTTGCCCCATTGGCATCTTCCGTGTCTGAAAAAGGTTTGAGAAATAAAACAGCACAAGTGGCAAGTGTGTTGGCAGATACTAAAACTTGTCCGACAACAGTGGCAGATGTAAGGGACCCCCCCCCCTCTCTCCCCCTCCCCCCATGTTCTCTCCTCCTCATCACATCATCTGAGCATAACATTGTAGGGAGAAAAAAATTCTTGCATGTTTATTTACCTATTGTTTCAGCGACTCACCTTTTTGTCGCCATGGGCCACGTTTGGAAGTGTCTGAGCGCTTGAGTGTACGTGTTTTTTTTACAGGTGTAAATTTAAAATTGAGAATAGGTTAATTTAAACTTAAAATCAGGTCTAGGTGAAAAAGTTGAGACCATCTCGTGTTAAATATGTGTTTTTGTTTCTGTTACTTGTTTATTCGATTTCCTGGATACATAACAGCTTCGTAAATGGCTGCGTGGCATGCACTCTGAACTGTCGTTACGGTGGTCTTGGGCTCATCCCCACTCGTCCTTTAGGGGGTTTTGTCTTAGGACGTAATAATTTTCATTTCTGGAGAAACGTCTGAAAGCTTTTGAGTGAAGCTGACTTGTTGACCTTTCGTAAAACTTAATAGTGAAGTTGACTTGTTGGCCTGATTATTTCATAAAGCTTTAAAGTGTAGTTCACTTGATGACCTGATCCTCTCGTAAAACTTTAAGTAAAGTTGACATGTAGACCTGATCCTCTCGTAAAACTTTAAGTAAAGTTGACTTAATGACTTGAACGTATCGTACAACTTTAGTGTGAAGTTGACTTATTGGCTTGATCGTCTCGTAAAACTTTAAAGCGAAGTTGACTCATTGGCTTGATCGTCTCGTAAAACTTTAAAGTAAAGTTGACTCATTGGCTTGATCGTCTCGTAAAACTTTAAAGTAAAGTTGACTCATTGGCCTGATCGTCTCGTAAAACTTTAAAGTAAAGTTGACTCATTGGCCTGATCGTCTCGTAAAACTTTAAAGTAAAGTTGACTCATTGGCTTGATCGTCTCGTAAAACTTTAAAGTAAAGTTGACTCATTGGCCTGATCGTCTCGTAAAACTTTAAAGTAAAGTTGACTCATTGGACTGATCGTCTCGTAAAACTTTAAAGTAAAGTTGACTCATTGGCTTGATCGTCTCGTAAAACTTTAAAGTAAAGTTGACTCATTGGCCTGATCCTCTTGTTAAACTTTAAAGTGTAGCTTTCTGATTCAGGCCAGGCCATATCATTGGGTATGATTAGTTCTATGATCTTTGTAGTCTTCCTCAAGTAGTAACCTTCGTTTCAAACTCAATGCGCTTAGTTTCAAACTCAGTGCTTCTTGTAGTCTCCAATACCTATTCCCCAAGTACAAGCCGAGCTCTCCTGTATAAAGTTATGAACTGACTCCGTCTCCCATGTCCTCGTATTATGTTCATAAAACCTGTACTTGTAGAGACTCGTGTTATCGTGTTTATACGCATGCGTGGATGTACAAGTGAGTGGGTACATTCTGCCTGCATGTTTCTTTATTGCACATGTTCCGTGCGTCGACACCCTCCCAATCTGCTCTCTTCCCCCCTCGAGGGAGGGGCGTTGCTTGTTAAGTCGTTGGTGAGCTCCCCATTCATGTACTCACTGCTCGGGTGTCATTGCTGAAGACATGGTCTCTCTGTCGTGTCACTCTGTAAGTTCTCTGAAAGCCAGATAACGATTATAGAGAATAGGGGAGGGGGGCGTAAAGGGGGGGGGGCGTTTGGGGATTTTCATGAGTGCAAAGGGTAGGGGTGGATGAACCGAGTGTTTTTTTTCTCCCTCTAGGCCAGTGTTTCCCAAACTTTGTCCTTAACGGAACACTTCATTCATGCTGAGTCTTTAGCGGAACACTTTGGTTATTCTTTTTTATATAGACTAATTCCTATGCTGGCCTACTAGTTAATTATTTCAGTAGTTCGGGGAACACCCTATTCAGGCCTCGAGGAACACTAAGGTTCCGCGGAACACAGTTTGGGAAGCACTGCTCTAGGCAAAGTCGATGTTGTCTGACGTCATTCACGAGCCCTAAACTCCCACGTTAGCTGATGATTGTGGCACCTGTAGGATTCTTTTTGTATGTGTGTGAGTGAGTGTGTGTGTAACAGTGAGGAGGAAATATTTGCTTTTGTGAGTGATGGTACTTGTATATGCACCTGGGAATAACGTGTAAATATCACAACTAGGGAATATCACCACTTGTGAATATCTGCACTTTTAAATATCCGTACTTTTGTATATCGAAACTTAAGAATATCTGCACTGGTAAATATCTGCACTTGTGAGTATCGGCCAATGTGAATATGGGCACTTGTAAATATCGCCAATTGTGAATATATGCACTTTTGAATAACGGCACTAGTGATAACTTAACTTGTGATATTGCCAGTTGTGAACATCAGCACTTGTGTGATATAGACACTTGTGAATATCTGCACTTGTGGATGTCGGCACTCGTAAATATCTACACTTGTGAATATCTGCATTTTAAATATCTGTACTTGTCAATATCTGCACTTGTGATATCGGCACCTGTGATTATCTGCACTCGTGATATCGGCACTTGTGAATATCTGCACTCGTGATATTGGCACTTGTGAATATCTGCACTCGTGATATCGGCACTTGTGAATATCTGCACTCGTGATATCGGCACTTGTGAATATCTGCAGTCGTGATATCGGCACTTGTGAATATCTGCACTCGTGATATCGGCACTTGTGAATATCTGCACTTGTGATATCTGCACTTGTGAATATCTGCACTCGTGATATCGGCACTTGTGAATATCTGCACTCGTGATATCGGCACTTGTGAATATCTACACTCGTGATATCGGCACTTGTGAATATCTGCACTCGTGATATTGGCACTTGTGAATATCTGCACTTGTGAATATCTGCACTCGTGATATCGGCACTTGTGAATATCTGCACTCGTGATATCGGCACTTGCGAATATCGGCACTTGTGAATATCTGCACTCGTGATATCGGCACTTGTGAATATCTGCACCCGTGATATCTGCACTTGTGAATATCTGCACTCGTGATATCGGCACTTGCGAATATCGGCACTTGTGAATATCTGCACTCGTGATATCGGCACTTGTGAATATCTGCACTCGTGATATCTGCACTTGTGAATATCTGCACTTGTGAATATCTGCACTTGTGAATATCTGCACTTGTGAATATCTGCACTCTTGATATGGGCACTTGTGAATATCTGCACTTGTGAATATCTGCACTCGTGATATCTGCACTTGTGAATATCTGCACTTGTAAATATCGCCACTATTGATTAACGGCACTTGCGAATATCTGCACTAGCTGGATAACCTGGCTTTTATTATTCCAAGTCATAGCACAACAAAACGCTTCACGTACGGCAGCTCGCCTGAACAGCTTTGATCTATACAAAGGACAAAGAAACTAAAAGTATAATTTAAGAAACTTAACTGCGAATTTTTTTTTGAAAAAGGTTTTGAATATTTGTCTTGCTTTCATTGTGCAATCGATAACAACAACAATAACAATAACAACAACAATATTTCAGAGTATAGTAACAATGACAACACAATACATGGAGTTTAAGTATTAACTCTTTCTCTCCTAACTGACGATACCAGCGTCGATTCCACCAGAATGTGGCAAATAATTACGGAGAGAAAGAGTTAAATGTTTTTACCTTTACCTTCACCTATCCCTCAGTCCAGTGAAGCCCAAACTACGGCCCGCGGGCCAGATCCGGGCCGCTACGTGGTTCCATCCTGCCCGCCGAAACATCGTCACAAAGTGCAGAAATCTCCCTTCCAAACAAAACAAAAGCTCGAAAAAATGTCTCTTTACCTACGTTTTGGCCCTCGCTTTTTCTCCGATGGATTGATACCATAACCTTTAACATTTGTGTATTTATGAAATGGGACTGAATGTACAATCTACCAGGAAAAGTGAACATATCTTGACTTTTTTGTTGAACTTGGTAATAAGCCAACGTATAATAAAACAACAAAATAAAATGACATAAAATAAATATGGCGGCATTCTTAGTTTGAGTCGCGAATTAAAGATTGTTAAACTACGCCAAGAGATTGGAGGATTGATGGGAATATTTACCAAAAAGAGACCACAAAATTAGTCGTTGGTAAAGCTACCTACACTGTTGCTCACATTTTAAGAAGCGGAATTAAGCTATTTTTTTAATCGTAACAAAATATATAATTGTCAAATAATCTATTAATTAAGTATTAAATCTACATGTTTCAAAATAGTTTCAGAACAATTTCATTTAGTTTTTGCAACTTTTCGGTCATGTGGCCCGTGAGACGAGTAATGGAAATTAAAATGGCGGGTCGAATTAGGTTGGGCATCAAAGCATTTGTCTGTTGGGCAGTTGGGGCACCATGCACGATTCGTCGACCGTCTTTCTCCATTCTTCGCTGTCTTTTGCCTTAGTTAGAACCTCTTTCAATGGCAGGCCCGTCCATTCTTTTATGTTGTCTTCCCATCGCTTTCTCTGTCTGACTTTTCTTTTTTTTTTTCCTGGTACTGTTCCCTGAAGGAAGGTCTTTGCGAGCCCCAAAGATCTTGTAATATGACCATAGATTTTAAGCTTGCGTTTTTTTTACGATAGTTAGCAAGTGATCATGGTGTCCAATGGCTGCAGTAACCCTGTCTCTAATCTCTTTGTTTGTGATGCAGGTCTTTCAATTTGATACCTAGGATCCTTCTGTAGTATCCTCTGTAATATTAAATGTTTCTTCATTAAATAATTCGCTCTAATCCACAGACATCATTCGGCGTAATGAGTGCAAGTTTCTACTTTTGAGTTCGCAATTTTCTTTTATTATAACTTTTATTAAAAAAAAAAAAATAAATTTATTTTAAAAAAATGCTTAGATTAGAAGAATGTAAAGCCAGCCTGTAATCTTCTATAATCATGAAGCCATTTTGTAACGTACAGTTTAAGCTTGTTTGATTCAACTCAATCAAACAGGCCACGTGATCAATGTTATGTTATTCAATTTTAATAAGTCAAGTGTTGTTTTTTTCCCTCCATGAAAATAATCTATGACATTCTATAAAGTCTATAATTCAGGTCCAGCAACCCACTACATTTTCTTTTTCTTTTTTTTACCAAACGAACTGGGTTACCTTCCCCTGCCCGTTCTCCCCTTATCAAAGTAAAATAGTTGGATCAAACAGGAGGCTACGGGAAAAGAGAGCGGGAAAAAATGTTTACACAAAGTTGATAGGCGGGAAATGATGTGCATTATATTGTCTGCCTTTTGATTTGTCTGCTGTCTGTTTATAAGATAATGTGCAAGTACAGAGCGATCTGAGGGGCTGAAGATGTCAGATGTTATTTTGTTCTTTCACCCAATAGTTAGGGCTAAATATAGCCCATTGTTCTTGGGTCGTACTTATGAACTCAGATTTCGCAGAGATGGATCTAATAATTTGTTTTAACAAGCTTTAAAGTACTTTTGAGATGTCCAGGCACCATGACTAGTGTGTGTTTGTGTGTGTCCGTCTGTCTGTCTGTCCGTCTGTTTCACATACACGCGTGTCTTGAATTTCTGACTTTAATATAGTGAATAACAAATGAGTAACGGACACGCCGTCATCCAAATCACAAGAAAGGTGACGACTATTATAAGCTATCCCGACAAGATCAACGTCTAATCTTTCGACTCAGGACCAAACACAACAGAATGAGACAACACATGTACCGGAATTTCAAAATTGGAACTAGTGAACTCTGCCAATGTGGACTGTCACCAGAGAATGCTGACCATGTCCTTCAAAGCTGTGTTCTTTATCAAAAGGCCCGAACAAAACAATGGCCTCAAAACGCCCATATAGAAAGAAAACTATATGGAGAGCTACTTGATTTGGAAACCACTGCATCTCATGTATTGGTCTAGTATCTGTATCTTATATATTGGTCTAGTATCTCATATATTGGTCTAGTATCTCCTATATTGGTCTAGTATCTCCTATATTGGTCTAGTATCTCATATATTGGTCTAGTATCTCCTATATTGGTCTAGTATCTCCTATATTGGTCTAATATCTCATATATTGGTCTAGTATCTCCTATATTGGTCTAGTATCTCATATATTGGTCTAGTATCTCCTATATTGGTCTAGTATCTCCTATATTGGTCTAGTATCTCATGTATTGGTCTAGTATCTCCTATATTGGTCTAGTATCTCCTATATTGGTCTAGTATCTCCTATATTGGTCTAGTATCTCATATATTGGTCTAGTATCTCCTATATTGGTCTAGTATCTCCTATATTGGTCTAATATCTCATATATTGGTCTAGTATCTCCTATATTGGTCTAGTATCTCATATATTGGTCTAGTATCTCCTATATTGGTCTAGTATCTCCTATATTGGTCTAGTATCTCATGTATTGGTCTAGTATCTCCTATATTGGTCTAGTATCTCATATATTGGTCTAGTATCTCCTATATTGGTCTAGTATCTCCTATATTGGTCTAATATCTCATATATTGGTCTAGTATCTCCTATATTGGTCTAGTATCTCCTATATTGGTCTAGTATCTCCTATATTGGTCTAGTATCTCCTATATTGGTCTAGTATCTCCTATATTGGTCTAATATCTCCTATATTGGTCTAGTATCTCCTATATTGGTCTAGTATCTCCTATATTGGTCTAGTATCTCCTATATTGGTCTAGTATCTCCTATATTGGTCTAGTATCTCCTATATTGGTCTAGTATCTCCTATATTGGTCTAGTATCTCCTATATTGGTCTAGTATCTCCTATATTGGTCTAGTATCTCATGTATTGGTCTAGTATCTCCTATATTGGTCTAGTATCTCCTATATTGGTCTAGTATCTCCTATATTGGTCTAGTATCTCCTATATTGGTCTAGTATCTCATGTATTGGTCTAGTATCTCCTATATTGGTCTAGTATCTCCTGTATTGGTCTAGTATCTCCTATATTGATCTAGTATCTCCTATATTGGTCTAGTATCTCCTATATTAGTCTAGTATCTCCTATATTGGTCCAGTATCTCATGTATTGGTCTAGTATCTCCTATATCGGTCTAGTATCTCCTATATTGGTCCAGTATCTCCTATATTGGTCTAGTATCTCATGTATCGGTCTAGTATCTCCTATATTGGTCTAGTATCTCCTATATTGGTCTAGTATCTCATGTATTGGTCTAGTATCTCCTATATTGATCTAGTATCTCCTGTATTGGTCTAGTATCTCCTGTATTGGTCTAGTATCTCCTCTAGTATCTCCTATATTGGTCTAGTATCTCCTATATTGGTCTAGTATCTCATGTATTGGTCTAGTATCTCCTATATTGGTCTAGTATCTCCTATATTGGTCTAGTATCTCCTATATTGGTCTAGTATCTCATGTATTGGTCTAGTATCTCATGTATTGGTCTAGTATCTCCTATATTGGTCTAGTATCTCGTATATTGGTCTAGTATCTCATGTATTGGTCTAGTATCTCATGTATTGGTCTAGTCATCTGAACGCTCCAACACAACAATGAGAACAAGGAAGAAGAAGATTGTATTTTATCACGCTTTCTTTCAAGAGACTTAAATGCGCGAGTATCACGTTTGCAGTCTAAGTATGTCTGTTACTAAATTTATCTATTATAAAGACATTTAGGTACTAGCAAGATGCCCTACAAACTACCATGATTCACAGACAAGTTCAGATAAATAAATAGCAAAACTTCAATAGTTACATGAGATTATTATTCATTTTTCAATATCGTCATTTTTATTTCCATTTGTCTTAACAATTATCATGTGTGCAGGTAATGTACATATGTTTGGCCGTTTCGTCTACCAAGTGCTGGATTTAATTATAGGCAACACAACCTATAGCCCCCATCCCTATCCCATCATAAACAAACTTTTTCTTGGGGGGGGGGGGGTCCCCAAAAAGTTCCAGGAAAATGTTCTATCATCCTGAGAAAAAAAAATACATGATGCTGTTAAAAAAAACGTAAGCGTGGCCAATGGGGTGGGGGGGGGGGGGGGGAGGGTGTTGGATTTATAAGGGGACCAATATCTCAAATAACTTAGGACTTTAGCAACTCTAAATCCGGTCCTGGGTCTACCCTTGTAGGATTGTAAGTGCACGGTAGCAATATGTGCTTTCCTATTCATACGAAACAACATGCACGCTGTCTTAGTAAAGGAACACTTAGTGCAGGCAGGAAGGGGAGGTCGGGGCGCCTGGCTCTGGCAATAGAAATGTAATTAACGTTTTTTTTTTTGTGTGTGTCAGTGACATGACAACACGAGCGCAGACTGGCAATACTTTAATCTTAATTTTTTTTTAAGACAATGGGGGAGGGAGGGGGTAAAAGAAGAGGGAGGGGGGAGGAGGTCGTAATCTTTTATTTACATTCGCCGTTCATTAGTCTCCTTGTGGGCGGGGCTGAAATGAAGGCGGTGAATCATTCTGGGGTATGCTGTTCC
Source organism: Biomphalaria glabrata (assembly GCF_947242115.1). NCBI lineage: Eukaryota > Metazoa > Mollusca > Gastropoda > Planorbidae > Biomphalaria > Biomphalaria glabrata. Next base: position 34,739,979 of record NC_074723.1, read on the forward strand.
CCAAGCAGGTTACAAGGTCAAATTATTTCCTTAGCTTTGACGTCCTTGTTTAACAGCCCCCCCCCCGCTCACCCCGCCCCCAAAAAATCTTTTTCGTTCCCCTTTCTTTCGTGGTACGACTTTTAATTCTGTGGTGGCTTGAAATTCGCTTTAGTTTTAACATTCGCATCAAATGGTAAAGCACATACACTCACATATTCAAACATTCTGTATCACACACACACACTGCTCTCACTTTCCTGGTAAAATTATTTGCCATACAAATTTATGGGTGAGTTACATTAAATATAAGCACAGGTGAAGTCCCACAAATTGTACTTACAATGCCAAAGCACAATATTCGCTATTTTACATGTTAAACATTTCATTATAAATAAATGTCACATACAATAGCACATTTACCATCTTCAATGTTTTACATCATAAGCATAATTCTTCCCATCTTCACAAAGCTCTGTCTGTCTGCTTGTCTGTCTGGGTGGATTCTTTACATGTTATTATTCCCATTTCCCATTCTCGGATCAAGTTGAAATTTTTGAACAACTTAAGGTAATTAATTTTATTTTATTTCATATAGACAACCTTGCAATAAAAAGTGTAAAGTGGGAAAAAGTACATTTTGGTTGACCCCTAGAGCCTCACCCTCCAAAACTATTGTCATGCAGTAATGCGGAATGCAATTAAGTGGACTCTATTGTTATAACAGAACTATTGACACATATCTCCTTAAAAAGCAGTCAAAAACAATCGAACATCTTTCCAGATTGTGCACGGTCTGAGCGGCGCCTTCGACACGGAGGTCACGGTCTGAGCCCCGGGAGGAGGGGCGAGAATCCTAGGAGGACGAACGTCTATTGTCGCCCCTGACTGTGGATTACTGTCAAATAATTGGGATGCATGTGTTTTATACCTGAAACTCTCACCTGATTTATCCCTTCCCCTTTTTTTTTTTTTTTTGGCTTTTCTTTCATTTCAATGACAATCTGTTGTTGTATGACGTCATTGGACACGTCTTGTTTTGTTTGTAAAATGTTTTACATGTTTCGGATGTTCCTTCAGAGTTGAAGATAGTTTACTTCCTAGTCCAAACCTCCCGCAGGACGAAGGGGGATGGGAGCGGGCAGGGTTTGAACCCTGGACCATTGATAAATCTGAACGACAGTCCAGCGTGCAAACCGCACGACCAGGCAGCCATCAAAGCTTACAAAGACTTAGGCTCCTCCCTAGTGGTTGGAAAAAAAGGTGGACAAATTATTATTTTTTTTTTGGGGGGGGGACATATTAAGACATTAAACTTAGAAATGACGAACTTTGTAAAACGGTGTGCAGACTATGCCATTAAGTACATAGATCTTTTCTATATTAAATAAAACAACAACTAAGTAATCAAGATGTAGGTTTTATTGAATAAGCTGCGATTTATGACAAACAAAAACCTAACAAATGAACGCCTATAACCCTAAGGGAAGTCATTCCAAATGTGTACTTATACATATATCTTTGGGCATTTTGGAAGCTTGGGTAAAAGTGTATCGTGGGAAGGGGAGAGAAAAGCTTTTTTTCCCTTTGTTTTTATTCATTACTTCCGAATATCCACCTCGACTTGTTTTTGACCCCCCCCCCTTTTTTTTTTCATTACAAAATTATTGCCCCCAAAACAACTGGCAACTGTCTTCCTTGCCCACAATGATTTACATCATTAGGGCATTGGAATACAATTCATCTTAACAGAGATTTGCACAAGAAGAACATAATTTCAACAAGTGTGCTTTTTTTTTTAACTATCGATCCCCGGTCATGTGCTGGATGACCAGTGCTTTACCTTACAACCACGTTATACGACAACAAGATTCGCCGAAATACCGCTGGCTCCGTCAAGAAAACACAAACACGCTCAAGTGCAAACACACACACACACACGCGTAAAGAAAACATTACTAAGAGACAAGAACACACACACATCAAGAACACTAGGGAAAAAAAAAAAGGTCTGTTATTGTTGACCTCGCTAATCCTCGCCTTAATCTCCATCTTTCCCTCTCGTTGTTTCTTTTATGCTATTTCCTCCCCCTAGATGACGGATTAGCCGTAATAAGGTATCGTCTGTTTAACTTCGCTCAGGTTCCACACGGCTCAGCGGCCATGGAGTCGAGTGGTTTAAAACCCCCCGCCGAATCTCCGCTGCGAGTCAATATTGACCCAGGTTAGCGTTACACCTGGCGCTCCATCACTTCTTGGTGAAAATTTGAATCTTGGAATTTCCGCTTCCGGTCATGGAACGTTCCTTTTGTTTTATCTCCCTTTATTTCAACTACTATGCCATGGGAAAAAGTATCGAAAAAATGGCAATGGTTAGAGATTCTACATCAGACATGAAGAAGGCTGCTTGTTTCATCCCCAGTACTTGTCTCCTCCCCAAAGGCTATCAAAAAGTATCATTATTTTTCTTTTACAGGAGTTAGCAGATCATCGTGGGGCCCAATACCTGTTATGATTCTGTTTCTTATCTGTTCGTTTGTGATGCGGTCTTTCTAGGTGGTACCTTGGGTCTTTCCGAAGCATCTCAGTTCCGTTACTAGGATCCTCCTCTCTACTTTCGTTAGGCGTCTAAAAGAAAATAACTATAGATCAATTAATTAATATTTTTTTTATTCAAATATATTTCTAAAGAAGATTATTAGTGTTAAAAATAATTATTCTATATAATATTGTATTACTTTAGAGTTTAGAGCGTTTCTCCTGTATATTACGTTAAAAAAAAAAAAAAAAAAAAAAAAAAAAAAAAAAATTATAATGATCTATGTTGAAAACAAAACAGGTAGTCTGTATATGCATGAGTTTGACTTTGTTTGTAAATGTTTTTTTTTATAAAATGTTTTACATGTTTCGCATGTTTCTTACGAGTCGAAGATAATCTACTTCCTAGTCCAAACCTCCCGCAGGACGACAGGGTATGGCAGCGGGCAGGGTATGAGCCCGGGACCACTGAGACGACCAAACGACAAAGTCCAGCGCGCATTAGCTCACGACCGGGCAGCGTTCGTCGTTTTGTCTAAGTTCAATCATTCACGCACACATACACATGACCTTTAACCTAGTTACACAATGCAATATTTCCTAGACATAAATTCGTGTACATCTTTGGCATGTATCTCTAATAAGAACCATAAATAATAAATATTGTCCTGTACGACAAGCCACAGACGCCCATCACGTGTTCTTTTCTGCAAATCATTGGATTTATGTCTCAGGTCTTTCCTGCATGCTAATTAGTCTGGGCCCGTCTATATCCAGAGCAGCGATTGTCTAGTGGGGCGCAAGGCAAAAATGATTAAGACACCACCATAGGGAGGAATGTAGAAAGAAAAAATATTGTAACAAGCAAAATAAGAAAAAAATATTTTAAAAAAAAGCTTATCTAAGTGAAAAATAAAACGGTAAAGCCACTGCCATATATCTTAATACTGCAGGAATAAGCTCTATTTTTTGATGTAAAGCAAAATTAAGTAATCTCTAATTGGTTAATTTTTTGATTGATTTTATGTATTGTCATCGACTATGAATAATTATGCAAAATTTCATCTGCTCATTCCTAGAATTTTGCGTGCTAGTCTATCATTCCAGTAGCTAGTTAAACACATATTCAGGCCACGCGGAACACTAGGGTTCGCGGAACACAGTTTGGGAAACACTGTCCTACGCTGTGATTAAAAGACTTATGCTGCGTTCAAAGGCCGTCGTCTCTGGTGCATCACTCCTGTCCGTTCCCTGATGTTGTTTTCGCACCTTTTCTTTCGTCAGCCTCTACTTCTCTCTGGTATTGTTCCCTGTAGGAAGGTCTTTGCGAGCCCTGTAGATCACGTGATAGGGCCATACTTGCGCTTACGACAATGTTCAAAAGTGGATTGTGTTCCTGTTTCGGTGTTCCTCGTTTGTGATCCGGTCTTTGTTATGTGATATTTAGAATTCTTCTATATGATCAGAATTCCATGGCTAGGATCCTCCTCTCTCTTATTCTGCAGTCAGAAGACATGATTTGCAAGCCCACAAGAAGGTCGCCATGACCAAGGAGCATATCGGTCTGATTTTTGTGCCAAGTGATAAGCTCCCCCTCCTGTCCATATTACTTTTTATTTAGAAAAATAGTTATCTGGTTTTGAGGAGAGAGAACTATACTCCCCTCCCCTCTTTGCGTTTCCAAATAGTGAGTTCTCCATCTGAACTTTGCTTTTAAATTGTTGAACAAAATGTTTAACTGAAAAGTTTATAACGCGCTCTTCCGAAGGCGCGGCGACTGAGCGGTAAAGCGCTTGGTTTCCGAATCGGGGGTCCCGGGTTCGAATTTCAGTGATGACTGAAATTTTTACTTTCCAGATCAATTTTTTTTTTTTGGGGGGGGGGGGGGGGGGTTCTGAGTCCACCCATCTCTAATGGGTACCTGTCATTAGTTGGTGAAAAGCAAATGAGGTTGGGTGTTGTGCTGGCCAAATGACACCCTCGTTAACCGTGGGCCATAGAAACAGATGACCTTGTTTTTGTCCGAAGCGGAGGACCCGGGTTCTATAAAGATTGGGATCTTAAGTGCGCCTCTGAGTCCAGCCAGATCTAATAAGTACCTGATATTAGTCGCGTAAAAGTAATTGCGGCGGTTGGTCTTTAGGCTGGCCACATGACACAGAAGCAGATGACCTTTACATCATCTGCCCTAAAGATCTCAAGGTCTGAAAGGGGAGATCTATTTCCCCTTCTCTACATACAAATCCTAACCCTAAATTCCACTTATCTTATTCATGGCAAACCAGTAACACAGACTAAAAACGCAAAATACCTAGGTGTTATAATAAATGAAAAACTGTCATGGAATCCACATATTGATGAAACTACAAAAAAATCAAACAAATCATTAGGATTTATTAAAAGAAATTTCTATAAATCAAATAAGAACATAAAACTAAAATGTTATTTAACCTTGGTTAGGCCAATAGTAGAATATGCATCCTCCGCTTGGGACCCCTCAACTCAAGATAACATTAAGAAACTGGAACAGACACAAAATAGAGCAGTGAGATTCATAACAAACGAATATTCATATTTGACTAGAGTAACACCTTTAGTAAAATCACTAGATTTAGAAAGCCTTCAGGACAGAAGACTCAAAAGTAAAGTAGCAACTATACATAAAACACTGAACCATAATCTTCAAATACAAAAACACAATTTAATAAAATACTCAGAAAGACACAAAGATAAAGTCACATTCCTCGTCCCATATGCTAGGACAAATTTGTACAAATACTCCTTCTTCCCTAGTGCTATTAGAGCATGGAATGGGTTGCCTGAGCTAGCCAGTAAAACCAGTGACTTGGCAGAATTTAAGTCATTGGTTAATATGCATGACTAAATGCATGACGCGTAGGACGTAATCATCTTCTTTTTTGAAGTAACGTCTGTATTATATAATATAAGAAGATACAAAATGTAACCGAGATTGTATCTTTGTATCACGCATTCATGACATCAGATAAACACAGTCGTCAACCATAGCTTTTTTGTCATCTTCTTGTTTTTATGTTATTTGTCTGTTTTTTTTCTCTGTCAGGACTCTGCAGTAGCTCCATGTGCCATCATGGAGGTCAATGCAATGGCGGATACACCCCATCCTGTTCATGCCAACCTGGATACCAAGGGGCCCGCTGCCAGTACGGTAAGCGCCACTCTGTGTTCGTGTTGTGTTTGTATTAGTCTTGTGGGTACTAATGCGCTCGCCTTTGTAAGCAAGTCAAGAAAGAGAGAGAGAGAGGGGTCTGCTTGGAGAGACATTGGTAAAATTGTGACTTGTAGGTTTTGAGCGTCCCGTCAACCGTGAAGACTGTTAATTCCTCGGAATGATTCTTTGACCGCAAGGATAGTTTGTATCACGGCGTCCAGGCTTCAAACTGAAGCGCGTTCTGCATGTTCACTCAGCCAGTCACGCATGAGTAACATAGTCAGCAATTACGACAGCAGTGCAAGGATGATCATTTTTCATTGTTCATTGTTTTAGCAAATCATATGATGTCAATAATAGTGCATATGCAAAGTTTTATCAACCATATTTATTGCCATAAAATGTTGCATATAATTTTCATCAACTTCAAGTTTGTTGGCATTGGAGTTCTTCGTTTTTTGATAGGCAGAATTTAATATTGTTCTTCCCATATTAAACAACTCATGACATACACAAATTTAGTCTTCTGTAAGCTTGATCTTGTAAAACATCCAGCCATGTTTTCAACAATAAAAGAGAATATTTTGAAATGTTAATAGTAATGAGCACTCCTGTAGCCTTGACCCCCGTGAATGGGCGCCTTGTACTTTTGGAGAACCATACAACTCTTTGTCTTATGTAATTGAAATAGTTGAATTCTACTCTTAAAAAAAAAGGTAATTAATAGTAATATCTTTGATTCCGAAGATTAAAGACGAGTGCAGTGTCTCACATGGCTACAGAAGTGCATGCTGGAAACTCATCAAAAAGAGTCCCTATCTTCCTTCATGTTTTAACAGTGTGAGACCTTTGTTATTAAAAAATTGGGGGAAAAAAATGGAAAAGTGGTTTGAGTGCTGGGACATGTCCCAAAAAACCCGTGGAGTCTGGGAGCGCATGAGGCGCCCTGACCGCACTTCCCCGTGGTGGAGGCTGTCCAGGCCTGATCAAGCTATTATAGCACAGTGCAGGACAGGCCACTGTCCTGTTGGCTCATATTTCTCGCGGTTATGGCCAAATTTGGATTCACGGTGCCCCGTTGCGGAGAAGAAGAGGAAACCGTGCCTCATATTCTGTTTGACTTTCCCAGACTTGCTGATCTCCGTCTCGACAGGTCTGGAGTTTTAGTCCTTGAAAAACTGAGCACAGCTGTCTATTGATTTTCTTCTATCAAACGAAAGAAATGTATCTGTACTCATGTGTAGCCATATGGCCTAATCACACTGTCCGAAATTGTTTTATCTTCTGTTAAGTTGGCTCATGATCTTAGAAAGTGGAGACGTTATGGTCACACTCTTCTCACCTTATCTTATAAAATACAGACGTTACCTTTAAAAAAGGGAGATGATTACGTCCTACGCGTGCACTTAGGTCAATCTCGTCATGCAGGTTAACCAATGACTTACATTCTGCTAAGTTATTGTTTTCCTGGCTAGCTCAGGAAACCCATTCCATGCTCTAATAGCACTAGGGAAGGAGCCCTTGTACAGCTTTCTCATTGCATACGGAACGAGGAATGTGCCTTTATCTTTGTGTCTTTCTGAGTAATTTGTTAGGTCTTGTTTTTTTATTTGAAGATCATTTTTCACTGTTCATTGTTTTAGCAAATCATATGATGTCAATATTAGTGCATATGCAAAGTTTTATCAACCATATTTATTGTCATAAAATGTTGCATATAATTTTCATTAACTCAAATTTTAATGGGACTATAATACAATGTTTTTTTGTCTAGGCAGAATTTATTATTGTTCTGCCCATATTAAACAACTCATGAGATACACAAATTTAGTCTTCTGTAAGCTTGATCTTGTAAAACATTCAGTCACGTCTTCAACGACAAAAGGGTTTTATGTGTAATTGTTACCCTACTTTCGAGTCTTCTCTCCTGAAGGCTTTCTAAATTTAGTGATTTTACTTAAGGCTTTCCTCTAGTCAAATAAGAATATTCGTTTGTTATGAATCTCACTGATCTATCTTGTGTCTCTAAGAATAGATGTCAACAACTTAGCTAGACTTGCCAAGGGCTTAAGTCGCAGGAGGATAAAAAATAACATGACGACACAGTGAACTATATAAAACTGTTATCCCCCTTTTTTCAGACCTTGCGATCTATAGGGCAGATGATGTAAAGGTCATCTGTTTCAATAGACCACGGCTAACGAGGGTGTCATATGGCCAGCACAACCACCAACCGCCCTTACTTTTCCCCAACTATTGTCAGGTACCCATTAGGCTGAGTGGACTCACAGGCACAACAAAGATCCCGAAATTTAAGTCTTCACTAGGATTCGAACCCGGGTCCCCCGGTACGGAAGGCAAGCATTTTACCGCTCATCCATCGCGCCTCCTTTATTTGTTTTAGTCAATAATAATTGAAATAGCGTGACTTAAGTAACACAACCCCTTTCAGTCTCAGTTGAGCATAGGGCTTCGCCATCGGACCCCACCCCCCTCCAGTTGTGGGTGCAGGGGAATTAAATACACCTTTATAAACAGGCATCAAACTTATGACAAATAGTTATATTATGGTGTGTGTGAGAGAGAGAGAGGGAGAGACAGAGAGAGAGAAAGAATTTATGTGTGAGAGGGTGTGAGAAAGAATGTGTGAGAGAAGGAGAGAGAGAGAGAGAGAGACATAAAAAGAGACAAGAGAGACAGTGCGTGTTTATGTATGAGAAAGTGTGAGAGAGAATGTGTGAGAGAGGGAGGGAGAGACTGTGTGTTTATGTGTGAGAGAGTGTTAGAGAGAATGTGTGTGAGAGAGAGAGAGAGTTTGCGAGCCTATTACAGTCATCAACCCTAATTTAGTTTACATCACAGTGTAATTTTTTTTTCTAAAAGTGAACTTTAAAAAAAAATAAAAAATAAAGGATTGTTTACATTTGAAGAATTGAAGGCTGTAGAAACAAGAAATAAAACTCCAACCAAGAAAATAAACAGGTGCAATATATTTAAGCAGACAGGTGAATCAAGACAGCGAAGGTGTAACAGTAATTGTATTAAGGTTTGGCTCTTAAACAAAAATCCCACATTCTTCCGACACAAACTTAAAAAATACCACACATACAAAGTAACAAAAATTTGTGTTTGCTTTTAAACCAATAATACAAGTACCTTAACCGAGAGCATGATAATGACATGATGATAATGTAGGGTGCACTGTTCTTGATACTATTTTGAGAAGACGACCGTATCAGCGGTCTGTCTTAAAAAGTGATCATGTTTAATTTAGAACAATGGACCTCATTCACCAATCGTAAACAAACAAACATTTAGTCACGTGATCTTATTAAGAAAAACAACGAGAAAAAAAAACGGTCACGTGAAAACCATCATGAATTAAACATGAGATCGTAAATTCTATAGAAGAGATAGAGCACCACGTGGCTAAATGTTGTTTGTTTACGGTTGGTGAATGAGGTCCATTAAGTATAGGCTGTAGAGCTACGTGTATCTGGCGTGGTGGCCAGTGCCTAAAGTTCTGGTCCTTCCAATCCCGGAGGCAATTCCAGCTACCCGTCGCCTCAGCGTGGCCCTCCGGTGGAAACATCCAGAGGTGGATCTGGACAGGCTAAGAACGAGTAGCGAACCTTGTTGATGTCTAAGAGCTGAGCCGAAGGCTCTTCGAGCTCTAAGTTTGAAAAAAAACCTGTTTGGTCGTCCAGCCGAACAGTAAAAAAAAACAAACCTGTGGGAACACAGTTCTGTTTGAGAGGGACCCGAGTCAATGCCTATGTAAAACATTGCTGTTTCCAATGCCTTTGGCCCCGACGCATGCTTGGCTGCACATGGCCGAAGGCCGAGGACACCGGGAGCCACCGTCATTTTCCTTCGTTGTACCAAGCTAGCTGTGTGGGAACCGCCATTGATGTAACGGTCCCTTTGAGGAACAGCGCATGGATGTGGGACGTGTTCGTGGGGACTTTTTTACAACCCCGCCCGTGCTATGGGTTGACTCTCGTCTACCCGTGGGCATTCCCACGGGAGTCATGTTTTGCTACCCATTTCGCCTAGCCACTTCCTCTTATGGCCGTTTCCACGCGGGCGCCACGATGAGGCAGGGCAACGTGCCCGAGTAGCGAACCAGGCCTACTAGCTGGTCTCCCTGGGTGAGCTTTTTTTTTTTTTTTTTTATCTCACTCGGGGTGGGGATGGAACAAGTAACCTGCAACCCAGTCCAAAAAGTCCGCCACGCCGTTCCACAAAGGGGGCCGTCATCAGTGTCCCGTTAGCTGGAGTGGCGGTCCCTGCACGGAATTGTGGCGGTTACAGTATAGGAGTATGAGACAAGCTCCCCGCAGTTAGCACTGTTCTCGGCCACTTGTTGCGAGTGGGCCAGGACCGGGGACGGTGCGCTGTGTACTCGGCACGGCCTGGTTTTCCCATTCAGTCAACCAATATGGCCGCCTACCGTTGGGTGCCCTCAGACAGGACAGGGGTGAAGAGCCCCATGTCCAGGCCTGGTGGTTGGATAAAAGCCTTTCTAACCATCAACGGGATAATGGCGCCTCCGGCGCCGATTCCCTACTAGACTTCATCGAAGGTCCTTCCAATCGAAGGGGGTCTCGGGTTCTTCCAGCCTGTCACGTGACACACTTGCTTGTCACAGAAACAATGTCAAACAAAAGACATTTATATCATCTGCACCAGTGACGTAGCCTATCATTGACAACAACATGTATCCGAACACTACCAGAAGGAGTGGCACTTCTTAGGCATATGACATGGTTACCGAGTGGCAAGTGCTTAGCTTCCGAACCGAGTTGCCGAGGGTTTGAATCCCGTTGAAGACTTCGATTTTGACTCTGATGGGTACCTGAACTTAGCAGGAAAAAGTAAAAACTGTTTTCTGTTGTGCTGGCAGGGCCGCGTCTTAGGCCACTGCAACGTATGCGACCGCAGTGGGCCCCGCACTTTCATAGGCCCCGCGCGATGCGAATTCTAGGTGTAAATTATTAAATTAAACCATTTTAACTTATTATTAAATGGTTCCTGCGATTCTCTTGAAATTATAAAATATAAGAAAAAGTCATGAAAATGTCCAGATATTATAAGACCTGAAAACTGATGCAAATCTTAAAACAGACAAAATTGTCATTTCGGGGTGTCATTCATTTTGGAAAACACCAATCCTACTGGCGATAAAAAAAAGGCATTGCCAGCTTTTATTTAATAAAAATGTAATAATAAGCCGAATTTTAACCAAAACAAGAAGTTCAAATACTTCATTTACTTCAATAGTCACTGGCATACAAATATAGGTCTAAATCTATCTCGACCTCTTATAAAAAAAAAAGCAAACTGCAAAAATCTTTTCAAGGAACAGTACCAGGAAAAAGAAGAAGAGGCAGACAGAGGTAGCGATGGGGAGACAACATAAAAGAATGGACAAGAGATTCTATCAAAGGCGAAAAGGCAGTGAGGAACAGATCTAGTGTGGTGCCCCAACGGTCAACAGATGAAGGGATAGGTGAATGGAGGAAAATCACTTGTAAATTTAAGTTATAGTCGATCAACACACAATGTATTCTAACACTTAATTTTTAAAACCGATTCAGATATGTACTATACAATCTTTCGTAAATTCACTTCCCTATATAGATGCTTTTCATACAAATGGCAAGGGGTTTCATCTGCACACATCGCTATTATCTAATTCAGATCATAGCATAGCATTTTATCATCATAACTTTGTGTATAGGGGAAAAAGAATACCACAGATGTCAGTATTATTTAGTATAAAAATATCTTTTGAAAATAAAGAATGAGAAACATTGAAAAAAAAAGGACATAAATTAGCCTATAATGTTTTCTCTTTTTTTCCCCTCTCTCTCTCCCTCTCTCTCTCTCTCTCTCTCTCTCTCATTTTTCTTCCTTTGACCTCTGCCCACTAGCCGCTCGTATGTTTGAAAGTATCCACCAGAGTGATTTCCCTGTGGAATCAAAACGAGGCTTCATTAAAACGCTTAATAAGAAAAGGAAAACAGACGATGGCTTTAAAGTTATGCATTTGCGGGTCCTTCGTGAGTGGCCTGCGGGTCAGATTTAGTCCTTACAGTTCGAAGTTCAATAAAATATTGTTGGAATTTATTTTTTACTTGGGGGGTGGGGGGTGGGAGAAGAAGAGGAGGTCATGTCATTTTGATTTTCTGTCTCCGGCTGTCTTATTGTAGAAGATTTTTTTTTCGTTTATTTGTTATTGACAGAGGGAGAACAGAGAGGGGGGGGGGGAGAGAGTGTGTCCGAAAGAGAGGGAAAACGAAGGAGTGGGGAGATGAAAAGAATTTATAGTTGGAAATTGATAGATATATAGAGAGAAAGAGAAGAAATAAGGCACAGAGAGAGGGAGAGAGAGAGAGAACACATAATAGAGAGAAAAAAGCAGAAGAGGAAGAGGAGAGAGAGAAAGAGAAAAAGAGGGTAGGCATAATACAGAAAGTGAAGGAATAACAGAGAAAGTGAAGGAATAACAGAGAAACTGAAGGAAAAATAGAGAACTGAAGAAATAACAGAAAAAGTGAAGGAATAACAGAGAAAGTGAAGGAATAACAGAGAAAGTGAAGGAATAACAGAGAAAGTGAAGGAATAACAGAGAAAGTGAAGGAATAACAGAAAAAGGGAAGAAATATTTGAGAAAGTGATGGAATAACAGAGAAAGTGAAGAAATATTTGAGAAAGTGAAGGAATAACAGAAAAAGTGAAGAAATATTTGAGAAAGTGAAGGAATAACAGAAAAAGTGAAGAAATATCTGAGAAAGTGAAGAAATAACAGAGAAAGTGAAGGAGTATCAGTGAAAGTGAAGGAATAACAGAAAAAGGGAAGAAATATTTGAGAAAGTGATGGAATAACAGAGAAAGTGAAGGAATAACAGAGAAAGTGAAGGAATAACAGAGAAAGTGAAGGAGTATCAGTGAAAGTGAAGGAATAACAGAAAAAGGGAAGAAATATTTGAGAAAGTGATGGAATAACAGAGAAAGTGAAGAAATATTTGAGAAAGTGAAGGAATAACAGAAAAAGTGAAGAAATATCTGAGAAAGTGAAGAAATAACAGAGAAAGTGAAGAATTACAAGACGAAGTAAAAAGAATAACAGAGAATGACAGAAAGAGGGAGGGTTCGAAAAGATACATGAAGAGGAATACTGACGATGCTACTTTGTCCTTGTTATTTCAACTCTTCACTTTCTCTCTCTCTCTCTCTCTCTCTCTCTCTCTCTCTCTCTCTCTCTCTCTCTCTCTCTCTCTCTCTCTCTCTTTTCTATTACTTATTATGTTCCTAACGTTTTATCTCCCTTGAACTCAAATTCACAGAATATAAAACTCACCTACCAAAGTAACGCACAGATAAGATCTCGTTCGACTCCCCTATTTATAGAAGGCGGTATCTCCAAAATAGATAGGAATTAGATCTATGGGTAGTTTGAGTGTTTGTAAGAATGTGTACCTGTAAGTGTGTGTGTGTTTGCGCCCACACAGGGTGTGTGTGTGTGCTTGTGTATAGAGAAAAAAAAAGATTGTCAGGTATCTTTTTTTTTTTATCACTGGATGTTTGACCTTGGAAATAACATTTCTCCTTTGATGCGATTCTATTAAATTATAATTTGTTTTTATTTTTTTTTTTTTCGCTTAGCTTGCCATATTTGTTTATACTCGTTTATCAAAAGCTTTGTTTAGTCTGACGCGTGAATCTAAAAATAGCCCCAAGGGACTTTACGCCGGTATGTTTGAAGGTTATATTTGCAAATACGTGTGCGAGCCTTTAGAGACAGAGCGTAGGTCCATGCGACGCTGCTGTTGTGTGGACAATACACTTCTCATTCTAGCGGCACTGTCAATACTCGGTCGTTTGGTTTGTAGCTCCAATCAGCTAGTAACCTTTGTAGGAGTATCAAATTCATAATGCAGCACTTGAAATAAGTTTGAACCTGTTATAATACCACAACTGAATATCTATCTATATATATATATATATAATTCTCTACGTCGCCCTTCCATGCGGGACACCACGCACGCAACCTGATTCTCTAACCCTCAATGTAAAAGTCTTGGAAAGATAACTCTTTTATTTCTGACTTGAGTTACCCCACGTAACTTTCGCGGTGACAGAGAGCGCGGCTCAGAAAGAAAAAAAAGAGTGGATGGGGGGGGGGGGGAGAACAAGTACTCTTCTCTGTATATATAATTCTCTCCGTCGCCCAACCACGCACCCCCTTTGGACAACTGTGTCTTTCAGGAAGTGTTCATCCATCACCAAATAGCGGCGTATGGTACGCCGCGGGTCGGCTCGCATATGGTAGCAAAGATACACAGGTTTCAACTTCAAAATAGAAACACCTGTGTGATAATAACAATTTAAACAAGATAGAACTCACTCCAAAAATACACTTCTAACCAGGGGCGTAGCTAGGAGATTTCCATCGTTTGGGGGACCGGGGGGGGGCTTGACCTTTTTTGGAGGGCCCCTGCATTTTGCGTAATATTTAATTTTTAATGTAAAAAACACTAATTTGGGGGTCCCTTTCAAGTGGGGGCCTTGGGGACTTTGAAATTCTCCCCACTACTCCCCCACCCTAGCTACGCCACTGCGTCTAACTGTCAGCCATCTCTCGCTTGTTGTCTACTTTTATTTATTTTTCACACCGCTATTAAAATAAAAATACGACAGGCCACCTCGTGGTTACACCAGAATCTCATAGGAAAGACTACTTGTAATAATGAAATATTATGACATGTATATAAAATGGTAACTTATAGACCACCATTAACCATAAAGGATGAATTGATGTTTTTTAAATAGTTTTAGGCTACAACGCTCTTGTTTAAAAAAGTAAAGTTCCCCATTCAGACCTTGCGATCTTCAGGGCAGATGATGTAAAGGTCATCTGTTTCTGTGGCCCACGGTCAACGAGAGTGTCATGTGGTTAGCACAACGACCAACCGCCTTTACTTTTTCCCCAACCAATGTCCGGTATCCATTAGAGCTGGGTGGACTCAAGAGGCGACCAAAGATCCAGAAATTAAAAATCCCTATCTCCACCAAGATTCGAACCCGGGACCGCCGATTGGGAAGCCAAGCGCTCTAGTTTACTAAAAGTATTTTGTTCTTTTACTATCAAATAAAAAAACTCAAGTTATTTAACATCGACAAATGTCACATGCTGTGACCGGAAATGCATGACAAAGAAGCAAACAAACAAACAAACAGTGTAATGACAGCTTCGGAGCAGGCGATGGGTGGGCAGCAGAGAAAAATTGCAGTTCTCAGCCATTACTAATGCCCTAAACCCACAACAGCCAAGAGAACGTAACCCACGCAAATTTCGGTGATTATGTCCCCCTTGGCTTCGAAAATTGCTTTTGAGTCTTTTGTAACCAAATTCTCTTCATCTTTTCCTGTATATCTCAACCCATTAGGTTGTAGATTTGGATCTATATGGGGGGAAACATTTCTCTTGTTTTGTTTCAGTGTCTCTTCTAATGTTAGTACACGATGGTACTGCTGAATAGACTAAATTGGTTTTGATGTGTTGGTTGTCTCCTTGGGCTATCACTTTTCTCTGCCTCTGAAGAGCTCGCGTTTAAAACCTCTTCCTTCAAGACCAGAGTCGATAATACATACTCTTGAGTGTGTGCATTGCCAGCAGGCGATCAAATTTATTCAATATTTACCCATTTTATTTTTAGTTTTAGTCTAACAGAATATAAATTCCTTAAATATTTAAGCATTTCATATTGATTCTATTTATTTCATGATCCTTAGAGAAATTTAAAAAATTATATTTGTACAATGGAAGTGATTTTGAAAACAATTAAACAAGAAAATTAGAGACGCGCATGCGCGGGATTCTCGCGGGTTTTCCATACTTCCGGACTTGAATTTTCACGTTTTGTTTATAATCTTAGATCCTCCTTCGTGATCGAAGATGAGCACATTTCTCGTATCCTATGGAATGTAAAGTCCAATCCTCGCTTTAAAAAGCCGGCCGCATACGTGACATGGGTGGGTTAGGTCAGTTGCAGATAGGCCTGATTCTTCTCTCAGCTTTTTGTTGGCTCGGCGCTCTTTCACCCTGTTTATAATATTTATGTTTTGTATGACGCTTACAGAAACAGATCGGTGTTTTTTTTTCTTCTTCAGATTTCCTTATTACTAAATATAAATAGTTTAGTCAAAAGCTACGATCGGTAATTATAGTAATGGAATAGTCTTATTTTAAAATCATTTTCACGTTTATTTTGATCGGCTGTTGGTTTCAAACGTAGAATATTTGTATGTTTTAGATAGAAAATAGTTAATGTTATTTACTATTTAATTTAATTAGACTACAACAGTGTTTCCCAAACTGTGTTCCGCGAGGCCTGATTAGGTGTTCCACAAACTACTGCAATAATTAACTAGTAGGCCACCACACGAATTAATCTCTCTAGAAAAAACGCAAAGTGTTCCGATAAATACTCGGAATATGCGGGCTGTTCCGTTACAGAAAGACTGCCCTAGCCTTTAACCCTGTCTATGCTTCAAAGGAATAGTTTAGGCTTATGAATTATCAAAGACATTTTTTTTTTTTACCCTCACCAGATCAAGGAACTAATTTGTTAGACACTCTTTAGCTGTCGGAGCACTATAAGCTAGCAGTGGCTTTTCTTGGATTATGGATAAGGCTGGGTTAGGCTGTGATCCTTTTTCCGTAATCCAAACAGCTAACATACACGTGTTGACATTGGATAGCACTTTTGGGTGGAATGTAACCTGGGCATACCAGATCTAAACTGTACATACTATTAGCATACTAGATTTTTGTAGAGTGTCCATAATGGTCAATCTTGCACCCTTGAACTCGGGAAGGACTTTACCCAGTGGCCAGGAATAACATTTTGAAGAAGCATCTGTCAGGATGTTTCACATGAACTGGATGATCATTTAATCACTTTCGATTATTATTGGGAGATACGAATTCTTCAGCCACACCGATGTTCCCGTTTTCAAGCGAGGTCGGAAGCCGAACTCTCGAGAGATGCTTCCGTATTACTACAATGTACGGTGTACCACCTCTACCAAGTATACTAGATCTAGACTGTTTGTTTGTTTGATTTACATGTTTCGGATGTTCCTTCAGATTCTGAAGATAATTACACTCTTGTCCAAATCTCCCGCAGGACGACAGGAGATGGCAGCGGGCAGGGTTTGAACCCGGGACCTTTGTGACCACTGAACATCCTTCCAGATACCACATAGCCATGCAGCTATCCCGGGCATATCAGATCTATGTTTAATTGTCACATACTGTATCATATTTTACTTTGTAGCGTTAAAATACTTTCCAGTTCAGAAACCTTTCAGCTTTCCAGGGTCTAGAGTAGCATAGACAGCCTCCAATAAATTCTAAAATACATAGGTCAGGGCGCTGTTATCGCCTCTACGTATTGATAAACACATTCAGAGGACCTCCTTATTATGCCTCTGATGCGTGACGTAATGTAGTCAATAGAGCGTGGCAATGACACACCTAATTGATAAATTAAGAAATTCAGTAAATGCCGGGGCCTGAACTTTATAATTGTTTTCGCAGATTGCGGTTGGGGGATGGGGGAAATGGGGCGCAGCTCCTCATTTTGAGTAACTATTTCATCCCATTTGACACAATCTGCTTTGAGTTACATTTGACATTTCCTATAAAGTCCCCCCCCCCCCCTTTTTGATCTTACTATTTTTTTTATTCTTTCATCTGAAGTAACCCTATTTGGGAACTTTCACAAATCATTCTGCACCGAAAGAACCCGTGCGCAGCTCGTGATGCCGTAACATCAACCCCCCCACCCCCTCCCTCATCGCCGCGTAACAGTTTTGTACTGTCTTTTCAAGTCGCCATCGTGACGGCCAACACCGCGATATCTCGTCAATGAAAAGTGGCTTGTACCACGGTATATGGGGGGAGGGGGGGGGGGAGGGGGGGACTCGATTTTTCTTTGATGTTGACGGAAGGACTAGGCTAAACTGTTAGGCGTGTCGCAGCAACAGGGGGGCACAACGCGAGACAGCACGCGTTACATAATTGGATTTACAAGTTACCTGCCCTTGGGGTTCTTTATTCTCTTCTTGTGTTACCTTTAAGTCAACATGTTTGGCCAAGAATGTTTTTTTTTCTTCTTTACATTCCGAAGAAAGACTTGGCTATGGATACAGTGATAAGAAATCGAGTCGAGTGACATGTTCTGTCACTAATAACGTGACATATTCTGTCACTAATAACGTGACATATTCTGTCACTGATAACGTGACATATTCTGTCACTGATAACGTGACATATTCTGTCACAAATAATGTGACATATTCTGTCACTAATAACGTGTAAAATGGTATTCTAGCTATTGATGGGAGTCGGTTGTTATAATAAAATTCGTTACATTGTTTAACTTTAAATTTAAAAAAATGTGCTGGCTTTAATGAGTTAGTTTCGGATCTCTGACCTACTTTAATAAAAAGTCACGTGACTGTGGTCTTATACATGGCAATAATGGCAATATCTTCCTATGATAAGATGTAGATCTAGATTTAGTTCTAGCCTAGATCTTGTAGTCCTACTAAATAATCATAAAAATTAGTGAATTATTGTAATATACTTTTTATTACTTAAAGATGTATAGATCTAGATTATTTTCATGTTTAAATTAGAATGAAATCAATGAGGTCATTAATGTAAACAACACACCCACGTGACTGAGAAGAGATCCGGAACTACCCCATTAATTTTTATTTCTCATATCCTGTAACTAAGTTTCTCCATACTCGCTACATTATTTTTTGTTATGTGAATCTCTTGACATGGCTTATAATCACTGAGATGATCTAAGCTGAGATGACAGCCAACATTCTCCAGCAAGTTCGTACAAGTGCTCCTTTTCACCTATTGACGTTATAGCATGGTATGGGTTGCCTGAATCAGCCAATGACTTAGCAGAGGTTAAGCCACTGATTTACATACATGACAAGATTGATGCATAAAAAGAGCAAGACGTAATGATCTTCTCTTTTGAAGCAACGTCTGTAATTTATAAGATAATAAGATTATATTTTACTAAAATGTACTTTTTTTGTATTTCGGTAATCTTTTGATGTGCTTGTTGTGGGGAATATTATATATATATATATATATATATATATATATATATATATATATATATATATTACAAAACTTATATCAATTCTATCTCTTGTCAGTCTGTCAGGCATAATGTTTGTTCACTTTATTTTTCCCACACCCAATCTCGTATCAAGTTAAAATTTTGCACAATTATTTCTTGTATCTGACACAAAAAATAAAAATTAAATAGTTCATTCACTATTGGTAATTAATTATTTTGTTTCGTATCGAACAATGGAAAGAAATTGTACTTTGCAGATGTTGCGGTATAAGCTGCATTAGTTCCCTTTATACTTTATGTAGACAATAAGGTTGTCGCTTTTAAGTTTGAAAATAACAATAGATAACTATGGAACCTTCTATTTTCTAAAGCATTTCGATGGCACATTGGTTAGTGTATTGGCTTAAGGAGGCTTGAGCCTCGAGTTTTAATCTAAGTCGAACATTCTTTTTAAAAATAAATTCATTTAAAAAGCGATCACTGTAACCTTCACTCAGATAACCTCTTCCCTCCCCACTCCAGAGATGTGACAGGATAATAGCACATCGAGAAAGCTAAAAGCATGAATTTGCACTTAAAAAAACAAAAAAACAAAAACGATAGAAATATTTCTAATTGCACAGATATTATTGTTAGTCTAGATTTATTACAAATTTAACCACATGACTGACCCCAAATAACTGATACAATTGCACTTAATATAAGTTGTTTTTTTTTTTAAAGAATATTTATTTTGTAATTTTTTATTTAAAATCATTGACAGACTTATCGGTTACTTAGTTCTTCATGTTGTGAGTTTACAACACTCACGCACGCACACACATACACACACACACACAGATATTTATATGTTGGTGAGTGCGTGCTGGCATTTTTCTTCGTACACAGTGTATAAAGGAGTTCCCCTTTCAGACCATGCGGTTTATTTGGCAGATAAACGTAATCTGTTTCTGTGGGTGTCGAGGAGGGTGTCATGTGGCCAGCATAACCACCAATCGCATTTACTTTTCCCCAACTAGTGTCAGGTTGGCTGGAGTCAGAGGCGTCCTTAAGATCCCAAAACTAAAAATTCCAGTCTACACCAGGATTCGAACTCGGGACCCCCGGTTCAGAAGCCAAGCGCTTAAGCACTCAGCCACCAGTCCTCGAAACCGAGAGGCCAGGAAAAGGGTTGAGTGTACATATAAGCAACACCAGCTATCCCACTCGGCCACCCCGCCTGCTCCGTGCACAGTTGGTCTCAGTTTTAGTTTGTTTACAAAACTGTTTCTGACTTTTCCCAATGTTCTTACTTTGCATCACCTGAGTTTCGACACTTATATTATCTTATCTTTCATTTCCCTCGTACACATCACCATAAGTGTACTGAACTGTACTCACTTGCCCATTTAAAATTACAGCAGTTTATTGAGTGCAAATAAATTTGGCATTTAAAAAAAAAGATAATGGCCCTATTTTATAGATCAGTGGCTGGAGGCAGTTGGTATAACTCTGTGACATATATTGCTCTTGAGGCAGCGATTTGGCGAGTTCCGCTATCACGTAATGACGAATTATCTCCCTTCTTTTTTAAAACACGCTTAAACTCCACACACACACAAGCTCCACACACACACACACACAAGCTCCACACACTTTGTTTTCGAAGGCGATGCTGTGGAGGTGGTGGTGACTTGTAAACACCTGACGGTTGCCATAGAAATTGCATCATACATGGTGAGCTAGTCCGCCGCAACTTTTTTTTTTTTAATTCGAACTCTTTTGCAATTTTTTTTTGTTTTTTGTTTCCTTGAAAAGAGATAAGTGGCCCGAGTAACTCGTTAAAGATAGAGAGAAAGAGATAGAAACATCTAGAAAAGTCGAGAGAACACATGTTCGAAAACAGTCTACCAAGTTTAAGGCCTGAGGGTCATTCATATTTACAAACCCATACCTAGCATCATAGTGGCCGAGTGACATAAGCACTTGGCTTTACGAACAGAAGGCTGGCCTTGTTGATTCCAAGATGTTGAGGGTGCCCCTGTGTCCACCCAACACTAATGGATGCCTGACATTAGTTAAGGAAAGTAAAACGGTTGGTCGTTGTGTTGGCCACATGCCACGTTTGTTAACAGTCGAGCATAGAAAAAGATGACCAGTACATCATATGTCACATAGATCGTAAATTCTGAAAAGGGAAATTTTATTATTTATACCAAGTTTGGATTCTATTTTGGGGATGCGTTTCAAAAGTAACTGCTTAAAAAAAAATTGAAAAAAACAAACACAAAAAAATCTGCAATGGTCTAATTTAAAAAAAAAAAAATACTGCTATAACATAAAAAATGAGAAAAATTTTAATTTACTTTTGTGTGTGTCTACGGAAATGTAATAAAACATTTGCAGAAATTGATTTCTTTAAGTGCACAAGTTCTTTGATCTCTTCTGATCTAATTCCAATTACTTCTAGCTGTCCAGATTTTTTAGCATTCTTTTCCTCAGAAGCCAAGTGGAAATTTCCTATTTCACAT
This sequence comes from Biomphalaria glabrata, assembly GCF_947242115.1. Classification (NCBI taxonomy): domain Eukaryota; kingdom Metazoa; phylum Mollusca; class Gastropoda; family Planorbidae; genus Biomphalaria; species Biomphalaria glabrata. Next base: position 34,761,380 of record NC_074723.1, read on the forward strand.
GCCCAGAGACAGTTTCATTTTGTAATTCAAAGGTTATTAATAGGCGTCATTATCCTTTTATGTGAATTAATTACAGATAATTTTTTTTTTCGCTTAAGCCTGACATGCCAATATTGTATTTTTTCTTCACACAAACGTTTTTTATATTTTTGGCGGGAAAAAAGAAGGCAAGGGAGTTAATACTTTTTTTTTTAAATGTTTATTCAGAAGCTACATTTTTTAACGTTTTCATTTGAAGTTCAAATAATTATAAAAATGGATTTTGTTCTTTTTTATATTAATTCCACAATTTTTGTAGTTCCAGAGAATAAAAATATTATAAATAAATAAATAAATATATATATATATATAAATAATATTGAAATAATAAATCCATTATTATTACTCATTCTGTCTGATAAAAAGTTTGTACACGTTATTTCTCCCACAAACAAAACATATATGGGATCAAGCTGAAAATTTGCACCAACTTGACAACGCAAGAATAAATACATAAAAAAATAAACAATAAGTTTATTAACTATTGATAATAAATTATTTTGTTCGGTATCTCGAACAAGGGAAAGAAATTATAATTGAAAGGGAGGTAAACGCTGAATTAGTCTGCTTTGTAGGTCGTCGCCTGAGTCTTTGTGAACACAAACCCGAAAAATAGAACGATACTATAGAAATAATATATAACTATACAATTTTCCATATTCAAAAGCTCCCCACTAGCTGAGTGGTTACCGTGTTGGCTTGAGGAAGCATGGGAAGGAATGAGCCATGGGTTCGAATTCAGCTCGTTCCTTTTCTTTTTTATTTGCATAAATAATTTTTTTCTTGTTGGTCTAGATCTATAACAAATTTAATTACACGAGTGATCCAAACTAATTGATAAAAGTACGTTCAATATAAGTTTTTTTATAAAGTAATTTTTTAAATATTTTTCTTGTTTAATATTTAAATTTATGTATAGCTATAAATCTAATATTGCTCTCTTAAGTCGCGTACAGTCATCGATAAAGAATTTTTTACTTCCATTTTACCTAATTACGTAAATTTCCTGACTACCTCAATAGCAATGGAAGCTGGTTAGGTTGGCCTGACCTTTTGATTCCAGCTTTAAAAGACTTTGGCCCTTTAGCGAGAAATGCGATCAAGATGTGTGCCCTTGACTAAAAGGATCTCAGGAATATACATCCTTTGTTGCTATACAGTGCAGTCGTTCTGTTTGGATGGAAGTTGCAGGCTGGAATGGATGACGTTTGGCGGGATTCGAACCATCCTGAATATACAAACAAACAACAGCAACAACAAAAAAAAAAACGGATACGTTACGAAAAATTATAAAGCAACTTTATTAAAGAGGCTAATGTTGTGTTTACTTTTGACTCGAATGTAAGTTTTCTTTATTAGAATAGGCCTTGATCTTGTAAATTTTCTCTATTGGAATAGGCCTTGACCTTGTAAGTTTTCTCTATTGGAATAGGCCTTGATCTTGTAAGTTTTCTCTATTGGAATAGACCTTGATCTTGTACGTTTTCTCTATTGGAATAGGCCTTGATCTTGTAAGTTTTCTCTATTGGAATAGGCCTTGATCTTGTAAGTTTTCTCTATTGGAATAGGCCTTGATCTTGTAAGTTTTCTCTATTGGAATAGGCCTTGATCTTGTAAATTTTCTCTATTGGAATAGGCCTTGATCTTGTAAGTTTTCTCTGTTGGAATAGGCCTTGATCTTGTAAGTTTTTTCTATTGGAATAGGCCTTGATCTTGTAAGTTTTCTCTATTGGAATAGGCCTTGATCTTGTAAATTTTCTCTATTGGAATAGGCCTTGATCTTGTAAGTTTTCTCTATTGGAATAGGCCTTGATCTTGTAAGTTTTCTCTATTGGAATAGACCTTGATCTTGTACGTTTTCTCTATTGGAATAGGCCTTGATCTTGTAAGTTTTCTCTATTGGAATAGGCCTTGATCTTGTAAGTTTTCTCTATTGGAATAGGCCTTGATCTTGTAAGTTTTCTCTATTGGAATAGGCCTTGATCTTGTAAATTTTCTCTATTGGAATAGGCCTTGATCTTGTAAGTTTTCTCTATTGGAATAGGCCTTGATCTTGTAAGTTTTTTCTATTGGAATAGGCCTTGATCTTGTAAGTTTTCTCTATTGGAATAGGCCTTGATCTTGTAAATTTTCTCTATTGGAATAGGCCTTGATCTTGTAAGTTTTCTCTATTGGAATAGGCCTTGATCTTGTAAGTTTTCTCTATTGGAATAGACCTTGATCTTGTACGTTTTCTCTATTGGAATAGGCCTTGATCTTGTAAGTTTTCTCTATTGGAATAGGCCTTGATCTTGTAAGTTTTCTCTATTGGAATAGGCCTTGATCTTGTAAATTTTCTCTATTGGAATAGGCCTTGATCTTGTAAGTTTTCTCTATTGGAATAGGCCTTGATCTTGTAAGTTTTCTCTATTGGAATAGGCCTTGATCTTGTAAGTTTTCTCTATTGGAATAGACCTTGAACTTGTAGTTGTATGATGGCTGTCTGACCTCAGAAGATGTATGAGTTTCTCGTACGGGTGTATTAGATGCGTTTAAGCTAGTTTTGAACAAGACCTACACATTTACAAGATGTAAGCACTAAGTCCAGACTGTTAGATGCTGGAATCAAGTTTAATGCTTAAAGGCCACAGTCGAGTCTCTGTCTGTAATAAGCTATCCAACTACCTGAAAATAACATGAATAAACTATAACATATCAGTCTGTCAACTATGGTGCGTCTCTATACTAAGTGTCTAACACTGTGTAACTATTGTGCTTTCAAAGTAAGGCAGTCTATTAGGCAAAAGAGTAATAACACAAGATAGTCCTTTTCTTTACTTTTCCCTTTGCCCGGGCGTTTCTAGAGAAGCCATGACGTACACAAGTTTTCGAGAACGAGGCGCCAACGTCTAGATTGATGACGTCATTCCAGCGAACTAGTACTGTAAATAAGTTTATGGCTAAGTTAAGCCCCTTGCCCTTGAAGGGTTTCGTGTAACTTTGCGATAGTTTCGTTGTTGAACAATTGTAAATCTGTTACACCAGTTACTTGTTAGCTGTGGTTGGCTTTAAAACAAATTCATAATCCATTATGTTGCGTATGCTACCATCTAACATCCTGAGATATGATATTGTAAGAAAAAATAATAATTTCTAATGTATATATATATGTATTAACCTTGTCCAATAAGAGTATAAAAAAAAAAAAAAAGAAAGCGTTTTGTTTTGAAGAATATGGAGATTATTTATAGGGGTCTAAGAGTATATTCACATCGAAAGTAGGCTTCGAGAGTTTGGGCAATGTTTTGTCGTAATGTCGTAAGATAAAGGCACATTCCTCGTCCCATATGCTAGGACAAATTTGTACAAATACTCCTTCTTCCCTAGTGCTATTAGAGCATGGAATGGGTTGCCTGAGCTAGCCAGGAAAACCAGTGACTTGGCAGAATTTAAGTCATTGGTTAATATGCATGACTAAATGCATGACGCGTAGGACGTGATCATCTTCTTTTTTGAAGTAACGTCTGTATTATATAAGAAAAAGAAGGAATGTCTCGTCCCCTCTTTTGGCTGGTCACATTTCTCGTCAGTTCTATTTTTAGCAACACTCAAATAGGGAGGTAATTCAGGCTGCAAAAAAAAAAAAAACAAAAAAAAAAAAAACACAAACATTTTAAAGATTTTTACCTTCATCTTCCATAATGAATTGCGGCTAATTATCGATAGATGAGATAACCCGATTACCAATTTGTGAAGTCGTCAGTTTGTAAGTCCTGCAAGTTGTGTAAATAAATCAACATCTGGATAACACAAATTTAAAGAAATAATTATTAAGAGACAGAGCGAGAGAGGGACAGAGGGAGAGAGAGAGAGAGAGTGATAGAAAGAGAAAGAAATGATGGGACGCAGAGGAATCTAGCAAAAGAAAGATACAGAGAGAGAGAGAGAGAGAGAGCAGTACTTTGCTTACGGCTAACCATTGATACACTTTTGGTGCTACATAACCAGGCAAAAGGTTCCTAACCTTGAGGTCAAAGGGTACTCTCTTCCTCCACCCACATCCTCTGTGGCGCCAAAACTTCAAGCTTGTAAAAGAAACCGAAAGTTTTTATTTTGTTTTGTTCTTCCTTGCAGACTAAAGTGTTAGTATGTATATGTTGTGGATGGTGCATGGTACAATTTCATAAGCAATGTCTGTTCACCCTCTATAGTCTATACTATATCTACCTGAAAAAAATAAAAGTAAAAAAAAAGAAAACAAAAAAAATCACCACCTTGAAAAGGATGGGGGGAATTAGAAACCCTGCAGAGGGATTACTTTTACAGAAGCCTTACCTTTCTATATTAGTTCAATCTATTTTAAATCTTTTTTCAGAATCAATAAAAAAAAATGCAACTTTTGCATCATTACAAATACTGCATGGAACAAACTAAAATAGTCGCAGCCTTAGTGAAATTTTCACAAATTAATTAATTTATTCTGACAATTATAATTACTTTAAAAAAAAGATTCCAAGGCCTTTATTATGATATAGTTCGTCCATCGTGGTTCGATGATGACCACTTTATCATCCAGGGGGGCTGAGAGCTTTGCACTGGGGTTTTATGCCTCCACATGTGGCTTGTGAGACCTATGTGAGCCCGGAATGTTCGGCCGCACACTGGGCAGGTTATTCCAGCTGGTGCTAGTGTCGTTTGCCTTGCTGTTCTTCTCTGGCGTTTTTCTTCTGCCAGCGTTGTTCTCTTTTCCTCAGCAACCTGTGCGCCAGTTTTCACAGCGCGACGCCATGATGCTCTGTCATGTGCCTCTGTCTCCCAGGTGGCTGGGGTCTATGCTGAACGCCTTCAGAGAAGCTTTGAGGGTGTCCCTGAAGCGCTTTCTTTGACCACCTTACGAGCACTTTCCTTCTCTTAGTAGGCCATATTATAATATTAGTAATGTATGTCCTATTTTGTTTTTGCGCTGAATAGTATTTGGTGAACATTAAATGTTAATGTTTTATTAACTGTATAGAACCATTGCAAAAAACATACATATAGGTATCAAGTGAAAACAAAGGACGTTTGGGCCACGAGGCCTTCATCAGCTGCAAAGTAAACAAAAAAGACAAACAATATAAATGTTTGTAAAATGTTTTACATGTTTCGGATGTTCCTTCAGAGTTGAAGATAATTACTTCCTAGTCCAAACCTCCCGCAGGACGACGGGGGATGGGAGCGGGCAGGGTTTGAACCCTGGACCATCGATAAATCTGAACGACAGTCCAGCGCGCAAACCGCACGACCAGGCAGCATTGGATTATAAGTTAACTTATCAGTCCGATTTTGTTCTCTATCGAAGCAGAAATGAAATGATCTGCTCTGGTGTAGCTGATGGTGATAACTCTATGCATATTTATTGTATCGTCTACACATTCGTTCACCCCTGCAGCAGTAAATCTTTGTTTTTAATTAACTGTTTGAGAAAATCAGATTTCGTCTGCCAACCGTCACTGCAGAAGTCAAAGAATTAACATTTGTGAAAAGTAACTAAAAAAAAACAACAACAAAAAACTAATAGTCTCACAGCAAACTAGATTTAACAGTAAGTCCGGTGGTTTCCAACTTTTGTTGGTCTCAGCAGGGCCAGCCTTTGATAATTGGGGGCCCTAGTGGGAAGTGCATTTGGGGGTCCCAAATTTAAAATAATAATAATAATAATAATAATAAAAATAAAATAACGCGATTTATTAAAAACCTGCCCGTCTATATCAAAATCGACAAATTCATATTTCCTTGAGTTAGACTAGTAAACATATAATCATGGTGTAAGTTTCGCAATATTTTCTCTAAAATTTCTTTTTAGTCATTTGTGAAGACCCTTTCATTTGGAGGCCACTGACGTCTGCATAATTGGCCTATGCCTAAGGCCGGCACTGGTCAGTGGGGCAATAAAATTGCTACACTGGCGTGACACTGCCTATAGCCGAAAAAAAAACAACTCGCCCAGTGCAAAAGGACCGAGTCTCTGCTGCTATTTAATAATAAGGACAGGTGATTGAAGGGGGCCGGATATGGCCCGCGGGCTTTAGTTCGGAGGTCACGTCTCAAGTCTTTCATATTGTGTAACAGTCGATCAGTTCAAGCGTTTCATGTATAATCTTTTCTACGTGAGTCTAACACCTTCGGTGCTAGTCTCAGACTCCTTGTGGCCTTTGAACCTCGAATTCGTTTCTGGGTTTTGTCTTTCATCTTTCCGTGTTATTTAGCTAGCCGCCCCCCTTTCACACAACGCCGCTTTCCCTCCCACCTGGCGGGTCCCTGACAATACGCTTGCGACTAGGTCGTTACATTAGACTTATCGCCGTGACCATTTTTTTTTTCACACTCATTTTGTCAAAATTCCAAAAAACACTAGTGTCAGGTCTGTACTAAAGAAGGAACAGAGGGTGGGGGTGGTCTTGAGCGGTAACGGTTGACCTAGTGACCTATATATGAAATGTTTTTGTGTTGGTATGAATGTCTGATGACTCTGGATGATTCAAACATTTTCTAAAATTCTTAGGATTTTGTTATTCTTTTGTGAATTAGGCTTGTGTCCATGTCCTAGACTGAATTTTTGGTATCCTTGTTCAATCATCACTTTATCCAAGAGTTCCATTTAAGTATCGCTCGCTTGTAGAGGCGGCGATGATAGATTTTTCCAAGGTCCCGGGCTTAACTCCTTTTCTCCTAACTGACGATACCAGCGTTGATTCCACCAGAATGTGGTAAATAATTACGGAGAGAAAGAGTTAAGGCTTCTTGCCCCCCTTACCGCCAAACTCGGAGCATAGTACGATTCCTGGGGCCCTAAAATATTTATTCTATTCTAGGACCCATACCGTATAGCCCCTAATTATAAAGTTTAATTTTTTTTAAAAATAGAAAACATTAATGATTAACCTGCCAGGTGGTGTGGTTTGTACTTTGGCTGTCGTTATGGTGGTCCCAGGTTCAATTCTAGTTCACCGTCCATCTTCTGAAGCCGTGCAAGAGTGGACCATGGTAAATTGTTCACGGAAAAATGGTTCAACGACAAGTGGATCACGCAAAAAGAAATGGTTCATTGGACAATAGGTACTAACCACAATCAGCTAAGCAGACAAATGGTCAACCAATCAGCTAGCAAGACAAATGGCATATCAGCTAGCCAGACAAATGGGGAATTAATCAGCTAGCCAGACAAATGGGGAATTAATCAGCTAGCCAGACAAATGGTTAACCGACATAGGATTCACCAGACATGACATCATGGACAAATAGTTCACCAGACTCACGAAAAATTGTTCACTCATCAACAATTTGTTCACCTACAAACTGTTCACACGATAGAAACATTTTGCTAATAGTCAAAAAAAATTAGTTTTATAGAAATGATTCTACTTACGAACACTTTATTTTAACTATCCCCCCCCTCCGCCACCAACCTCCTTTCCCCAATATTTAAAGTAATATCATTCATCCCCACCTCTTCCTAAAGGGTATGTTTATGCTAAAAGCTTTAGAAACACTGTTATGTATATAGTAGCACTGGGTTGGAAGGATGCGGACCGCACCGGGTAACACCTAACCTAGCGACGCCGCTGTATGTGCTCAGTACAGATTATAGGTGTATGTTCGAAGGTGTACTTAAAGTGTTGCCAACTTTTCATTGTTATTTATAGCGGTGGCAATTCAATGGGTGCTAAAGCGATAGAATGTCACGCCCCCCTTCTTTTTTTCGACGGTCAGATTTCTGCAAGATTTTTTTTTTTTTTTTTTTAGCAATAATCAAAGAGGGAGGTAAGTCTGGCTGCAAAAAACATCACCCAGTACGTCTTTTGGCTAATTATCGATAGATGAGATAACCCGATTACCAATTTTGTGAAGCCGTGTGTTCCTAAATCCTGCCATGTTTGTAAGCAAATCAACATCCGGGTAACAAGAAAATAAAAAAAAAAGTTCATTATTAATTAACTTGTTGTGTGTGTTGGGGGGGGGGGGAGAGAAGATATCTGTCACAGAAAAAAAAATATTTTGAATCTCGGAGAAAAGAAGTAGAAACAAAAATCGTTTGGCTCTCAAACCTTTTAAAGCGGTTTATGGTTATGTTGCAGTAGCAGTATTTGTTTTAAAGGGAAGTGTAATCGGAATTTATTTGACATGTATTTTGGTATAGAATTAACAAGAGGTTCTCATGTGCTATCTGTTGAGTTTTCGGGAGACAGTTGGAGCAATTTGGTTATGGTGTATTGGAACAAGTTATATTTTTTTTAAAGATAAGATAAGATGAGATAATTTTAAATGATCCAAACAAATTCAGTTTGACTACAATTGACAATATCAGCGTAACTACTGTACAGTAACAGTATAGCTGAAAAATTCAATCAACATTCACACACGAAACACATACACACTCACAACCAGTGCTTTATGAATTTGACTTCTATGTACTTCTCGATGAGACAGGTGATCTTGTAGCACTCTGACCGAAAGTGGGATAAAGGAGTTTTTAAATCTATCTGTCTTTTTTTTTTAGGATACCTCAGCTTTTTAGCTTTGACTTCAGTTGTCGAGCTGTTTACATCCTAGGAAACCTTGGGCCTTTGCCTCTTTTCTTTGCCTCTTTTTTGGGCATTGCCTCTTTTTTTTTGGGCTATTGGCCTCTTTATTGGGCTTTTTTTTTTAACAGAATGATGCATATTTTATTAGTAAACGTACAATTTAATTAGTTACATTTTAAAGTACAATAATTGCAAACATGGCAATGCAAATAGTTACATTTAGGTTGTCATAATATTTTAACGTTTTAAATTGCTTTGTATATGGCGTTATTTTTTTTTCTAATAGCATATAATGAATATTTTTGAAATTTAAGGTTCTTAAAATACATATAATGAGAATGTCAACAATAGGTAATTGGATCTTTCTGTTTTAGTCCTAATGGAAAGGAGACTACCGTTACCGGTGTGCTAATGTAACAGTGGTTTAATGGGTGCAGGTTGTCCTTAAAGTTACTAACATAAAACAAGTTGCAAACAAATAGCATCGAACTGAATACAAATATATATATATATATATATATATATATATATATATATATATATATATATATATATATATATATATATATATATAATATATATATATATATATATATATATATATATATATATATATATATATATATATATATATATATATAATATATATATATATATATATATATATATATATATATATATATATATATATATATATATTATATTATATCTATGTCGTACACATTTTTTACAGCATTTTCAAATATGTCTTTTGTTATTTTTGTTTTCCTTTTTTTTTACCCTGACCAAAATTACCTCCCCGTGAGAGTGAGCCCTGAACATGTCTAACGATAAATACAAATAAAGTGAACGCCATTTTACCTCCCTTTGGTTGCACTGCAGGGGCAGATAAACTTTAGATGCCAACACGGTGTTTGCATAATTTCGTTCATGGAGTCAAATTTGATGAAAAGGTCACACTGGCAAGTCTGCTGTTACGTAGGCCAAAGAGAAATTCAGGGCCTATATAGATTTGGAGGGGATATGGTGGAACCGGAGGGGGGGGGGTAGGGAGATTTCGGTGAAATTCTCGAGTACTGGGAAATGTCTCCATATCATCGCAGTGTCAGGTTTACCGACATGCCTACAGGATCAACAAATAAACTAGCCGCCTCTCAATACAACGAACCCCGGCCCCCATTTCCATTAACGCCCCCCACCTTTTTTTTTTTTTTTGCATCGTATTTTCAATTGAATGCCTGCACAAGCGCTTTATGCTTCTTACAATACTCATGGATTCCAAAACCGTTAAGTAACTGCGTGTTTCAGGAACTAAAAACGTTAAGTTCTAAATTATGACCAACTTATATGCATACTAAATATAATTTTTCTCTTTAACAAAGAGATAAATGTAGTAGTTAGTAGGACAGAACATACTTAACTTAGCAATACAAATGTAGAACAGAAGTTGTTTTTTTGACAAAAAATCTAAAATCATTTGCATAAATGTGTTATAAATATGGTGGACAGTCATCTCCCCTACTCAATAGCCTCTAGTGTTTGTTACTATTAATAGTGACTAGTTGTAAAAGTGGTGTATTTTTATGAAAAATCTGCTAGCTTAAGTGATTCAAAAAATTAGATTTTTCGCTTTCAGAAAAGAAAAAAGTAGCCGTTGCATCAGAACTTTGAATGGACTAAAATATTTATGATGTAGGATTTTCATTATCCTTTCTAGTTTACGAGATCTAAACGTGACGGTCGGACAGACGGAAGGACGGACAGACATTCCACACAAAACTAATAGCGTCTTTTCCCCTTTCGGGGGCCGCTAATAAAAAATTCGCCATTATTGTATTTTATAGATAACCTCAATAATCTGCTACTAAGAACGCATCACTGGTTTTCATTGCCAGGCCTGAGGGCAACAGTTAAGCAACGATCTGAACTGGCTATACACTAAGCTTCGTTTATTGCGATGTTTTAACAGAGATGTGTGACTTTGCATTGACATCGTCAACTAATAGGCTTTCTTTTGGAATCGAAGGCGCAACGGGTTTTCTGGGTAAACTAATGTCCCAAGACGAACGATCCGAGGATCTCACAGATTTGTAGGCCCTTGTTATAAACACGAAAACAAAACATTTTAGGACACGGGGATTATTGACCGTGTTACGCACGCAAAGGGAAATTTCCGATTTGAGGTCCCTAACGAAAGCTTCTTATGTGTAATGTAGTTCTACATATGAATGTAAGCGTGACTTGAAGCCCTTTAATGATGAACACAAAGACATAAATAAATATAGACTGGCCGATTAAAGAGTTTTATGAAACGAAGATTTGTTACTTGCAATTTTGTGTACTTTATTATACAGCATTTATGAGCAGTATAAAAGTTAAGTATTCATATCTATTTCAGCCATAACCTATATAAGTATTACAATATTTTCACTAGTGTTTTGTTTTAATCTCTAAGAATGAAGATCATGCAATTTTTCATAATTGGGAAATCCGAATACAATAGATGTACATGTTTTCAAGTTACATGAAGTTACTTCCTTCGGCCAGTCTATATTTATTTATGTCTATGGATGAACACTAATAGTTAGGAGAAAAGCACTGGATAGATACACAGGGAGGGCAAGCATAAAGGAAGAGTACTGGATTGCAGATGGTGTACACATCAGAAGTAGAATTAATCATGAGAGCATTGCTGCGTCTGGTGATTACAGATGTCCAGCCTCTGACCACAGCTGAGTGTCAAGGATTATCCTCTTTAGTCACACGAGAAGTTGCAAAGGGAAAACAGTGTACGTGGAAGCGTCAAACGCAACAATCATGACACTGTCACGATGTATGAATTGCGCGGTGGCTGAGTGGTTAAGCGCTTGGGCTTCCAATAGTGGTGTCATGGGTTCGAATCTGGGTGGAGACTGGGATTTTGAATTTCTAGATTTTTAGGGCATCCTTGTGTCCACTCAACTACAACGGGCCCCTGTTGGGGAAAGTAAAGGCTGTTAGTCGTTGTGCTGGTCACATGACATCCTGCTCGTTAACCGTTAGTCAAAGAAACAGATTAACAACATTAACATCATCTGTCCTATTACAAGGTCTGAAATGAGAACCTTTTTTTTTACGAGTGGCTGAGTGGTTAAGCGTTTTGGCTTTTGATAGAGGAGCCATGGGTTCGAATCTCGGTGAGGACTGGGATTTTGAATTTTTTGAAGTTTAGGGCGTCCCCAAATCCACCCAACTCTAATTGGGGAAAGTAAAGGCGGTTGGTCGTTGTGCTAGCCACATAACACCCTGCTCGTTAACTGTTAGCCAAAGGAAGAGATGACATTAACATCATCTGCCCTATCACAATGCCTGAAAGGAGAACCTTTTTTTTTTAACCATGTACGAGGAGCTGTCAAGCTGTGGTGGCTGTTCCCACTCAAGTGTGATGCAATGTCCGTGAGGCATATTATATGTTTTGGATAGGAATCACTCGTGAAGTAGTTTCTAAGAGATGGAAGCTGTGTTTGAGTGATGTAAGATTCTTTTTTTTTTTGTAACTAGTCTATCTGTGCTATTTGTGCTATTGAAGTATTACCATACCAGCAGATGATGGCGAAGGTAAATAGGCCACTGAAGGTAGCTATTTAAAAAAAACATTATCTTTATATCAGTATTAATGTTTCTGACTTCTCGGTGTAGAAAAAAGTCTATGGTGTATCTGTGTAAATATTTTGGCAGTGCTTATTCCAGTAAACGGGATATACAAACATGTACTCTTTCATTAGTTCAACTCGTAACATTCGTAACATAAACAGATACAATAGTAGCTCTGGACAGAATAAACCAATGTTGTAAAATTTGCTTGAAATATCAAGACTTGGGCGTAGCTAGGATTTTTTTTCGGGGTGTAGGAATTTTTTCTCCCCCTCCTCCCCCTGTGTGTGTATGTGTGTTCGTGTTTGTGTGTGTTTGTGTTTGTGTGTGTACATAATTTATCTTACTACATTCTTATCCTTCTTTCTTTCGGAACACGTTTATTGTGCCCTAGAATAGGTTTTTCCTGGAGTTAGTGAAAAAATTGTAGACTCGCCGCCATTGCCAGCAGGTCTGGGGGAGCGCTGTTAGCTCCCCCGCGAGGGGCGAAGCCCCGCCGCCAAGCACTATTTCCGGTATGGAAAGCCATTAAAATTCATATTCTGAGGTATCTACAGTGCCATTATCCTGCTATGAAAAAAGTTTTATTTCAAAAACCTAATCTGCTATTCTTACTGACTTAAATCCTCCCGCATCGTTCGGCGCATTGGGCGGCAAGCTGCTTCCTCAAAAATCTGTCATTGGCAATGTCTGAAGCCTCTTCCCACCTGCTCTGAGGACCTCCATGAAAATGTAGCGCCAAGTTGTACTAGGATGTCCCTGTTAGCGCTTTCCTCGTAATGGCCTCCTTATCATCGCAACTCTTATTAAGCGTAATTCATTTTGTTGGAGAACATATCCCGCAAACCTCATGCGACGCTCTGTCACAACCTAACTAAAGGGTCGACTCTCAGTTCGGCATAGGATTTTCTTGACTGAGACGATCATAGCATTTTGAGTGTGTAATTTTTTATTTCTTTTCTTATATATTTAAGAGGGTTTTTTTAAAACTTCAAACCCCTCTAGAGGGGGGTTTAAACTCAAAACCCCTTTGGCTACTCTCATAGCATTTTGAGTGCGTAATTTTCTTTTTTAAAAATTATAGTGAACAGGTATTTTTTTAGTATCAAACTCCGCTGAAAGTGGGTTTAAACTCAAAAACCCTTTGGCTAGGCTCATAGAATTTTGAGTGTGTAATTTGCTTTTCTATATTGAAGAGGTGGTTTTTAGCTCAAAACCCCGTGGAGGGGGGGGGGTTAAACACAAAACCCCTCTTGGCTACGCTCATAGATTCTGGTGACTGATGTATGGATAGTCTTATATTGAAGTTGGGGTTTTCTCGTCAATTTCGGGGGGGGGGGGGGATAAAAATCTTCCTTAGCTTTGTTCTTTGAATTTTGGGATCGTCGTTTGCATTCTTTTAATTTGTGTTTTTGCTTTTGTTTTTTAGAAGAGGGGTGATTTGACAGCAAAACCCCCTGGAGGGTGTTTTAAACTCAAAAACCCCTTGGCTACGCTGGAGCAAGTGATGGTTTAGTATTAAAATCTCACCTAAAAAAGCAAAAAATCAGTCACTAAATTCCGATCCTCCCTAGCAGGGGGGTGGGGATTTCATTTCGGTTCATCCCTCTCCCGCTGGCTACGCCCATGCTTGAATCTTAACATTAAATTCTTTCATCAATTGACTTCCTCAATTTTTCCTTCTCTCCTCTATAATACATGTATTTTATTTTCCGGAAATTGATAGAAACGGAAACAAAAAGGGAAAACAATATTACTTATTTATAGAATCTATTTTGTGTTCGAGACATTCCCGAGCTATTTTTAACCCTTCTAGTAAGTGCCAGTAAGTACTCTTGGAAGATGACGCAACAATCTCTTACGTTTCCGCTATAAACAAAATGTCATAGACCACGCCTCCTGTACTTGCCACATTGGCTTGTGACAGAAACAAATAGCCTGCGCGCTCTTCAGCGGGCTAGAGAAAAGAGGTGCCTTTGTTTTTTGTTTTGAAGTATTTTTTTTTTCTTTCTGCCTACTTTTGATCGACTTCTGTTATTTTTTGACTCGCCCGAAAACCTCTGGCAACAAAAACACTTGTAGAGTCTTGTCCTATAGATCTCTGTATACCCCGCCATTGTATATAGTGTCTTAGAAAAACGATGTGACTAATCCAGAAACTGGTGATAAGGTTATAGGCGTGTCGACAAGAACACAAAATTGAAAGTCTTCCCCCCCTTAGGCGGAAAGATCAAAGGTCACGTCATCCTCAGCAACCAGTCATCGCTTTTCAATCCGCCTCTCACTTAAATCCGTCTTTCTTGAGTGAGAAAGTGTTGAACAGGTCTGTAAACATTAGCAAGAAATATCTAAACTTTTGGTAAATATTTGCGCTCCCCCCCCCTTTTTTTTTATAAAGAAACTGGACCAGATCAAGCCAGGGGCAATTCATTAGGTAACGTGAATCGCCCCCCCCCCCTTTTCCTTTTGCCCCTTCAATGAATGTCAATCCTTTTCATTTAAAAAGAGGCGTATTTGTGTGTGTGTGTGTGTGTAGTGTAGTGTGTGTGTGTGTGTTCACACCTATAAATTCTTAGACGTAACAATTTTCTTGGAGGGTAAATCTCCCCTGACAACATTATCCATTTCTCGGAGGGGAAAAAAAAAGCATAACGAGCGAGCCATTTAGTTTTCAAAAGGGGCGGGTGGGCTGTGATATATTTACTTTTACACATAAGCATATGTTTCGTTTATTGGCGATTTTCATACATGGCGTAGAATAATAATAATAATAATAATAATAATAATAATATTTATTGTCCGTATGGAAATTTGTCTTACAATTTGTGCATTACACCAAACAAAAAACATTCTAACTATAAGAAACCAAAGTGTACATTCACACCAGACCCACTCATCATTTACATGTGACAAAGTTTATACCAGATTGTTCTTATTTAATGATTTGACTGCCAGGGGAACAAAACAGTGTTTGTGTCTGTTTGTCTTTGCTATCGGTGTCTTGTATCTTTTTTGTGATGGTCAAATCGCAAAATCCTGACACAAAGGGTGATTCTTTATTTCGAGGATCTTGTTAGCTTTTTTATAGATGTTTGTCTCAAACTAGCTAGTATTCTGACGTATCTGGTGTACAAGATAGAGGTGAAGATAAGCTATGTTTTTATGTTAAAAAAAAGGTGTAGGATGATTTGTATTCTCTTGTCAGCACTGCAGAACCAACTGTTTCTAAGCGTTTCCTATTACATCAGAAAATAATTTCAACACGAAAGAAGCATCACACTTCTCTCTCTGTGGTTGTAAAAAAACAAAATTCTTTAAAAACAAGTGCAATACTAACTAGCGGAAATAAAAAAATATTTTATGACTAACATCAATTGCCAGGCACTGAGTGTTAAAAATATGGCTCATTTTTTTTTTTTAGTTGGCAGCAGTGACGTCCAATTAAACGCCCTTGACATTGTCTAGTTTATCGTGCACGTCTGCAAGACATTTTGTTTCGTTCTTTAAAAAAAAATATCTTACAATGTTCGTGTTTTTACTTTGTCATCAAACAATCAGATGACGTCATGTTTCACACGTATGTACAGACTAAGGATTTTTTTGTTCCGAATTTAGACTTTTGGAGATTTTCAAGATAAACTCAATGAGGTCAAGGACGCTAAATTGAACTTCAAATTTTCAAATAAAATTTACAGAATAGGTAGAAAAAAGCAACAACAACTTGAGTCTACAATGCTAAAATATGCATACAAAATCAGCATTAATTTTTGAAAATAACCTAGCTTAATCAATGCTTTCTATATATATATATATAGGTCTGTGGTTTTAACACTTCCTATATTTTGTACACCGTATACACCAATAAGCTTACTATGTAAAGGTTTTCCGCTATATCCCATTGAGCTATTGATACATACATGCACTAGTGTCGATTCATTCTGGAACTGCTTCAATTCTGTCCCATATGTATTGGGAGTCTTTTATCTAAGGCGGATAACTAAAAATAAAACAATAATTCACCTAGGCTTGAGTTTGTGTTACATAATAGATAGAGCAGAGAGAGAGAGAGAGAGAGAAAATGGAGAGGGGCGAGAACTAAGAGCGTAAGTATATACAATTTTACAAACTCATTAATGACATCGCTCCCACACCAGAGTCTTTCACACCAATAAAGAGACACTTTTTTCTCTCAATTTCAAATTTCGCTCACCCCCCAAAAACATTATTTGAAAGTCATTGCTGGTTGTCAGGCTACTGAAGGCATCATCTCCAATTACTATTTTTAAAAAAATAAATTTAAAACAATTCTCTCTTTCTCTCTCTCTCTCTCTTTCTCTCTCTTTATAGAAAACTAGCCTGGCATTACCCGCGGCCTGCGGGTCTAAGTTTGTGTTAACTAATGTAGTGGATTGGATTTAGATGTATGTTAAACTTAGCTAATGATCCTTTCACGTTATTTCTCTTTCGCTACGAAAATAATATTAGTTTTGCGAAAATGGGTTTACCCGAAGTCGATACATTCATATCTATTAAAAACGAAAAGAGCGATAGATTTGTTAAATGAATGGGATTATAAAGTGAACAATTAAACGAAATAATTTTTAGTACGCGATTCATGAATGAATAGATCTGGACTATCTCAACTCGGCTTCGCAGCTTTTGTAAACGAATGTAGTTTCTTAAAAATAATGCTTTAGAATTTGAATGTTTATTTGATCAAAATATGAAATGAAAGGAATATAATTAGTATGTTCATGTGTTAAAGTATAAAACTATCTGTGCGAAGAGAAGTTTTATAATCTTAGAGTTGAATTAGAGTTTTAGATCTAGGGATGGGATTATAATGTAAACAATTAAACGAATTAATTTTTAGTACGAGATTCATTACGGTATTGTCTAATGAAAGAATGTTCGTCAGGAAATCTATAGTGACATATATAAGGAGCTAATTAATGTAAAAAATGCTTTTGAAACACAAAATTGAAGGTTAATTTTATTATATAATGAAATCAAAGGATCTTCTTTTGTATTTTCATGTGTCAAAGTAAAAAACTATCTGCGCAAAGTGTATTTCTTAAAATTAGATCTAGGTCTAAATCCTTTTGATCTTTTCTCATGTCAACATTGTAGACATGGCCTAGATCCATAAAATACTATAGCTTTAATAGAGTCGGACAACTTTATTTTTTTTTTTAGGGTCTTAAGTTTGTTTTAGGGCTACGATACATACACTAAGGTCTAAGTTGGTACCCAAGAAACATTCCTGCCAAGTTTTATCAAGATCGGTCAAGCGGTTTTGATGTCTATAAGTAACATACATGCACCTCACATTCTATTTTATAGTATAGATGTGTAGTTTGATACTAGTTTGTATACTTGTATCAAGTGACTAACAAAATCCAATATCTCCATAGGCCGTAGATTATAAAGTCTAGCGAACATTTCCCCAGACCTTTTTTTTTTTTAAAGAACACCTGATGTAATTTAAATTTAGGTTAACAAAATATTTCACCTTAGTTTTAATTATAACTCCATTCCCCCCTCCCCCCAATTCTTTCTTCTCCTAAGCTAGGGCATTCTGTAGGTTAAAAGATAGGTAAAATATAGGTGTTAAATTCCTATCCAACGTACTCGGGCTGTCTGCAGGTGTAGTTTGAAACGTCTGCTGATGATCCGTCCCGGAGATCCGCCATGAAAAGTGCCCGCAGACGATGTAAGCCCCCCCCCCCTCAAACAAAGGGAGATTATCGTGAATTGGAGAAGTCTCCAACAGTGCTCGTTTGATGAATTCTTGTGTTTTCGGAGTTTCGGCTTTCATATCATTCTATAGCGAGACAAAGAGCGAGTGGGGGTAGATATTTAAACCAAAATGAGAGAGAATTAACAGTAATCCATTGTCTTTGTTCGGCGTTAGGTTACAATGTAAGATTCAAAGCGGAATGTATCCTTTCAAACCATCATTAATACTCCTGTCATTATCATTATCACTTGGACCTCTTTAATTTATATATCATTAACTCTTTCTCTCCTAACTGACGTTAACGACGTTGATTCCACCAGAATGTGGTAAATAATTACGGAGAGAAAGAGTTAAAGTCGGTTAAACAATCTAAGCGTGATTTACAATAATTGCTAGACTCAGTAACATTTTTTTTAGAGACTGTTTAGAAAATAATACTAACAAGGTTACAAAGACAGCTGCGTGGAAACACAAACTCAAAATCAGCCCCCGAAGTGGTCCGCCCATGCAGGTAAAAAAGCAGCTTTTAATATTTTTAGAAAGAATATAACAAAGCCTATGAACTACAAACTATCAACAACTACAACCTTATCTCCGTCGATACAGTAAGAAGAGACTAGTCGAACGTGTTCCCAGTGCCGTTGTATTGTTGATTCGACAAACGACTTGATACCACACGATACGGAGATTTATTAATGTTATTATTATTACATTGTTGCATTGTATTCAATGAACTGATAGATATGAAGATATAGTTAAATGTGAACCTGCAATAACTAATGTTATTGAACAATCACTTTATTGATTATATTGTTTTGTAAATGGCCTATTCAAGGCCTGAAGAAAGAAACTTTTCTATTTTTTGATAGCATGTGTTATCCACGTGTATAATATGTAGCAATACTTATTAATTATTGTTTTAAACTAGATTCCTCTTGTATGCATACTAAATTGGTTATTTCGCTTTCCCAACAAAAGGTAACATTTTGTTTAAAATATAAGAAAATATAAGTAGCTAATAAATACACCGCAAGATGTAATATCGTAACACACCTTTTTTAAAAAAAAAATTCAAATGAACATTGCATACACATACACGTGTTAACAGACACATACACACATACACACACACACATACACACACATACATATATATATATATATATATATATATATATATATATATATATATATATATATATATATATATATATATATATATATATATTAAATTTAAGCAAAAACAAATTTTTTCGTTTCCAAAATTTACAAAAAGTAGCCGTTGCTTCATAATTTAAAGATCTAAATTATCATGATATAGGATTTTCGATACCTTTCCTAGTTTTTCAGATCTAAACGCGACGAACTGACAGACAAACAACACAAACCTAACAGCGGCTACTCCCCTTTCGGAGCCCGCTAAAAATAAGAAAAGCTGATTCAGACATTCAGATTTTTTTTTAAAACAGAAATATCGAAAAAAAAAATGTGGGTGTGTATTTTGAGTATCGCTATCAGTTTTTTTTTTCTCTTTTCTGTTTGTCTTTTTTTTTATTCTACCACATTTAGTTCTCTCTCTCTCTCTCTCTTTCTCTCTCTCTCTCTTTCTCTTTCCCTCTCTCCCCCTCTCTCTCTCTCCCCCTCTCTCTCTTTCCCTCTCTCCCCCCCTCTCTCTCTCTCTCCCTCTCTCTCTGTCTCTCTCTGTCTCTCTCTCTCTTCCTCTCTCTCTGTCTCTCTCTCTCTTCCTCTCTCTCTCTCTCCCCCTCTCTCTTTCTCCCTCTTTCTCTCTCTCCCTCCCTCCCTCTCTCTCTCATCATTTTATTTTACTCTCATCATCCCAATGTAACTCTTTTCCTCTTTCTCCTTTTCTATATTTCTTCTTTTCCCTCACGTTCTTTTTTATATCTTTCTATTTCTTTACCCTCTCCTCTCTTTCGCTATTTCCCTCTTCTCTTTACTCTTTAGCCGACACCGCCTTTTTTTTTTTAGTTTTCGGTATATTTTCTTTAAGTTTGGCATGGTTTGATGTATTAGTAATTTACTTCTCTCTCTCTCTCTCTCTCTCTTTCACACACACACACATCGCTCTCTTTTCTCTCTCTCTCTCCCTCTCTCCCTCTCTCTCTCTCTCGTGGTGCTCGATTCGTCTCGTGATGTCACTCGGTTTGAGCCAGAGGGCGCCATCAGCCCCTACAGATTGCTCGTTGGATGGATCTATTTACCCCAGTCGTGAATGAGGCGTTTAGCGTTTGACAAGGATTGCCATTGAGCTGGACATATTTCAGTCTGTGTTGATGTTTTGTTCTTCTTCATTTCCCGCTTTGGGTCTTTCTCCCCCCCCCCAGCCCCCCCCCCCCCCCCACATTTAGTTAGTCGTCTGCCCGTTAACTCTTTAACCGCGAGAATGATACTTCATGATTCTAATTATTATTTAAAAAAAACAATATACAATTACAGTCTTATGTTTAACCCATTGCGGGTAGAATTAATAATTCTATTTAGACTATAATTAAAGATTCGACGAACAAAATATTTCTCGCATAACTAAATCTACATATGGAGGCGCGGTGGCTGAGCGGTAAAGCGCTTGGCTTCCGAACCGGGGAATGGGGTTTAAATCCTGGTGAAGACTGGCATTTTTAATTTCGGGATCTTCGGCCGCCTCTGAGTCCACCCAGCTCTAATGAATACGTTAGCTGGGGAAAAGTAAAGGCTGTTGGTCGTTGTGCTGGCCACGTGACACCCTCTTTAACAGTAGGCCACAAAAATAGACTTTACATCATCTGCCCTATAGGCCACAAGGTCTGAAGGGGGAACTTTATATACTTTTAAAAAAAATATACTATATATAGCATAAAACATAATTACAAACAGAATTCCTCTTTAGGATATAAAACATTTTAGTCCTTCAAAAGATTGAACACATACAACGTAACTTAAACGCAATAATAGATTTTACAAAAGTAGACTTAACATGAAGCTTGAAACTTAATGAGCACTATCTAAAATCTTCCTACTGCAGTGTTTTCCAAGCTTTTTTCTTAACGGAACACTGCATATTTTTTTTAGAGACACGCGGTGGCCTGCTAGTTCCAGTAGTTCGTGGAACACCTATTCAGGCCTTGCGGAACACTAGCGTGCCGAGGAACACATTTTGGGAAAACACTGTTCTACAGAATAGACCCGTTTTTTTTAAAAAAAAAACTCCATTGCCTATTTTTAGTTCTATTCGAAAATTGTTGTTTTTAGAAATGTAGACATGTTTATTGTTTACAGAAATAAAACACACGTGACAGTAACATAGACATTCCCACTCGCTTTATAGTCAATATTTTTTGTTTTTTAAATTGGTTACAGACAGGTGTAAAAGATAGTGCTGTAAGATGGGTGCCTCTTTATTTAGTTTGGGCCATTAAAATGTTTTCTTACTGTTTAGCCATCTTTACATCCAATCATCTTTCCTTCGGAGGTGCGGTGGCAGAGCGGGGTTCGAATCCTAGTGAAGACTGGGATTTTTTAATTTCGGGATCTTTGGGCACCTCTGAGTTGACATTAGTTAGGGAAAAGTAAAGGCTGTTGGTCGTTGTGTTGGCCAAGACACCCTCATTAACCGTGGGCCACAGAAACAGATGACAATTTACATTATATGCCCTAGAGACCTCTATAGACTATGCCTATTCCTTAGGCTGTTGAAACGTTGGGGCACCACACAAGATCTGATGACCGTCTTTCTCCATTTCTCTCTCTCTTTCGCCTTGGACAGAATTTCTTTCAATGACAGGCCCGTCCATTCTATTATGAGTTTCCCTCGTCATTTGTTATTTGCAGACTTTTCAATGTGTATATTTCTTTGTTATACTTAACATGAACATGGTAGTTTACAAGCAGACATTCTTATTCTGACATGTCTATGAGTTCATATTGTCGCTATTAATAAATGGAGATAGTTCATCCAAAGTTCACAGAGTTTATCTCTACATTACAATAGATACATTAAGAAACTGGAACAGACACAAAATAGAGCAGTGAGATTCATAACAAACGAATATTCACATTTGACTAGAGTAACACCTTTAGTAAAATCACTAAATTTAGAAAGCTTTCAGGACAGAAGACTCGAAAGTAAAGTAGCAATTATACATAAAACACTGAACCATAATCTTCAAATACAAAAACAAAATTTAATAAAATACTCTGAAAGACACAAAGATAAAGGCACATTCCTCGTCCCATATGCTAGGACAAATTTATACAAATGTTCCTTCTTCCCTAGTGCTATTAGAGCGTGGAATGGGCTGCCTGAGCTAGCCAGGAAAACCAGTGACTTGGCAGAATTTAAGTCATTGGTTAATATGCATGACTGAATGCATGACGCATAGGACGTAATCATCTTCTTTTTTGAAGTAACGTCTGTATTATATAATATAAGATAAAATAAGATACCACTACCGTTACTGACCAGACAAAACAAACGCTCTTACTATCACAGGGATATTTACCGTTTCAGTGTTCAAGGCACAGACCCGTGGAAAAATACAAAAGTTATTATTTTTTTAATAATGTAGGTCAACACTCATTTTTTGTAGTGGGGGGGGGGGAATATAAAAAACCTGAGAATTATTTATTTCATACTTACAGTGAAACACTGCAAGTTGAAATTTCACCCTCAATCTTTGTCTCGATTTCCTCGTAGATCTTAGAACTTTAACTTCCAAGCTCTTGTTCTATATTCTGTATTTCCCAGAGTCAACTTCCCATCTTCCCGAATCGGTTTGACTATAAAACATGATCGCGTCTCCAGTGTCCTCCCCTTGTTGCCACGCGTCGCAAGAAAAGATAACTCCTTGTTACCAAGACAGTACTGCTCCGTGGACAAGTTTTAGCGCCACCAAAGTTGGCAGAAATCTTATCGCCCCTTTCTCCTTCCCACACTTCCCACAATTCCAGCCATTAATTAATGCGGCTTATATTTCATCGCCATACATCAAGAGCCCCAAATTAAAGGTTAGGGGTAAAACCTGGGTTTTATTTTACTTTTCCACTAATTTGACTTCGTTTTCGTCTCATTAACAATAATAATTAATGTTAACTTGTAAGTTTCAATTTTGTTTCTCTTAAAAAGACAATTACTCCTTTATAAAGCTGATAACTTTTTGTGAGAACGATGACTCTACTCTGAATAACTAATGTAAAGTAAACTAAAGTTCCCCTTTCAGACCTTGTGATCTATGGGGCAGATGATGTGAAGGCCATCTGTTTCTGTGTCCCACGGTTCATGAGGGTGTCAGGTACCCATTAGAGTTGGGAGGACTCAGAGGCGCCCTAAAGATCCTGAAAAGTTAAAATCACAGTCTTCACCAGGATTCTAAACAGGGACATGGGACGTCTTAGACCAAACCTCCTGCAGCATGGCAAGGGATGGCAGCGGACTGGGGCCCCATTCGAAACTATCATAACGACAGTCCAGAGCGAAAACCACACAACCAGGCAGGCAACATGTGTGACCTAACAGTACTCAAAGCAGGATGTAAATATCATTGAAGGGGGATTAAACCCATGAGTCGAATCCTAGATTGGGACCTTAAAATTAAATCTGATAATTAAAGATATTTTTAAAAGTATGCTTTGAGCCTAACAAGTAAACCATTAAGTAGTTACACATATATATTGTAAGGTAGATAACTCAGTAAAAATTGATAAGCAGACGTTCAGAAGGGAGACAATCATAGGAAATTGTAGATAATTGCTGTCGTCTGCGTACTTAACCACGCTCTAGAGTAGGAGAGTGGAAGAAGGGGAGAGAATCAAATAACCCCAGTAATCTCCTGGAGGAAAGAAATCTGGCACGACCCTCGAGGAGATTGGTTAAAGAGCAAGGGAGAGAAGTCACGATAAGTGACCGTTTTGTGGTCACTGTTTTTTTTTTATGGACAGTAGTTACAGAGAATGTCACATTTCCTTATGCCACAAACAAAAGTCAAGTGGTTGGCACCAGGAGGTCCGTTTTAGCGAAAAACAATATTTAGCAATCTGTTTTATGATTTGATGTGATAAGCAAAATTTCCGATTGTTGATTTGTGTACATGCATACAAGATGGCGGTATCAACATTTTTCAATCTAGAATCTAAAATAACTTGTCATATTGATCATTAATTGGCATTAAAAGCGATGGATGAGTGGATAAGCGCTTGGCTTCCAAACCTGGGGTCCTGGGTTCGAATCTTGGTGAAGACTGGGCTTTTGAATTTCGGGTTTTTTATTGCGCCCCCTGAGTTCCCCAAAGATCATCTGTTTCTGTGTTACACGATTAACGAGGGTGTTATGTGGCCAGCATAACGACCAACCGCCTTTACTTTTCCTAAACTGTCAGGTACCCATTAGAGCTGGGTGGACTCGGAGGCGCCTTAAAGATCCCGAAATGAAAAAAATCCTAGTCTTCATCAGAATTCGAACCCGTGACCCTCCGGTTTGGAAGCCACCGAGCCTTCAATAGTTTACAAACTCTACAATTTGCTTGTTTAATTATTTATTCAACAGAAAAAGTATCTGGTTCACTTTTTTATTAAAGCTATTAACAATTAGTCAGAGAGAGAGTGAGAGAGAGCTAATGTTTTTTGCTATTGCTGTTTTTTTTTGTTTTGTTTTGTTGTTGTTGTTACTGTTGTTCATGTTCTTGCTGCTGTTGTTGACTTTGTCACTGTTGCTGTTGGTGATGTTTGTGACGATACGAAACTTGCATACAAAAGTTCATTTTAGTTTTTCCCAGCAAACCGTGAGAAACTTTAATTTTTTAACATAAAACAATTATTTTCTTGTCCACCCATAACTAATTTCTTGTAGGATTTATCCCCCCTCGCACGTTTCTCACGGGACGAATCTCGACGTAAAACATTAACTAGCCTCTCCAGGGCTAACTTTTAATTATTGACCGCTGGACAGGTGACCAGCACACAACAAGTCGCTCCGCGACCTAATAACTTTTCACACCTATCCCCCCCCCCCCCGCAGGATACACATCGCTCTAAGAATAGCATTGCACTCGGGCTGGACAGATACATATTCGCTTAAGACTTTACTCTCACGGTAGGCTACGAATATTGACCATAAATCTGACCTGACGCCTGACATCTCCGGTACATCGATACATGTGAGAAAATCAGCTAGCTTTCTTCCCCACCCGTTAAACGAAAAGTCCCATCTATATATAGAGAGAGACCAAAGCATTCCAAATTAGGCCCGCTAGGATTCATGCAGTCTCCTCTGTTAGGAAGTTTAGTTGTGAGATTTCATTAGGGACAAACGGCCTGGTTGCTACCCCTGGTTGCTACCCCTGATTGCTACCTCCGATTGCTACCCAAGGTTACTACACACGATTGCTACAACTACCAGATCTCCATAGAAAGCTGTAACCGAGGCAGACCACACCAGATACCCCCCCCCCCAATTACATACCTGTTAGCAAGAAGGCATTGCCTACTGTCCTTGGCCCTAACATATTGCCCAGTGTCCACAGTGCCCTATACTGCCCAGTATCATCTGCCCAGTACCCGGCCCAAACTGTCCACTGCCCAATAGTTAGTGCCTAATGCCGACAGACTAGAGCACCCTTCGCAGCAGAAGATAAACTGGTGTTGAGTTAGCACGGCTCTCTACGAGCTAGAGATCACAGCTGAGAGATCGTCCCACTACAACTTAGTTTGCAGCACCAACCATCTCTATTGCTAAACAGGCAGCGGCCTCACCTATAGAGCCAGCTTGCCTACAGCATAGGGATATCCCGAGCCGACGTCCTAAGACAGAGCCGGATGACTCATCCTTCTGAGTGCCAGTCCTACGACCGCCAGAAGACGACCCAGGAGCTAGCAGCTAAGAAAAATAAGTAGCAGACATAGGAACATTCTTCTCCTCCAATCACTCAATAATTAGCAATCCATGATGAGCAGTTATTTTAGATATTAGCACCTTCTTTTATTTTCTTAATTATAATCTTATTTGATCATTTTCCTTTGTAAACTTTCATTTATTAAATTATTTTATTTATAAACATATGATATTGGTCTGTTCTTACTGTTAGTTGCGGTGTGCCTGTACAAAATCTTATATGTGAGCGGGATAAAATTAATCAAATTTCCCCTAGACCTAAATAAACAAGCCATATATTAACTAATTAACATCTCGTCACATATAAGTGGGGTCTTGTCACGGGATCTGTAACTGGAATCCTTTATTAGACAGGCACAGGCATACAGCAGTAGAACTTTCCTATATCTAATATACTTTCATTATCTTAAAGTAACGGATTGCAAACGGAGTGAAGAGTGTTTTTATAGTCTTTATTTTATATCTATTTTACTTTAGATGTTATCACATATTAACTTAGTTTAATATTATTATTTGTGGTTATTTTAAGTTGCATCACTGTGCTTAATATTATATTATCACGGGCAACGTGGTTGTTTCATACGGGCTTCATAGAACGTTCTTACTTCAGTAATATCCCTCCTTGTAGTCTTAGTAGTTTCCAATTTTATTTCTCTCATACGTAAATAATGGCCAGCAATACTAGGTCCAAAACTGACTCTGACAGAAAACTAAAAATACAAGAGCTGACAGAGACAGCGGCATTGTTAGAGTTAGAGGGGCCTAGCCGCTCTGACTACATCCGACAAAAGTTGGATGAGTGGGAGAAGCGGGAATTCGAGTTAGCAATAGAGAGGGAGAAAAACGAAAGTGATAGACTCAAAAATGAGTACGAATTAGCTAGAGACAAAGAGAAAAATGAACATGAAAGACTTAAAAATGAGCAGGAGCTAGCTAGAGATAAAGAGAAGTATGAGCACGAGTTAGCCATGGAGCGGGAAAGACAGGCAACCGAAAGAGCTAAAATAGCTCAAGAGAATGAGACGGCTCGCACAGTCGCTGATTCTCAGCCTGCTAGCCCAGCATCCAGCCAAGGGTCCTCAAGCAGCTCACCCAACATCCCATTCGAGCCCTTCGATGAGAAGAGCGAAAGTGTTGAGGTTTACTTAACACGATTCGAAGAGGTGGCACGCTATTATAGCTTGCCCAAGGATAGGTGGTGTTTTAGATTAGCTCAATGCCTTCGAGGCAAAGCTTACGAGGCTTACACAAAGCTCCCCTCATACCAACGGGAGGACTTTGAAGCCCTAAAAGAAGCACTATTGGTTCAATTTGAGCTAACCTCTGACTCATACCACAAGAAGTTTCGAGGGTCCCGCCTCGAGCGCAAAGAAACTTATGTCAATCTTTGCGACAGGCTGGACAAATACCTCGGAAAATGGCTAGCCCTAAGCAAAATGCCCGAAACGTTTGAAGGTCTTAGAAACCTTATTCTGGCTGAGCAGCTTCGAGACTGCCTAACGCAGGAAACTCGAATATATGTCAATGAGCAACAGGCGACTGACCCTTCTGACATTGCAATTGCTGCAGACCGATACATAGCTGCCAGACGAGACCAGAAAGCTAAGACACCCGTAACAGAACCACAATCTAGCGAAACCTCCCCTGCCCAGCCCACACCTCACAACCAAAATCAAAACAACCAGGCACGTGTCCCATCACAACACCCATCCAACCAGTCGAACCGCCCTCCCCATCAATCACGCCAGAATAATTCCTACCACCCCTCTCACCGTGACTCACATAACACGCGTGACGACAGGAGGACTCGACAACAACATGCCCCACACGTCGTATCGGCCCTGACGACCGTTCGACGGCCCAAGACTGGTAACCCGGTAGGCCCAGAAATCCCTTATATACCTCCTCACCCCTCTACATCACCCCCAGGTGTAGAGCAGGGCCTAATAAACGGCGTTCAAACTTATATCATGTTTGATACAGCCTGCTCTTTTACTTCCATAATAAAGGAAGCGCTGATTGATTCGGCAGATCTCACCGGTGAAACGGTAGAGATCCAAACTGTCGACAAATCTACACCTCCAATGGTCCTGCCCATAGCGAGGGTTCATGTAGAATGTCGATACGTGCACGGGACCATAAACGCCGCTGTTATGGAATCACCCGTGTACGACTTTATTCTTGGCTCCCAATACGTACCATTGGGAAATGTTAAGAAGCCGTATTTTTCCCTGCCAGTCTGTAGAACGACTAGACAGAAGGATGGCCCAAATCAGTCAAACACTGGGCGCCATCACTCAACACCTCAGTTCAACCGAACTAAGGAAATTAAACCCCTAATTCCTGACATTGACAGTGTCAGAAGGCGTTGGCGTGGTCAACAGTTTTGGCCCCCACGTATAAATATGATACCTGCATGGAATCACAAAGGTGGTAGTCACCACCGATTCCCACCCAGTCCATCATATTGCAACTCTACCCCATCACCCCTAGCCGCCTCAGGTAGAACACACAGGTACAAAAACAAACCTGACCTCAACCACAGGTCACGGTATTCTCCACCCAAACACAACAGTCCACGATGGGATCGAAATTAGAATTTAAACGGAAACCTGGACGCCCAATCTTCCTTACGACCCGGTCCTCGAATTCCGACTCGTCTTTTTTTTCCTTTGGACAATTAGACTGGACAACGACAAAGCTCAAATGAAACTTACATGCAAGTACTAATAGTATTCTGCGAATACTTTTTAAGTGGGTGGGTATGTGACGATACGAAACTTGCATACAAAAGTTCATTTTAGTTTTTCCCAGCAAACCGTGAGAAACTTTAATTTTTTAACATAAAACAATTATTTTCTTGTCCACCCATAACTAATTTCTTGTAGGATTTATCCCCCCTCGCACGTTTCTCACGGGACGAATCTCGACGTAAAACATTAACTAGCCTCTCCAGGGCTAACTTTTAATTATTGACCGCTGGACAGGTGACCAGCACACAACAAGTCGCTCCGCGACCTAATAACTTTTCACACCTATCCCCCCCCCCCCCGCAGGATACACATCGCTCTAAGAATAGCATTGCACTCGGGCTGGACAGATACATATTCGCTTAAGACTTTACTCTCACGGTAGGCTACGAATATTGACCATAAATCTGACCTGACGCCTGACATCTCCGGTACATCGATACATGTGAGAAAATCAGCTAGCTTTCTTCCCCACCCGTTAAACGAAAAGTCCCATCTATATATAGAGAGAGACCAAAGCATTCCAAATTAGGCCCGCTAGGATTCATGCAGTCTCCTCTGTTAGGAAGTTTAGTTGTGAGATTTCATTAGGGACAAACGGCCTGGTTGCTACCCCTGGTTGCTACCCCTGATTGCTACCTCCGATTGCTACCCAAGGTTACTACACACGATTGCTACAACTACCAGATCTCCATAGAAAGCTGTAACCGAGGCAGACCACACCAGATACCCCCCCCCCAATTACATACCTGTTAGCAAGAAGGCATTGCCTACTGTCCTTGGCCCTAACATATTGCCCAGTGTCCACAGTGCCCTATACTGCCCAGTATCATCTGCCCAGTACCCGGCCCAAACTGTCCACTGCCCAATAGTTAGTGCCTAATGCCGACAGACTAGAGCACCCTTCGCAGCAGAAGATAAACTGGTGTTGAGTTAGCACGGCTCTCTACGAGCTAGAGATCACAGCTGAGAGATCGTCCCACTACAACTTAGTTTGCAGCACCAACCATCTCTATTGCTAAACAGGCAGCGGCCTCACCTATAGAGCCAGCTTGCCTACAGCATAGGGATATCCCGAGCCGACGTCCTAAGACAGAGCCGGATGACTCATCCTTCTGAGTGCCAGTCCTACGACCGCCAGAAGACGACCCAGGAGCTAGCAGCTAAGAAAAATAAGTAGCAGACATAGGAACATTCTTCTCCTCCAATCACTCAATAATTAGCAATCCATGATGAGCAGTTATTTTAGATATTAGCACCTTCTTTTATTTTCTTAATTATAATCTTATTTGATCATTTTCCTTTGTAAACTTTCATTTATTAAATTATTTTATTTATAAACATATGATATTGGTCTGTTCTTACTGTTAGTTGCGGTGTGCCTGTACAAAATCTTATATGTGAGCGGGATAAAATTAATCAAATTTCCCCTAGACCTAAATAAACAAGCCATATATTAACTAATTAACATCTCGTCACAATGTTTTTGATGATGTTAATGTTGATGTTGCTGTTTATGTTTATGTTACGTTGTTGCTGTTGCTTTGTTGTCGATGATGACCGGTGGTCAAAATCTTTCTGCCAGAGGATCACGTGAATTTCTCATACGCATTCCAGGGGCGCGTCGAGACAAAAAGAAACGGCTGTGTGGTTTCATCGTGCACTAAGGAAAATAGTTTTAAGCTTCCGGATAGCACCTCATCAGGGCCGGCCTTATGCCACTGCAACCTATGCGGCTGCAGTGGGCCGCGTACTTTCATAGGTCCCGCGCTAATTGTTAAATTAAATCATTATTTATAAATAAAAACAGGGTTTCTGCGGCCTCCTGATTTTCCAGGACCTCGTGAAAATTTCCTGAAATTGCAAAATAGGCCTATATTAAAAAAAAGTCCTTGAAATCTGAAATTATTAAAATCTCCTAAAAACTCACAAAAATCTCCTGAAAAAAAAAACGGACAAAAATTGTCATTTTGGGGTGCTAATCCAACCAGCGATTTAAAAAAAACAACACTGCATTGCCAGATTTCCTTTAATAAAAATTTATTGCAAAGATGAATGTATTTTATAATACAAAATCTTAATTTTGACATTATGCTTATCCCCGCCCAGACTGGGCCCCGCGCAATCAGTTTCGCATATGGCCCCGCAATAGTTGTGACCGGCCCTGCATCGCATGATTGTAGTTCGAATTCTGGTGAAGATTGAGATTTTAAATCCGAGATTTTAATTACCAGCCAACCAGCCATAAAGATGGTTGTGCTGGCCACGTGACAGCTTCTTAATTTGAAAACCACTAGTCAGAAAAGTTTACAATTGCCTCCATGGCCGCTCGGTATTTATGGGAAACTTGACCTACTTTTGTTTCTTTTATCGGATTTTTTTTATTCACTGCAATTTTTTTTTTTTGTTTACTCTGGCAGACGTCAACGAATGTGCTATCAACAATGGCGGCTGTGAGAAGGAGTGCATCAACGTCCACGGCTCTTACAAGTGCGCATGCCCAAGCGGCTTCGAGCTTGCCAGTGATGCAAGATCCTGTTTGGGTGAGTGCCTGATGAATTCCCGTCTTCCTAGAAAACCTAGATTTTAGTTTCCCAAACTGTGCTCTGCGAGGCCTGAATGGGTGTTCCTAAAACTACTGGGATAATTAACTAGTAGGCCACCACGTGAATTAATCTCGCTGAGCAAAATAAGCAAAGTGTTCCGCCAAATATTTAGAATGTGGGAAGTGTTCCGTTAAGGAAAAGGTTTGGAGAAACACTGCACTAGGGTAATACTTTAAAGAAAAAAAAGTCTTTATTGCTGAGACAAGCTCATATAAGGTCTTTAACCCTTAAAACGCGTTTGGCAGTTTAGCCTCTAAACATCAGAATTGTAGTTCCATTTTTTCTGCACTTATTGCAAAACAGCTCAGCACCTTAAGGGTTAACTTCCATAATTCCTGGAAGCACAGTTTGTAATGCTGTCCTTAAGTGGTAAATATGATTCTTTACTTACAAACACTAGGTCTAGTGACCCAACATCCACGAGTAGACAGGTATATTTTAATTATTTTAGCTCCTTCTTCCCTAGTGCTTCTAGAGCAATGAATGGGTTGCTTGAGCCTTCCAGGAATACCAGTGACTTGGCAGAATTTAAGTCATAACTAAGTGCATGGCGCGTAGGACGTAATCATCTTCTTTTTTTGAAGTAACGTCTGTATTATATAAGGTAAGATAATCGGGGAAGAACTGACGAAAATCCACTCTCGGGTATACAGGATATTAATAATTCTAATGGGAGTTATAGAAAAAATAAAGATAAACAATATTCCAAGTGAGAATGCACATTACAAGTGAATGTCCAATTACAAATAATCAGAAATAATCAATCAGGTTTTTAAGACTTATGGACCGTCCCACACAAGCTTGTCCTCCCGATACATTTCCAACCAAATGAAAAGCAGAAGATCTCGGACCACTCGCAACGGAAGTGAAGATACAATTTTAATTTTTAATTAACTCCCCTGCATATAAAAAAAATAAACTTATCTGTAGATACATTAAAATTCAGATTGAAGTGTCTAAAACAATAACAATAAAAAAAATAAGTATGTATATTACGTGACTTGCTGCCTGAATTGGTCATTTCAATAACATAGTAGAGTTCAAATATCTAATCAACATATTTCACCAGATTTATTTATTTTCACATGACCAAAATAAGATCTGCTGTTTATCTAGATCTATAAAAAGCGCTGAAACTTTAAAAACACATTGATAATCTTGATCCAATCAAAAGATATGTATGTATATATTGAAACCTGCCATATTTTATTAGCTACTCATGTACATTATCATTTTCCACCCCTAAAGATATCGATGAATGTGCCGTCAAGAATGGCGGTTGCCAAGGGAAGTGTATCAACACTCACGGTGCTTTCCGGTGCGAGTGTCCAGAGGGCCAAAGACTTCATGCTGACGGTATCAGATGTATACGTAAGTAGTTACCCCCTTTGTTATTTCACATTTTGTTTTTCTCATTTTTTATGTACAAATAAGTGAAGCAGTAAAAATAGATCATATTCTTAACGCGTTACAAATCTAATTTACCAGCAAAATATGCAAAATACTTTTTTAAAATCAAAACTTATAATAAGAAAAGAACTGCAACATTACTATCATAGCTCTAAATATTGCAAGTGAGTCTTAACAGCTTTATAAATGATTAAATGATATGCACTTAAAACTCAGTGGTCCCGGGCTCTAGCCAAGCCCACCTCATAAAACTAACGAAATCAATTAATCACCACTATTTAATTAAATAATTGGTTAATTTTTAGGTGGATTTATGTATTGTCTATGACAATGAATAGTTGTACAAAGTTTCAACTTGATCCGAGACTGGGAAGTGGGAGAAATAATTGATACAAGACTTGTACCAGACAGAGAGAGAGAGAGAGAGAGAGAGCTGATACATTGTAAAAAGAGCAACTTTCGGGCCACCAATTGATATACATTCACCGTTGGTAAGCGACGCGTGCATTGCTTTACTGAAGCATTGTTCTGTCTGGCCATGTGGTATGTGTCTCCAGAGTCTCAAGTTTGACCCTTAACCTGAATCTTCGAAACTCTTCACTATATTTTATCAAAGCTCTTTTAATTTTTTTTTTTTTAATTCAAGAAAAAAGATCTCCTCTTTTTATTTTGTTTTTTGTGGTTTTTAATATTTTATTTCCTGAAACCCATATTTATTATTTTAAAGTTAAAACACAAATGGAATAAGGAAAGATGTTCAATTTAAGATAACGGTAAGTTTGAGAAGTACTATTCAATAACCTTGGTTAACGACTATGACTTTCGAGTGACGTTAACGAATGACGTCACCAAATCTGTTTATCGCCTTTTTTTTTCTTTTTTTCTTTCAACAGCAGACGACATGCTAACCGTCTGCTAATATAGTCTGCTCTGCACTTTAACTACTTCCGCTTCGCCTTAGCCCCCCTCCTCCCTGATGCCATAAGCACATAACTCATTTCCGGTAAATATGGTACGTCTCGCTCCCAAACACACACTCAGGGCACGCACACTCCACATTGACTGATGCTAATAGACGGGTATACAGACACCACAAAAAGGACCGTGGCGGTTTGCCGCCTCAGTTTCCCTAGTCCTCGGTGTACAATTTCCCATCAAAGTCAAGAGGACAAGAATGCCCGTTAGAATCGGAATCACGTAACTTGGTCACGATATAGGTTGTTTGTTTTTTTTTAAATATATATGCAAGCTAACTTTCACCATTCTTTTCTCTGTCATTCTATGCTTATCTGTTTATATTATGTTGCAAATTAAAATGCAAGAGTATACCAACTATCGTGAGCAGTTGCTGTCTTTGATAAATTATGAGGCTGAAGAGGCCTCCCTGAAATCTCAACCAATAAGTCACCGTTGAAAAACAAAAGTTTAAGGTAGATTATAGAAGGGATGTATGAGAATGGATTAATAACAAATAACAATCGATGAAGAGAATCACGTTTTAATCTCGTGGGAGTTACAATGTCCTCATATTTTATCAAGATCTTGTGCTTAATCGAGACCGAAATGCCTTGTGAAGCTGGTTTTTTGAAAGTTAGATGCTTTTTGTTAGAAGCTTCCTTATTTTCCTCTTTTGGGGCTTCTGGTGTTCCCTTTTGTCTTTTTTAAACACATTGTTGTCCTCTGACAATTTTTTATGTCTCAGTGACGTTTGATTCTACTCTTCTCTGCGTTCTGAGAACAACAAAATCCGGTTAATCGGAACACACCAGGACGCGATCGTTTCGGTTCTAATAATCGGCTGGTCTGATTAACCGTATTTGACTGTAAAAATTTGATTTTTTTTTCGGTACTTGAGGATTTGGTGGGTATAAGCGGCTGGTTCGATTAACTAGACTCGACATTATTTCAACATAGATATGTTGAACCGTGCACCCTCGCGAGTGTACGATCCCTAGCCGATACCCGCTTGTTGGCACGCTGGTACGACAGTTGGGACACTTCCGACAAGGGCGAGAGTTACACAGGCAGTTGAGTAGACCAGACCGAAAGGACGCGTGGTGGGAGCTCTGCCGTGCGCAGCAGGCAGTCCTAGCCCAGTTCCGAGTCGGGCACTGTCCAATAGGCGCGTACTTTGGACGGTGGAAGGAGAACTACGACACACGGTGCCGCCACTGCGTCGAGGACGACGAGACAATAGAACACATTCTTTATGAATGCCGAGCTCTGCATGGGGGACGATCGGGACAAGGAATTGAAAGAGATAATACTGGTCCATGTGTGGCAAAAGGTCTGTCCTTGTACGGGGAGAAGGCGACCTTACAACTCACTGCCCGCTTCCTCTTCCGTGCTCTGAGGGGGTAATTCTCAGCATGGTTTGTTACTAATGGGGTTTCTGGTTCTTATAGCTTCGACTCCCTTTGTAGTAAATGCGACTTAGATTTTCGTTTATTATTATTATAGTTTTTATATAGCGCTACTTTCATGCTTATAGCATGCTCAGCGCGCTTTTGGTCCAATCTCATTTGTGGACCAGTGGGGGGAGGGGATATCTAGGAGTTGATTTTCCGTGCTGCCTTTAGGCGCTCAGTAAACACAACTCTGCCCGAGTCGGGTGTCGAACCTCGAGCCCCCTTCTAGGTAGCCAAGCCAAACCAACTTCAAGCGCACGGCTGGTCTTATTAACCGTATTATTTTGCGAGATAATGTACGAGCAGCCATCTCAACGTGCACCTCCCGTGGTGCACTGGTGCAATGCGGTGCGAATGTTTTGATGAATGTGATGACGCAAACGGACGATGACGTCCTAGTGATAGAGGACAGCAGAATGGACCTCATTCACCGATCGTAAATAAACATACTTAGCCACGTCATAATATTGATAAAACAATGAAAAATACGTATCACGTGACCGCCCTTATAGATTACATAAATTGTAGAGAAGATATATAGAATCACGTGGCTAAATGTTGTTTGTTTACGATTGGTGAATGAGGTCCATTGATATTCTGGATTTGATTTTAATGTACAAAATTTGATATTTTAATCGACACTTTCTTGAAAATAGGATTCAGTTGAAAGTATGCATCCTTTCCTAGATATAATGCTAATATCACAATCACCGTTAGAGAATGGAGTGGGTTGCCTGAATCAGCCAGGAAAACCAACGACTTAGCAGAGTTTAAGTCATTGATTAACATTATTGACTAGATTGACACATGAAATGCGTAGGACTTAATTATCTTCTTTTTTGAAGTAACTCTATAATCTATAAAGATAAGATAAGATAAACTAAAATAAATTTGAATCTAGCTCTAAGTCAACATATAGACTATATGGGCACAGGGAGAAAAGAAAGAAAACTCTAGTTTTTAATTTACACACATCTTGTAACTTTCAATAATTTCTTTGCATGTCTTTGGAATTACTTCCCATATTCCTGTTTGCTACATGGTTTTCAGCTTATTTAATGTTTGAGCTGGGGGCAAATTAGTTCCAAGTTTTCGTGGCTATGGCTGAAGCAATATCCGAAATACATTTATGATCCTAAAATTGTCCTTTTCTGAGAGCACTTTCAATTGTTGTAATCACAACAAATTTCCGTAAGGATCAATAAAGCAGACTTAGTCTTAGTCTTAGTACAGAAAGCTGATTTGCATATCAGTTTAAAACAGCCAATCGCCTGCTGTAGTTGATGTAGATTTAAAAAAAAATTACAATGACTTCACTCATTTTCCACATTTTTATAAAAATATCTGAAAATAAATAAAAACAATGGATGCAATACACTAGACAATAATAAACCCAGCTCTATTTTATGCTAAAGAGTCTGTTTGAAAATCTGATTTATGGAAAGAGACCGATTGTAAGACTAACACATTCTCAATAAATTGGACG
The DNA here is from genome assembly GCF_947242115.1 of Biomphalaria glabrata. NCBI lineage: Eukaryota > Metazoa > Mollusca > Gastropoda > Planorbidae > Biomphalaria > Biomphalaria glabrata. The sequence goes on from NC_074723.1 coordinate 34,797,877, forward strand.
AATATAGAAACTACAGTAGAATGAGAGAAATTCTCTCAATGTCTAAAGGGCGATGATCTTTTTTCTTGTAATAGCTGGACAACCTCTCATTGTAAGATGCTTATTTCCCCTGAGTCTCGGCATTGACGTCGCGCCACAATTCGATAGGGGCTCACCCCCAGACATCATATATACAGGCATATTATGGTTCCAGATGTATGGATTATGCTTAGACTCGTGCGAGCATCGTGTTGGAGTAAATCTATCACATTGTCATACGCACGCAACGATTCGCTTATTTGCGCGCGTCTCTTCGCATTCACGTTCAGACCTCAAGATTTATTCATTATTATTAATTTTGGTTTATAAATGGCTTCGGTGCCTCCTGCGAACGTGTGCTGAGTGCAGTGGCGTAGCTCGGGTGGGGTGAGGAGGGGGGAGAATGTGACAAATCCCCACGGGCCCCCACTTTAGGGGGGCCCCAAATGAGTGTTTTTTACTTTTAATATTAAATATTACGCAAAATGCAGGGGCCCCTATAGAGGTCAAGCCCCCCCCCCCCCGGGACCTCAAATAATGGCTAATTCCTAGCTATGCCCCTGGCCGAGTGGGATTAATTTCTAGGAGCTTTGGTAAAAAAATAAGGGAGTTTTGGGGGCAGCTAAGAAAACCAGATTCTGAAGATTCAAGGTGGTCCCTCCGCGTGATGAGCAGGCATTCCTAGCCCAGGTCAGAATCGGCCCATGCCCAATAAGCGCGTAGTTTAGTTAAGTCAGAGAAAACTACGATTCACTGTTCCGCCACTGCAAGGAAGATGAAGGATACAGATGATCCCGTTCTCGGAGAGAGTCGCGTCTTGAGAGGTGACAAAGATTGGAGAAAGAGGTGGATAGAGAGAAGAAAAAAGAGAGAAAAGAAAAAAAGACAAAAAAAATATTAAAAAAAAAAAACAAACATTATATTAAGTGTAATATTAATGCAATGTGCAATAACTTCGACATATAAATCTGTCCGATATAAATATTTTTACCAATTGTTTTTGTTTAGCTTTTAGCTTTCTCAATACGCTAAGATCCTATCACTTGTCTGGATCAGTTGGGAAAGGGGGAGGGAAGAAGAGGGTATCTTTGTGAATGATGACATGATCGTTTTTTAAATGCATGCTCAAGGGGACTAATTTAACTTATGTGTCAAATACGATTTCTTTCCCCTGTTCAAGATACCAAAAAAAATAATTAAGTACCAATAGTTAATTAACTAATTTTTTTTTTAAATTTATTCGTTAGTTGTCAGGTATAACAAATAATTATGCAAAATATTAGCTTAATCCGAGATGGGGTATGGCAGAAATAACGTGTACAAACTTTTTACAATAGAGACAGAGTGAGTTGATGTAAGCTTTGTAACTAGTTCTCCAGGGTGTGCATTGTACGAAGACATGGTGACGCTAAGACATACGCATTCTTTTTCGTGCCAAGGTCCCAATTATCGGTACGGTAATCCCAACACTATAGTCTTTTAGATAAGGGTTAGTTGTCTCCCTTTAAACTCAGAGCCACTAATGAAGTGTATAGCTTTAAATGGTTTGTTATATGTTTTTCTAATGAAAGTATGGTCCAACTTTGTAGATTTTGCTTTTGCCATTACTGGCTTGGAGATCGCATTATAATCAGGATATTCCCTATAACATCACAGAAAATTGTCCAGCATATATATATATATATGCAAGTGGGTTTGAACAAAAGGGAAACAATCAAAAGTTGGTGTGAAATATTTGCATGTGTTTATATTCATGCCAATACTTTCGTAAATTTCGTGTGAGCTTCTTTAGTAAGGCACTTATGGGAAATATTTGGTGATGGCAACTAGACAATTTTCCATCGTTTGAGGTCCGGGAGGGGGGGGGGCTTGTCCTCTTTGCGTAATATTTAGTTTAAAATGTAAAAAAAAAAACAAAAAAAAAACTACTCATTTGGCCCCCCTCCTCAAGTTGGGGCCCGGGGAGATTTTCTAATTCTCCTCCTCTCTTCCCCCCCCCCCCGCTCACCCTAGCAACGCAACTGTCTGGGTGAGTGCGTTTTGAGGATCTATACGCTTCTGTCTTCACTTTGGTCCATTACTCAAACCATGTCTTATACTATTTTTCTGACAAGGTTAGGATCAACATTTACAAAGCTAGTTTCTCATTAATTCACTATGGCTTTAAAAAAAATAGTCTTTTTTTTTTACCTTGGCATTAGAAAGAGGCAGATTTTGTGTGTATTTGCTTTGAAAGCTAGATAATTTAGATTTGACTTGAGATCGTCCTATGTTAAATGTATTATTAGGCTCTCGTTTTTTCTTCTTTAGAGTGTAAGAAAATAACGCCCTCCAAAAAAGAAATTACCAAGTTATTCCTATGGTTTCAAATTATGTAATCGACGTCTGGAAAGAACTAAAATAGCATGTAATCGTCTGCACCGTTTGTAGATGGCTAGCTTTACTGGCGCGTGCCTCGTTAACAGTATCGATCCCCACTGTTATCGTGAACAACAATGTGATCTTCGATAATTTCTGGCATTAATTACTTAAACTTCTTTGCGTGCCAGTTAAGCGTAACAATGAATGGGGGTAGCAGTGGCCAGATGCCAAGTCGTTGTCTGGCCAAAATCTATAATCGTAATCTGTCTAGTAGCTTTAAAAAAAAATCAAAAAAAAATCAGCCAAATTTAGCCGAAAATAAAAAGTGTTTGGGGGGGGGGGGGGTAACTATTGTTTTAGACTTCATACCCTACAGTGTAATGAAAATGCCAACTATTTTAATACCAACGTAAATATATTTTATCTACCAGGCATGTTAATTAAGATATTCAAATGTTTAATTGGCAAGTACTGTTCAGCCTTTTTGCTGTCAGAAGAACGTAGAGAAGGCTAGATAGCGTTATTGGTCATTTCATAATAAATTAGTTAAATCATGATGATCTATCGTAAGACTTTCTCCATCATTTCTGCCCGAAGCTATTATTCCTGAATACTATGCTGTTACGATCTTCTCTACCAGGCAATCTGTAAACACTGCTCAACACAACACATGTAACTCAAGAACTTGACAACTAGAGTTCCATATCCAAATTTAAATACATCAACAGCCAAAAACAACACAATTGGCTACACTAACCACAAAATGCTTTGTTGTACTTAACAGAACTGCCTACTAAACACTACGAGTCTCTCTGTCTACTCCTGGACGGGTACAGCTACATTCTCGAAGACTATCGCTGTACCGTACCGTTCTGGCTCTGCCTTGCTGTCCTGGACTGTCTGCCTTACACACTCTGTCTCTTGTCCACCAAGGCTTTCGATCACACGACTTAACACGGGTCATATTTGCGTGTACTCGTAGTACTGCCCCTTGTCCATTGTCCATGGCTCTTACACGCGTAGATCAGGAATGGAACGCTCGTGTCCTTAGCTGATCACAGAACGGGGTTATCGTGCGTTCTTTGCATCGTGACATGGTACGTTGTATCAATAATAGAAGACAAGAATACATTCTTAAATACAACACAATATATGAAAAATACTTTAAAATTAAACAAATCTTACATTTAGGGAATAACCGCACAATTTCTGCAACATAACAATACTGCAAGATTTACCTTTCTCTTTATCTAATTAAAAAAAAAAAGTATTAATTTCCACAATAAATAAACTTTTTTTAAAAAATTGATTCATGTGTTGTCGTTGGACATAAATAATTTGTGCAAAGTTTCCACTTGATCCGAGAATGGGAAGTGGGAGAAATATGGTTACAAGATTTGCACCAGACAGTGAGTTGAGTTAAGCGTTTGTAAAAAAAGAAAGCATAACTTGGGCGATACATTCCATGTAAAGTTAAGTTACTGGGAAAAGGCTTACACACTGAATTGTTAGCAAGTCTCTATATAAAATCGCAACCTCGAACGATAGAGATAATGACACACGAATAAAAACATGTTTTTTTCTCCGAGTTGTCTACCTTTCCAACTTCATGATTCAGTAGAAGGAAAGAGAAACAACCTGAGCTGGGTTTGTATCTGTGATTTACAAGAATGTCTAGATTAGCACCAATACGCGTAGGACGTGATAATCTTTTTAAAAAACGTATGTAATGATAAGATGATATAATGTTTTTTGTTTGTTTTAAAAGCATTACTTGAGAATACATAATACATATAAATGTTTTAAAATGTTAAAACAGCCAACTTGGCAATATTACTCCATTTATTTTATTTTTTTAAAGTTTAAAAAAAAAAAAGGAATCCTAAGCCAAGATAGTCTGCCAGTTTGTAAATTGAAACCGTTTTGATTCGAACCAAAAAAAAAAAGATATATCGTTTTCTTTTCTTGTTAAGCAACCCTTTTTTTTTTTTGTTTTGTTTTTTTAGCTTAGTCAATTTAAAGACAGCCAATTTTCTTAAAGGTTTATCTTCAAAGTTGGTCAAATCAGCTTGATGGCGCCAATATTCTATTCTGCAAATAGGTGATTGATAATATACGCTTTTTTTTCGAATATGATTAGGGATAAAAGTTTTAATCGCCATTTATCACTTGGCTCTGTTAAAGAAGTTTCTGTTTTCATTTCAAAGATGTTTCCTTCTGTGTAAAGCTTACCTGGCCAACAGTGTGCAATTCTCATTACAAATATTTTTCTTTGAAAACAAACTGAGATTACAGAGAAAAATAAGAAAAACTATTAAAATACTTTTTTAAAAAAAGCAAAAGCTTAGACGAAGGGTAATTATATCAATTAGTTTGGATGAGTCATGCAATTAAATGTGTAATAGATCTAGACCAACAACAATAAATCTGTGCGATTAGACATATTTTACCAATGTTTTTTTGTGCTCAACTTCATGATTTTAGCTTTCTCAATACGCTTTCCTATCCTATTGCTTATCTGGCCATTGGTTAACATGCATGACGCGTAGGACGTTATCATAATCATAACTGGACCAGTTGGTGGGTGTGGTGATGGGAAGAAAGGAATATCTGGGTGAATTTTACTGTAACTGGTTTTAAAAGGGAAGGGGGGAACAATCTGAATTCGAACTTCTCCAGCTGACATACTAATGGATATGACTAGAGAAGATTGTATAGTTATATATGGTTTGTTTGAAACTTGCTTTCAAGCGGCGACCTATAAAAGCGACTAAGTCGGCTTATAAGCTTATACCACGATTTATTTCCCTTGTTCGAGATACCAAACACAATAATCAATTACCAATAGTTAATTCGTTTTATGGATTTACCAGGAAGACAGGCGTAGTGTCTTAATATAAAAATGGCGTTAGTCTAACAGTGAAACAAAACAAAGTGGGTATTTTTAGACCAAAATTGTGAATCTAATTATGTTCATTTAATTGTATAATTAAGTCAAAAGTCTATCTCTATCTAGCCGCACTTTCTGTCAATCTGCAGGGAGATCATTATGACCTTTTGTAGAAGCCATTCAAAATTTAAACTAGTTATGACGAAAGGAGAACAATTTAACAAAGGAAACATCACAATGATATGAAATGAAGCAAACATTTTTGGAATCGATGTTAAAACTAGTCAAAATAAAGATGAATTGCTCAAGTTACTCTCCTGGTCTTGGGGGACTGTGACGCGTCTGCGTTCTTGCATGTTGACTAAGAGTCCCATTCGTCCTTTAGGATGGAGGGGAGAGAACCGTTCTATCGCTGCCATTATCTCTCATTTTCGCAGGGGTTATCTCGCGTTAGCTTAGGAGATTTTTCATGTAAAACTAAATAAATGTATACATTTCAACTAGTTGATTAAATAATTCATCTTTTTTTTTTAAATCATGTTTTGTCCACGACAATGAACCGGATGGAATGGGTTGCCTGAGCTAGCCAGGAAAAACCAGTGACTTGGCAGAATTTAAGTCATTGGTTATTATGCAAGACTAAATGCATGACGCGTATGACGTAATCATCTTCTTTTTTTTGAAGTAACGTCTGTATTAAACAAGATAAGATAAGATAATGAATTATTTTGCAAAGTTTCAATTTGATGAGAGAATGGGAAGTGGGAGAAATGGGGCCTAACTTTAAAGAGATTTTGACCAAACGGGGTGAGTTGATATAAGCTCGGTAAAAACCAATAGCAATGGTGAGCAATGCACTTTTCTGGCAAGGAGGATATACAGTGGCGTAGGATCCATGGCGCGAAGGGGTTCAATGAACCCGGCCCACAAGCAATAGGGGCCCACAGCTGTGGCGTAGCAACCATGGCGCGAAGGAGCTCATTACGCTTGGGCCCATGCCTCAAGGCCAGTTGGAGCCCACATTAGAACTTAGGAAGAACATTTGTTCATTTGAAACACTTTTAAGTAGTTTAACTCTGTTAAGAAGTTGTAAAAACATTGACTTTTAAGACACTATTATTTATATGCAGTCCTAACTGAATCAAACGTTATAAGATAATTACTTTTTTTAAGAAAAAGTTACGATCGTTACATTGGAATGTCTTTACATTTAATTTACTCATTTTTTGTCACACACTAAATTTGTCTTATTGGCTAGAGAGGAGTCCATCAAGATGTTCTTGAACCCGGAGTAGGCTACTAGTGTGATATTTACAGTGGTAACGTCCTATAGTCCTCGCAGTACTGGTGTGATATTTACTTGTGTAGCAGGCAGTAGTTACGTCCTATAGTCATCGCAATACAGGTGTGATATTTACGTGTGTAGCAGGCAGTAGTTACGTCCTATAGTCCTCGCAGTACTGGTGTGATATTTACTTGTGTAGCAAGCAGTTGTTACGTCGTATACATCTAAAGTCTCTGGTCATCACCTAAATTAAAATTTAACTTAACACTAATAGTCCAATATTTAAACTACATGCTTACATATTACTTCCTAATGTGTCTTAAAACAAATAGATATTAATTAATAATATCGTTTTATCCCGTGCTTTTAAGAATGTGCACTTATAAAACTGTCTCTAATTCAGTCACAAGAAGCACTGGCACTTGATTTCCAACAGCAATTCGGTCCAACACCAAGCCGTGTTTATGCCATCTCCCATTTAGCTCGGGCCTGTCACACAAGTCCTGGGTAGGATCCCCATTCTAAATGAAATAAAGATGTTAAATGTTTTCTTGGAGGTTCAGCGAGTGCCTATTTAAATTATTCCGATAGCGGATTCCAGCGGTGGTTGATTTTGAAACCAATACGATGTCAATGCCCATACATTCTCATCGTATGACCTCAAAACCATCCATTCGAAGTTTGTTTCTTTGTTTTCTTGCTGTGGTTCATTTTGAAACCAATACGATGCCAATGCCCATACATTCACATCGTATGACCTCAAAACCATCCATTCGAAGTTTGTTTTCTTGCGGTGGTTGATTCTGAAACCAATACACACTAAATTTTTCTTATTGGTTGGAGGGGGGCCCACCAAGATGTTCTTGAACCCGGGCCAACCAAAATGTTCTTGAACCCGGGACCACGGGTAACTTGCTACGCTACTGAGGATATATAGGCCTACTCTGATTGAAACAAAAAATTCTGTTTGCGGTGTTTAGATTCAAATATTTGTCACTTTTATCAGACTAGGTGTCGAACTAATTTCTCTTTTCGTCGCGTGAGCTTTTAATTTTACATGTCCTGATGAATTTGATAAATCTAAATCTAGATCACCCACCCCCATAACTTTAAGAGCTAGATTTATTGAATTAATAATATAATGAGAGTGAACTGTCTAAACACGCAATGATATTTATATGGGGGAGGGGGGACAAAAATAGCCAACATATCTTTAAAAACCTGGCATTATATCCGGTAATTAATTAGGATCGTCATAAACATCAAATACGGTCACAGATAAACAGATTAGATTCTAGATCTAGAAGATTAGACTAGAATATATTAAATAGATCTAGATTTAGCATTGATATATTTCAATAACACGCATTCAGAAACGCATACCTCCGCTCAAAGCGTTATAACACAGATAGATCTAATGGTCCTACATATTGAGCCTAGTTCTAGGATCTACATTTCAATTTCATAAACCTAAATGAGAAATTAGAATAATATATATTTATTATATTATTTATTTAATTCATACTAGATCTATAAGTAACTATTGTAACTGTCTATAGTATTCTAAGTATTCACTGAATTCAGACATTGTCGCGACATAGTCAGCTCGTCATTAGCGTCATACTATGATAGTAATCCAGATAATTAGATTAAATTACCTAATAGTCTAGATCTAGAATATCAACAGTTCAATGAATGATTGAAAATTGAATGTTCAAGATATAAGAATTAAAACAGCAATCGTCCACGAATTACGGCGACTGTCAATACTCAATAAGACTGAAACTGAATAGTGATACTGTAACTGTGTTAATTAATAGTGTTGTGGTTATACTAAAGATCTAGTCTTCGACAGATATGATTATAATGCAGTTACGTTTGCAGAGAATTTATTCTAGATGAAGTCGAGACCTAGGTCTGGATATTGACATTAGATCTATTCTAGATCTAGATCTATATAAGACAGTGATGGAATCAGAGCTAATTTGAGGAACTGGAAAACTTCCGCTACCTAATGAGGAAAATACAAATAACAAATCTAACTATAATAAACATGAAAAAACATTCAATGAGAAAATCACCTTATCGTTAACATCTGTTTAGCAATGTCAGCTCATTAAGAAACATTAGGGTTGTTATAATTGTCTGAATAAATTGATTCAGAGTCTGAAATATTAATGACCAATAATCCTGAATTAATTGTTAGTTAACTCTTAATCTCTCATCATGCATTGCAATTGCTCTCTTTTTGCCTTTTTACTTTTGAGTCTGATTGGAAATGCTATTGTTGAGGCTTCTTACATCTGTGTTTTTAGCTTTCTAGTATTCTTGGTTTTATGTTTCTGTTATACAATGACTGAACACATTGTACACCTTGGCCAAGATTTATTATTTCATTTAGCTGAACTTTTCAATAGCTTTCAACAAGGTTTTTCAGAAATAGGAAAAAGTTATCTTTCTCATAAACCTAAACATGAAGTTAACATCAACAAAATTCAGAGCATTGTGGTTGATGAAAGTATTTGTGACAGCCAACTGTGTCTTGATGAAACCCTCAGCTGTAGAGAGCCAACTTACTCTTTGCATAAGCACAAACAGCCAACCAAAAATCAGTTTGGCCATGCACCTTTTTGCGATTCCCCTTTAAAAGACCACCAGGATAAGTTAGTGGACATGTTCTCAACTCCCATGGTCATGGACCCAAAGTCTTTGTCAGTTCTCAAGGGGAAGAGCTTGAGATCAGATAGAAACCTGTCTCAGCACATGGATCAGTCTCAGCAGCTCAACTTAGGTTACTTATCAAACAAAGCGGATGAAAGGGAAATGTCTACCACCTGTTTCTTAGACTGTTCTCCAGTATTTTACAAACCTGATGCTAGGTTTTCCAGGCACCAGAATGTTTATCATACCACGCTAACAGAAAAGAATGTAAATAATGGGATTGACAGCAGTATTAAAGCTGCGTTAAATTTAGACCGAACAAGAACAAGAAATGAGTACATTTACAAAACCTGCCAAGATGAAGTCGCAACCTATGAAGGTAGTAACTACTTCAGCATAGTGGATCCTGTTGAAGACTTTGAGAGGAATGGCAAACGTATTGACGCAAAGATGAACAAGATTCAGACTCTGAAGCCTGAATATGATAATTTTCTTAAATGTTCATTTGACAATGTGGGTTCAACTCACATGAAAATCTTAAGGGATGATTTAGTTCAGTCCAATGACAATAGCTTCCAACATTGCAGAGTCATGTCTGGATTGACTAAGAAGCCTGAAATGAAGGAACATATTTGTATTCCCCATGAAAAGTGCCATAAAGACAACAGGTTTGACTGTGATCAAGACTTAGTCTTGTCTAAATATAAGAAAAATAAAACAGGTTTAGGCTCACTGATGCCCCGTTCTAAATGCCAGACGTCTGAACCTATCATTTCAAGCTGGAACAATGAAAACATTGCTAAGAGAGATGGGCTTGTACATTCATCTGGTGGTAAGTTGAGGGAAGAAAGAGCAAGCCATTGTTGCTCTATTGCCAAAATACTTGCAGCACATGGTAAACTTCCCTCAATCACCACAGATGCTTTTGAAGATAGAACTTCATTTCCAATGTCGTCACCTCCGCCAGGCAATTGGAAACCTGCGAGGGAGCAAAGTTTGCATGTATCAGACAAAAGCATTATGACTTCCCCACGAGTGTTTATTGAAAACTACCTTGCTGAGCACCTAGTCAAGCTCTGTTTAAACCCAGCCACGTTAAAAGTACTTATGAATATGACAGACACTGGCTCACAACCTGAAAACAATGTTTCCAGTGCTACTTTCAATTCTGTAGACAGTGGTGACAGAGCCAGTTCTTTTTCCTCAGACGACAAGATGGACAGCGTATTAAACTCAGCTCGGAATTCTCCAGAAACTGCCCATCTTAAAAACATTTCAGGCAACAGGGGGAATTATAAATCCACAGAGAACAAGCTAAATAGAAAAGGAAAATTTTCCAACAATGGGAGATACACTGAACGTTTAGTAAGCCCATCAAGCCAGACCACAACATCTGAATGGAGTGTGGAGTTGTCATACACAATAGAAGACTTGAAACACTAGTTCCAGCCTTAAATTAGAATTTTTTTTATTTTACAATAGGAAGAAATTAATCACTATCAAATATATTTTTTCTATTCAAACCAATTTGGAATTATCAGGTAAACAAAGGCATTTTAAAATTATATTTTAATGTTTATTGTTGGATTAAGAGCTTAGAAAAGATCCCTATGAAACTCAGTGTAAAGCTAACATATTATTTTGTGTCCCATTCTCAGAATTATGTTGTTTTTTTTTAAACACTATTTCATCTAAAATGGCTGGTGTTCTGAAAATGATAACATTGTAGGACTGATGTAATTTATATGCTAACAATCTAACCTTAAAACAAACTTTTCTATGAATGAAAGAATTAGTCAAGCTTATAGTTTGTTTTGGAAGCACGGTGGCTAAGTGGTAAAGCACTTGGCTTCTGGACTGAGGGGTCCCAGGCTTGAATCCTGGTGAAGACTGGAATTTTAAATTTCAATATCTTTAGGACGTCTCTGGGTCCACCCAGTTCTAATGGGTACCTGACATATTAATGGGGGAAAAGTAAAGGCACTTGGTTGTTGTGCGAGCCACATGACATCCTACAATAAAAATCCACTTGGAAACAATAACAGCCAACATGTCATCCTTCATGTATGTCATTAATGAAACCTTGTTGGCTATGCTGCATCTTTTCACCACTGGAAATGTGCATCAAGAGGTACAACTTCTTGCCAAAACTCATTTGTTATGTCACAAACAATCTACTTCTGAGATTGTATTCATAATTTACAACAGATAGTTAAGTTAAGATAGTTAAGTTAAGATAAGTTAAGTTTATGTGACTTCCACATGTATGGGTTGAATTAATGTTAAGTTGGTAAAAATTGGGGGACCCGGGTTTGAAGACTGGGATTTTTTAATTTTGGGATCTTAGGATGCCTGACATTAGTTGGAGAAAAGTAAAAGCATTTGGTTGTTGTGCTGGCCACATGATACCCCCGTTAACCGTGGGCCACAGAAATAGATTGGCCTCTACATAGTCTGCCCTTTAGATCACAAGGTCTGAAAGTGGAACTATTTTTTAAACTACTTTTTCTACTAATTTAAAACTTAACTGTTTGATTACAGAGTCGCCATGTCAGGTCAACCGGGGCGGTTGTCATCATATCTGTGTAGAAGGGCATGGGGACCACTATCGGTGTAGATGTCATGAAGGCTACAGGTTGAAGAGCGATGGCAAATCTTGTGAAGGTAGGAACTTTAAAAACCTAGTAGAAAATATGTTCTTAGTAAAGGAAAGTAGAACACCGCTCTTGTAATCCAACTCTAAATGCAATAGTAAGTCTTGAAGCTTTGTGTAAACTAACCTTTGTACATTGCTGTCTGTTGTGTTGTTGGTTATGTAAGAAATTTCTATAAATCAAATAAGAACATAAAACTAAAATGTTATTTAACCTTGGTTAGGCCAATAATAGAATATGCATCCTCTGTTTGGGACATCCTCAACTCAAGAAAACATTAAGAAACTGGAACAGACACAAAATAGAGCAGTGAGATTCATAACAAACGAATATTCACATTTGGCTAGAGTAACACCTTTAGTAAAATCACTAAATTTAAAAAGCCTTCAGGACAGAAGACTCAAAAGTAAAGTAGCAATTATACATAAAACACTGAACCATAATCTTCAAATACAAAAACAAAATTTTATAAAATACTCAGAAAGACACAAAGATAAAGGCACATTCCTCATCCCATATGCTAGGACAAATTTGTACAAATACTCCTTCTTCACTAGTGCTATTAGAGCATGGAATGGGTTGCCTGAGCTAGCCAGGAAAACCAGTGACTTGGCAGAATTTAAGTCATTGGTTAACATGCATGACTGAATGCATGACACTTAGGACGTAATCATCTTCTTTTTTGAAGTAATGTCTGTATTATATAAGATAAGATAACCATATATAGTAGTAATGAGACTTTAACCAGTTGTAAGAAAAACATATCCACTTTCAAGGAAACCTTTATCCAGTGTCACAGTCCATTTTATCTTTTTATTTTACAGTTGTCTTGCATTTAGTAAAAAAAAAATGCTATTGTAGGTCTACTTATCATTGTATACCATTACAATTAACAAAAATGTTTTTGACTTTTTGGTTACTTTCACTTATTAAGAGAGCCATTCTATTGCATTTATCTTAATTTTGTATGCCTAGTTCAATGATGATGGAGAGTTTATTTTTCATGGTGTTACTTTTATTCAGAGGAGAACCCTTGCTTAGTGAACAATGGAGGCTGTGAGCATCTGTGTACAAATGATAGAGGGCGTCCTGTGTGTCAGTGTTATGAAGGAAGATACTTGTCTCCCAATGGAAGGTCCTGTTTGGGTAAGATATTTACTCAACATACATCTGTAGTTTTGCAGAATTTTCTTTTTCAGATAAGGATGCAATGCTAAGAATCTGGAATCCTGTTGACCAGGTATCCCTCTCTCTTTTTTCCTCCACAGTAATTGTCTTACCCAATTGAATAGTCATGAAGTCATCCACATTTTTCCCCCATTTTTTTTTTGATGGTACAGTTCGATGAAGGAACACAAATTTGTGCCATTTCTTGGTGTACATATTCCATTAAGTTTTTATTGATATGTGAATGACAGGAGGTCATCACAGAGCTCTGTTCATCTTCTTACCCTGTGACACTTCACCATTGGAGTGCTACAAGTGCCCCTGCTTTCCTGTTGCTTTTAGAGCATGAAATGGTTGGTTGAATCAGCCAGGAAAACCAAAAGTCAGCAGAGTTTAAATCTTCAGCTAGCATGAATGACAAGATTTAACACATGGATACATGTGTTCAAGTGCTTGGCTTCTGAACCGACGGGTCTTAGGTTAAAATCTCTGTGAATTTTGGATGACCCCGAGTCCAACTAACTCTGATGTGTACCTGAAATCAGTAGGGAAAAATAAAGGTAGGTGGTCATTGTGCCGGCCATATGACATCCTTGTTAAGTCAGCCATGGAACCTGATGACCTGCCCATCATCTGCACTATATAGATTGCAAGGTCTGAAAGGGGAACTTTACTTTTTTTGTACATTTATCTTCTGTATTGGAGGAAAGTCTGTACTTGAAAGATTAGTTGGTATTTAAAATGATACCTTAGGCATAGCTTCATATTTAATGTTTTCTAATAATGGCAATACAATCTCTTTTCTTTTCTAATGAGTTTGCATTATGGGATATGTTTCAGACATAGATGAGTGCAAGGAAAATAAAGCACAGTGTCTACAGACATGTATCAACACTGAAGGCTCCTACATTTGCACATGCACCCCAGGGTACCAGTTAGGGGTAGACAACAAGTCTTGCTATCGTAAGTATACGCTTCTCCCACCGTTTGTTTTGGGCAGAAATTCCCTTTTTATTAGAATCCATTTCATAAACTAAATAAAGCTGCAAAACATATATAAGCATACATTATATCCTATGGGTTTTTTTTTTCTTATTGCTTTAACTGTAGGTTTAGCCTGAGCTAATGTACTATATTACTGACGCTTTTATATAGCTTTTAATTGACTTAAGCAACTAAATCATTCACTTTATTTAGACATTTTCATTGCAAATAAGATCTTTTTTCTTAAAATCTTGAGTTTTAGTTATCAGCTGTCTATAAAACTATATTTAAAAGGGCTATTTCAATAAGAAAAAAAATTGTCATGAATAATAAAGAAGTTAAGTTGGCAACACTTTATCTTAAAGTTAGGTTACACTAATGAAGCTTGAAGTATGTAGACATTGCAGTGCTGCATTTTGGAATTGAAGTTTTCATAAAGTAGGTTTATTGATCCTATGCTATTGTTCAGTTACTACCAACTTTAATATTCCTGAACACTTCAAAATAGTTTGGAAGATCTGGCCACAAGGTTTTCATCCATAGCCTTAAAGTTGCAAAACCTTTGTTTTCTATACCGAGTCCTCAGGAATGGGATGAAACCCTAGGTGTTGTGTTGATTTTGTGGGAATGGGGATTGCATTTTGTTCCTGTTTATTATGGTACAAAGGGAATGAATCCTGTCAACTTGTAATGGTCTTGTTGTTGCATAACTCCATAAGTGTATTAACTCCCTTTGCTGAATTTGTTTGTCCTCCTTGCATCGATAAAGAACAAAACTCTTGCATTTTGGTGCTTGCTGCATGACTTTGTACAAGTGAGTTGGATGAGATACTTGAGCATATGTATGAGCAGACTGTACAACGTGAACAGGTTACCTCGATGAACTAATGATGAAACATTTAAAGGATACTATCTACACATTGTTCTGAAGTTCTTTTTTTTTAAAGATAACAAGTTTAAGTTAAAAGAAAGAGATCCCGAGGGAAGGTAGTCTGCAGGTTTTAAAATTGATACACATTTTATTTTCTTCACTTGTTAGCTAGCCTTCTTTTTTCACCCTTCTATATAGCTTAAATGGTGGGGAAAGTCAGATTAAACCTGGACAGTAAAAAGTTGAATGTAGTGACTCTCAGCCATAATGAAATCATAACCCTCGTTTAGACAAAAGGTCATCCCTGCTGTCAGAGTAAAGGAGAAAACATAGCATTGACTCGTTTTAAGGTAGTTTTATTGACAAATAAAATGCATGCATCTTGAAATTTATTTTCAAGTTTTTTGAGTCATGTGTTAGTTTCTCTTTTTTCTTTTTTGTTCTTTTCTCTTTTTTCTTTTTTGTTCTAAAGAGATTATTTCTTTTCTTTTTTAAAATATACTTTTCTTAATCAGTCAGTGGTCCAATAACCGAGTCTCTGGTTATTCAGGCATTGTTATCCTTCAGTTGGAACCACTATTTGTTGAATCTTTTCTTTAAAGCCTCATAGAAATGCATTTAATCAGACTATCAACAGAATAATGTTAAAAACAAAAAATATAGACAAATCTTTGGAGTCAGTTTTTGTCCACTTGATGTTTTAATGAATGAATCTTATCTTGAGGAATATTGTTTTAAGTGAATAAATGTTGTGTCCCTCTCCTTTGTTGAAAATACATTAGGTGTGATAACCAAATGAGAAGTAGGAATTAATTGCATATTAAAATAATAACGTGTGAAAAATTATGGTGAAACATTTGTAACTGTAAACTGAGCTTGTATAGCTCGTAGGGGTGTTGTGTCTTGTATAGCACATAGGGGTTATTTTCATTCCATTGCAATGAATTTATAATTAATTTCTCCTATCGTTGAAGTACTGCAGTCTGGTTATTAAGCAGTAGAGTTGGACTATGTCTGTACTACCAGTACTTGTGGTTTCATGTGTGTTTGTGATACAGACTGTCAATATACAGTTCTATCATTCTATGTGGAAAATTCTATCATTCTATGTGGAAAATTCAAATCTGTTTGTGGTCTTTATTCTCAAAATACCTCTCCACAAGTACCATTTCATCCCAAATCATGCTGAAATTGATATTTCTTGATTTCTAAAATGATATTATTGGTTAGGATATGGATGATTGCTCTATAGATATTTAAAATGTTTCAGATATGGTGCCATTATGTTATATTTTAAACTTAGACATACACTTTAAAAATTTTTTTTTTTTTTTTTTAATCTAACCCTTTTTTTTTTAATAATTAATAATTTGCTATTTCATGAAAATATTTACCTAGAAATTAACTTACTGACCTTCATGAGTATTATGATGAATAGTTTAAAAATTTGTTTTATTCAGCATTTTGCTTTCTAATATTTTGTTTTGACTAGCATTTTAAATGAATTATTCGGTAAAGGTCTTTGCTTGCATATTATCCTTTTAATAGTCATATATGCTTTATTAAATTTAGTTAGTCATTGGCCAATGGCAATCATCACAAGCATTATTTACTGTCTGCATCAAACTCTTAGCTATTAAAACTGTAGTTTTCTTTATTGAACTAATGGATTGTCACTCCCCTTTACTTGTCTGCCCTTTGCTGTCCGTGTGCCAGTTCTGACTAACTCCAGCAGAGATGAGGGACAAGGTAAATATTCCACATTATTTTTTGAGTACTTTAATATACTGACTTGACTCTGTTCATCTTGTCGTACGACTGCCCAGCAGCCAGTATAATTTGTTAAATCATTTTGAGTTTTATACATTTTATTTTTCCACTTTTAGAATTTTTATTACAGATTTGTAATACTATCTAGTAATAAGCTTTATCTTCATGAACATTTTAAATGTGACAGAACCATTATTCTTTACATTTATTAAAACTAATAAAAAAAACACTAATTTTATGAATCATTTGAATATAAAATTATCAAATTTTATAATTATTAATAAAGCTTTTTTTAAAATCTTTATTGTTTTATTGATATTTCACTGAAAGCACAAATTACTTATTTATTATAATGATAAACAAAAAATATTTTAAATTATAATATTTTTGTATGACCATCTTGAAATGTATAAATAGGTTTTATGATATGAGCTTACATAGATTAAGTGATAAAAGTTTTTAAAAAGGTTGTTCTTTAAACTATGCATAAAGTTGCTTCTTTAAAAGATATGTTTTTAGTTAATTAAAAGTTACATAACTTTAAACTTTCAACCTATTGTCATTTAAAATCTTGACATAGTATTTTGATTAGTACTGTGAAGAAAATAAGTCTTAAACAAACTTGGAAAGACACAGTTTAACACAGCAGCACTGAGCTCACATCCAATGAAACATTGTCTTTTTGTAATTGTCCCACACATAGCTTTACAAACAGAGTCCATGTCTGAGAGATTGAGGACCTCTGGGAATAAATCTGGTAAATTTGGTGTCTAGTAGTCTCCTACAGTGTGGTCACTAAGTAGATGAATAGAGAATTAAAACACCAACATGTTTACCTGTTTTATGACTTGGATTTTACCTTTAAACTCGTCCTTGTGCGGGTTTTAAAATAGGCACAAGCATATGGTCATAAATATATTTATTTGTTTTTAATTTCTGATTTCCTCTTTCATTTATTTATTATTTATTTTGAAACAAAAAGAAAAACCATACCACAAACAACTTATGAAGAAAAACATATTTTTAGTGCATTTTGTTGTTTTTTTTCTTTAGCCTTGTATTGCATTTAGTTGTGCATTATCCCATATATTCAGATAAGATTTTATGTGAGCTAGCGATGTTAGACTATCTGCATGTTTTGTTTTGTTCTTGTTTGATTTTTCTCAAGTTTTATTTCAAATACCGCTTTTTGTATTATGAAAACATACATATGATACATGAAATTTTTTTTTTTCACTTAAGATTCTGGCGCACTTTAATTTCAACAATGTGTTTAAAAAGCAGAAAAACAGAAGAAAAAAAAACACCTTAATTTAATAAATACTAAATTATATTCTCTATTCATTAGATACAGGTCTATTAGTTTATAGTGTGTACTTTTCTTTTTATCATTTTAGTTCTTGTGATCAATGATGCCAAATTTAACTTATTTTTGAGTCTCTTATTTATTCATTTCTAGTTTATCTTGCTAAACTCTTTCAAAACAAGTTAACCACAATGGACACTGATTGTACACAAGCATAACTAGATCTTTAAGACATTGCTGATTAAAAAATTTGAACAAAAACCTTACAAAATGCATTTTACTCGTATTTTCTGTATTGAAAAAGCATTTAAGTAATTCATTGCTACCACTAACTCATTTATCTTTAAAGTGTTTGTTTTTTATTGTCAAAGTTATAATAGTCTATATGGTTTAAACTGTTTCTTTTAAAGCTATTTTGTAGAAAAATCAAACCATTGTGCCAGAGCTTATTTGATGACCTTTGTCTCAGGTATCGCCATGGAGATTGTAGACTACTGCGCTTTAAGCAATGGGGGCTGTTCTCACAAGTGCAATCACTCCTCTGATGGTCCCCTCTGTTCCTGTAGACAGGGGTACATGCTCCAGGCTGATGGCAAGTCCTGTGAAGGTACTGTGTTTAGAAGTAGAGTAGAAGTATACAAAAATATATAAGAAACGAAAATTTGGACAAAACCTTTAATGCAAATGGTTTCTTTCTGTCTATTCAGACACTTTATTTGACACTTTATTTCGTTATGCTTTGCAGTTACTTTTTTTTCTTATAAAGTTATATCTACTCTGTATGATAAAAAGTTATTTTTCCCATTCCCAATCTCGGATCAAGCTGAAATTTTCCAAAAGTATTTCTTTTACCTGACAATGCATAAATCAATATAAAAAATTTACCAATTAGTTTATTAACTGTTAGTAATTAATTATTTTGTTTGGTATCTTGAACAAGGGGAAAGAAATTATATTTGACAGATGTAGGGGTATATTGAGCACCTTTTATGCATTTAATTTTAGTCTTATAATCATTCTTATATGCTGTTATGCTTAATATACATACACTTGATTTTCCTTAAAAATTAATTTTTTAGGTTGATTAACTGCTTTAGACATGAGAGTAATTTATAGACTATCTATATTTATCTTCCTTTTAATATCAAAGATATATATAAAAAAAATAATATATTTAAACTAAATTCAACTCTTATTGTCTGATAAAACATTTGTTCATTATTATTTCTCCCACACCCAATCTCAGATCAAGCTGAAATTTTGCAAAAGTATTTCTTTTACCTGACAATGCATAAATCAATATAAAAAATTTACCAATTAGTTTATTAACTGTTGGTAATTAATTATTCTGTTTGGTATCTTGAACAAGGGGAAAGAAATCATACTTGACAGATGTGGGGGTATAAGTTGAATTAGTCCCCTTGAGGTATATTGAGCCCCGAGTTTACATTTCTTTTTTGCATTTAATTTTAGTCTTATAATCATTCTTATATGCTGTTATGCTTAATATACATACACTTGATTTTCCTTAAAAATTAATTTTTTAGGTTGATTAACTGCTTTAGACATGAGAGTAATTTATAGACTATCTATATTTATCTTCCTTTTAATATCAAAGATATATATAAAAAAAATAATATATTTAAACTAAATTCAACTCTTATTGTCTGATAAAACATTTGTTCATTATTATTTCTCCCACACCCAATCTCAGATCAAGCTGAAATTTTGCAAAAGTATTTCTTTTACCTGACAATGCATAAATCAATATAAAAAATTTACCAATTAGTTTATTAACTGTTGGTAATTAATTATTCTGTTTGGTATCTTGAACAAGGGGAAAGAAATCATACTTGACAGATGTGGGGGTATAAGTTGAATTAGTCCCCTTGAGGTATATTGAGCCCCGAGTTTACATTTCTTTTTTGCATTTAATTTTAGTCTTATAATCATTCTTATATGCTGTTTTGCTTAATATACATAAACTTGATTTTCCTTAAAAATTAATTTTTGAAGTTGATTAACTGCTTTAGACATGAGAGTAATTTATAGACTATCAATATTTATCTCCCTTTTAATATCAAAGATATATAAAAAAAAATTATATATTTAAACTTAATTGAACCATACCCTATATTTTTAAAAGATGTAAGTTGTTTGGAAATGTAGAAGTTGCCTGACTTTAGAAACATACTGTTAGGAATGGTGTTTCTGCAGGCCTAAATAATTTAAAATGTTGATTTATTTAAAGCCCCATGAATCAGTCATGCTATTGCATATTTTATTTGATTGGATTATAAAATATACTTATCGTTTGTGTATTTTAAAATGAGCCACATTAAAAATTAGTCTTGTATATATTGTTAATTTAAATTAGTTTTGTATTGCGGCCATGAATAGTTTCATTTAATAAAGTTTTTAATCTGAGCTTTCTTTTTTTTTTGAAGATATCAATGAGTGCTCAGGATCTTCTCACTGCTGTTCTCACATCTGTAACAACAACCCTGGAGGTTACACCTGTGGCTGTACACCTGGCTTTGTCTTGAAAGACAGGTGCCAGTGTGAAGGTAGGTAACACTTGTTGAGAGATTGGACCAGTAGCTGCAAGCTATTCAAGCAGCACATCTCATTGGCTAAAGCAGTCAAGTATTCAAGTCATAAAATTATTTCATAATTTAAAATGATTTCACAAAATGCTAGTGTTGGCATATTTGAATCAACTTATTAAAATGAAGAAGCAGTATTTAATAAAGTGTTGCAGATCTTCTATGTAGCTCTAAACTCTAAAGTGCTAAAGATTAGTCAAAAGTACTAAAGAGTCACATTGTTTTCTTTGAGAGTTTAATTATTTTTATACCATCTCTCAATACACACAGAGTCAATCAACTATGTTCTGAAGTAACACAGCTTGATTGAAGTTAAATCCTTTAAAACTCAATCCATTAGAGCAATGAAATATTTGTGTATATATTCAAATTTGAAATCTCAGTGATAAATACAATGAAAATATTTGCACTGTTAACTGACAGTAATGGAGCTTGACTGCTTGTATGCACAGACCAACTACCCCAATATCTATCTGACTTGGTTTTCTTTAATTTTTAAAACATATCTTTCCAGTAGTCAGTATTCTTACTGCGAACCAGTGTACTTGTTTATGCTTAAGTTTTTGGCTTTTCTGTTCATCTAGAATGTACACTATTTCCTCCTTGAAGAGCTTCTTGAACCTGTCTTATGAACCAAATGTTCAGTCAAGCTTAACACCCATCTTTGTCACCCTGTTGAAGTAGTACATTTCCAGAACATTCTAATGCTTCTTGTGTTTTCTCCTTTCCAGATATCAACGAGTGTGAAGATGGAAATGTGGAATGTGAGCAGCTTTGTGTCAACTCTGTCGGCTCCTACAGCTGCACTTGCAATACAGGCTTCATAGCTAAAGGGAAGACTTGCATTCGTAAGTTTTCTTCCACTACATTGATGGCATGAACGATTTGAATTCCAGACAATCACTTCTCTATAACTATACATTTTTGTTTCCAGAAAGATGTCATTTCTCTATATTTATTCATTTTCAGATAAGACTTCTCAGCAATTATAAAATGAAATAATGTTTTTTTTCTTTTTAACATGTAACAGTTAAATCATCTGAAATGTGCATGAATTATTGATTTCATAAGTTTTTGTACCTCTTTTTTAGAAGATGTAGATTTGTAATAAACACATTTGAAGATCAAGAAATGGAAGAGAGTTCTACAAAAAAAAAATCTAATTACTTTGAAAAATAATTTAATTTTTGCTGCAAGATAATGTCAAGTACTATCAAAGAGTGTATAAACTATAATTGCAAGATGTTTTTTTATGGGTTTAGCAGCTACTAATGTTCTTGTTTAATTTTCTTTACCTTTACCTATCCCTTAGTCTGTTGGGACACTATGCAAGATTCATCGACTGTCTTTTTCTATTCTTGTATAATACCAAAGAAAAAATGTTACTATTAGAATATAAATAATGAAAAGGATAGTGAAAATGATGTGTGCAGTGCAGATGTTGTCTAATAGGTTTCTAAAATTGGACATTTTAGATGCAAGACTGGATTTCAAATCATGAACATTTAGAAGCTTATAATTTTTTTTTAAAACAAAAAAGAAAAATGCTGTAAGTGATGATCAAGGCTATGTTTTCTTACCAATAATATATTTTTGTCAAAGTAGTAAATGGGGAAACAACTCATTGTGTACAAGGTAGTTCTTACTATACTTAGGCATTGAAAGGCACCACCATTGTTCAAGAAATAGAGTGTGTGTTAACATCTACCACAGAAAAAAGAAATAAAAATCAAGATATTCAATAGTTTTGTTGTTTTTTCCCTCATTTTTTTTTCCTGTTTTCCCTACACACATTTACTATTTGTTTATTGAATTTCTTTCCTGTATGAGATTATAAGTGTTTAGCCTCCTGTATGGGATTATAAGTGTAATTCTTTTGGATGCTTGTATATTTTTCTCTAGATAAATCTAGATCCAGTTCATAGTATTCAATTGGGCTGGATATAAAATTAAGTTTATTTTTCAAAATAAAACTTTGGCTTATGTTTATCAATTAACAAATTTAATTATTTAAAAATGTTTGCAAGCCTTAAAAAGAAAGTAACATGATTTTTTTTTTATTATAATGTTCACAAATTACTTTATAATTGGTTATAATTTTAGTATTCCTGTTTAGAATTTGTGTTTCAATTAACTATTTGTTTTTACCTGTTTATAAATTACATTCTTAGTGTTGATGTTTAGACAAGGAAAATCAATCTCTACAGTTCAATTATTCAGTCACTTGCTGGCAATAGCTTCTTAACTAGTGCAACAATAGGCGTTATGTTTAGTTCTTTTCAATGAGGGTTCAAATCTCTGAAGTACTCTCTCAAATCAAGCTCATAACTCACTTTGAGAAATTTTAAATTTCTGTTGATTAAGCATTAAGAAATACTTTATTGTTTATAAATGGCTACTTTAGAAAGAACAAAAAATCATATACGGAATAGATTCATTCAGATAGCAAAATTGTGTTTAAAAGTCTTGCATACTTTGCCACTTAGAGCAAAAATGACTATACAGATCTTGACATTTTATTAAGGAATCTGTCTACATTTGTGAGAGATTGTTTTTCATCTGTTTTTATATTATTATTTTTGGTGTTTATATGTTTGATCTTTGTTGTTATTTAGCTACAGAAGCTCGTATTATAGACCCTGGCCCGCAAAGAGGAGACCTCCCCATGATAAGGTTCCAAAGTACCCCAAAGTCAGTAATTAGTCTTGACGCTGAGTACGATGAACATTCCCTCTCTCAAGAACTGGCTGATCATCAAACTATAATTCGTTAGTATTCAGTTTTAACTAATTTCTCTCATTATAGAGATTTGGCTATATTTTATTTATTCTATACATAGTCAAAACTAACATTAAGTGACTTATGCTTTTCAATCTTTGTGTGCATCTTGCCAGTTAAAATGTTGCTCCGGGGGTTTCTTTCCGCTCCTAAGCTTGACACCCTGAAGTTAAAAAGAGACAGTCTGGTACACCTTGTGCCACTGAAAACTGACTCATTGCCTAGCTTCTTTTTAATCTGGAAATAATTACCTCAAGGTGATCCATTGAACTAAAAAGTGTTAGTTCTCTGACCTACACATTGAAGTGGCTGTGTTTTCTAATTGTCACTCTATCTATTAGACTTCTGCCTCTCAAAGTAATCTGCAGATTCAGAGAAGCCTATATGGTAACACACTGAAGAAACTCAAAGAGTTGAATAGAACCTGTTGATGAGTTTAATACCTTTTGAAATGAATTCTCCATTGATGGACTAAAATTCACATCAAACATAAATCACTTAGTATTAATCAAAGTATTAAAGTTTCAAAAAAACTACTGATAGCAAAGCACATTGAACAGTAAATAATTATTGATGAAACAATCATTGACCCAGATATTTTGAATCTTTTCCCCTTTATAGTCTCCCAAAAACATTGTTATTCTGGACCCTTTCTTCGAATTTTCTATTCTTGTGACCCTCTTATTTGTTTGCAAAAATATTTCTCTGATGACATCCTTTGATCTGATCGATTGACTTACCACAAAACAATTGATCCATATCTTCAATCAATATCTTACCAGGCTCTATACTCTCATAGCCACAATGCACAGACCAGTAAATACTTACATTTTTCCATGAAGCTAGAGATTCTATTTACTGGTCAGTAACTCATGTCTAAAAATATCATTTGCCTAACTAAATGTCCCAGAGGCAGTTACAATCCTTTTTGAATAGGCATCCCTTATTTGTATCTTGCACAGGTCATAGGGGCTTGTTTCTTGTGCAGGTCATAGGGGATTGTTTCTTGTACAGGTCATTGGGGATTGTTTCTTCTACAGGTCATAGGGGCTTATTTCTTGTACAGGTCTTAGGGGCTTGTATCTTGTACAGGTCATAGGGGATTGTTTTTTGTACAGCTCAAAGCTCAATGAATAAAAGATCATTGCATTTGTTGATGCTTAAATGTGTGAAACCAATAAGCTGACCTAATCTGCTTTGTACTTGTGTACCATATACTACAAATAAACCAGCAGGTTGATGATTGCTGTCTTCCCTTATAAATGAATTATGCTTTTCATCTGTCACTGAGTATTGATAGCTTCTTTTTCATTATGGTTGTGAAGTGAGAAATGTTGATATTCAATTATAGTCACTAGAAGTATTGACTGTTTTCCAAGTCTCTGATGGTCTAAACCCTTTACCATTTAAGCACATGTTTCGAAATTCTTATAGACTTGTATTTTGTTTGTAGTTCTGTTTACCAGGTTAAAAACATGAAGTGAAATTGATCAGTCGGTTGTTAGACATGAATTGTGGAATGGAGCACAGCTTGTAATAGTTGTAGTATTTCTCTCATAAATAAAGCACATTTATGTTGCAACCTTTGAACTGGATTAATTTCCATGCATGTCATTCTTACACTTAATTTATTATATTAGATTTCTTTGGTAGACACAGCATTAATGTTTATACTTTTGGCTTCTTGTTTCTTAGCTTGTACATTTTTGTTCTCTTTCACTGTATGTCTTCAAATATTATAAAACAGCTCCTCTGCCTGTCACTGAGACTAGTTGTTATAGTAGGCCTCAATATTGAACTGTGACATCACAGTCTGTTTAGACCGTGACTTGTTGCCATTTCACAGGTTCACATATGTTTTGAGGCCTACTATACAATTGGTCTAGGTGTGACTTTTGTATACATGTAGCTAGTAAAATAAGCAATTAACATTTTTTTTAGTTGAACCCTGAAGATGTACTGTTGAATGTATTTCCCTAAACTAATTTAACATCCTGTGTTTGTTATGAGTAATTTTAAATCACCTTTTCATTTTTTTTTTCTTCCTCTGGCTTCTTTCACTAGGCAATCAGACAGGTATGAAAAAAAAACAACTTATTTTTTTTTGTTATAAATTTATTGGACATCAGCTTTGCAGCTGCTAACAAAGGAACACAGCTTATTGACAGTTTAGGACCCAAATAGCCAGTAACAAAACCATATCTAGATTAATATATTTTTAATCATGTGGGTGTGACGATACGAAACTTGCATGCAAGGTTTCATTTGAGTTTTTCCCAGCAAACCGTGAGAAACTTTAATTTTAACTTAAAACAATTATTTTCCTGTCCACCCATAACTAATTTCTTGTAGGATTTATCCCCCCTCGCACGTTTCTCACGGGACGAATCTCGACATAAAACATTAACTAGCTTCTCTAGGGCTAACTTTTAATTATTGACCGCTGGGCAGGTGCATGACCAGCACACAATAAGTCGCTGCACCAGCACTACACGCCGCGGCCTAATAACTTTTCACACCTATCCCCCCCTCCCCGCAGGATACACATCGCTCTAAGAATAGCATTGCACTCGGGCTGGACAGATACATATTCGCCTAAGACTTTACTCTCACGGTAGGCAACGAATATTGACCATAAATCTGACCTGACGCCTGACATCTCCGGTACATCGATACATGTGAGAAGATCAGCTAGCTTTCTTCCCCACCCGTTAAACGAAAAGTCCCATCTATATATAGAGAGAGACCAAAGCATTCCAAATTAGGCCCGCTAGGATTCATACAGTCTCCTCTGTTAGGAAGTTTAGTTGTGAGATTTCATTAGGGACAAACGGCCTGGTTGCTACCCCTGATTGCTACCCCTGGTTGCTATCCCTGATTGCTACCCCTGGTTACTACACACGATTGCTACAACTACCAGATCTCCATAGAAAGCTGTAACCGAGGCAGACCACACCAGATACACCCCCCCCCCCCAATTACATACCTGTTAGCAAGAAGGCATTGCCTACTGTCCTTGGCCCTAACATATTGCCCAGTGTCCACAGTGCCCTATACTGCCCAGTATCATCTGCCCAGTACCCGGCCCAAACTGTCCACTGCCCAATAGTTATTGCCTAATGCCGACAGATTAGAGCAACCTTCGCAGCAGAAGATAAACTGGTGTTGAGTTAGCACGGCTCTCTACGAGCTAGAGATCACAGCTGAGAGATCGTCCAACTTAGTCTACAGCACCAACCCTCTCTACTGCTAAACAGGCAGCGGCCTCACCCTAGAGCCAGCTTGCCTACAGCATAGGGAATATCCCGAGCCGACGTCCTAAGACAGAGCCGGATGACTCATCCTTCTGAGTGCCAGTCCTACGACCGCCAGAAGACGACCCAGGAGCTAGCAGCTAAGAAAAATAAGTAGCAGACTTAGGAACATTCTTCTCCTCCAATCACTCAATAATTAGCAATCCATGATGAACAGTTATTCTAGATATTAGCACCTTTACTTCTTTTATTTTCTTAATTATAATTTTATTTAATCATTTATCTCTTGTAAACTTTCATTTATTAAATTATTTTATTTATAAACTTATAATATTGGTCTGTTCTTACTGTTAGTTGCGGTGTGCCTGTACAAAATCTTATATGTGAGCGGGATAAAATTTAATAAAATTTCCCCTAGACCTAAACAAACAAGCCATATATTAACTAATTAACATCTCGTCACATATTAGTGGGGTCTTGTCACGGGATCTGTAACTAGAATCCTTTATTAGACAGGCACAGGCATACAGCAGTAGAACTTTCCAAAAGCTAATATAGTTAACTTTATTTATCTTAAAGTAACGGATTGCAAACTAAGTGAAGAGTGTTGCTAGAGTCTTTATTTTATATCTATTTTATTTTAGATGTTATCACATATTATCTTAGTTTAATATTATTATTGGTGGTTATTTTAATTAGCATCACTGTGCTTAACATTATATTATCATTACGGGCAACGTGGTTGTTTCATACGGGCTTCATATAACACTCTCACTTCAATAATATCCCTCCTTTTAGTCTTATTAGTCTCCCATTTTATTTCTCTCATACATAAATAATGGCCAGCAATACAAGGTCCAAGACCGACTCTGACAAAAAACTGAAAATACAAGAGCTGACAGAGACAGCGGCATTGTTAGAGTTAGAGGGGCCTAGCCGCTCTGATTACATCCGACAAAAGTTGGATGAATGGGAATTAGAGGAGAAGTTAGCTCGAGAACGAGAATTCGAGTTAGCAATGGAGAAAGAGAAACACGAGCACGAGTTAGCCAAAGAAAAAGAAAAACTACAACTCGAGCACGAGAAACTTAAAAATGAGCAGGAGTTAGCTAGAGACAAAGAGAAGTATGAGCATGAGTTAGCTATGGAGCGGGAGAGACAGGCAACTGAAAGAGCTAAAATAGCTCAAGAGAATGAGACGGCTCGCACAGTCGCTGATTCTCAGCCTGCTAGCCCAGCTTCCAGCCAAGGGTCCTCAAGTAGCTCACCTAACATCCCCTTCGAGCCCTTCGATGAGAAGAGCGAAAGTGTTGAAGTTTATTTAACACGATTCGAAGAGGTGGCACGCTATTATAGCTTGCCCAAGGATAGGTGGTGTTTCAGGCTAGCTCAATGCCTTAGAGGCAAGGCTTACGAGGCTTACACAAAGCTCCCCTCATACCAAAGGGAGGACTTTGAAGCCCTAAAAGAGGCACTATTGGTTCAATTTGAGCTAACCTCTGATTCATACCATAAGAAGTTTCGAGGGTCCCGCCTTGAGCGCAAAGAAACGTATGTCAATCTTTGCGACAGGCTGGACAAATACCTCGGAAAATGGCTAGCCCTCAGCAAAATGCCAGAAACGTTTGAAGGTCTTAGAAACCTTATTCTAGCTGAGCAGCTTCGAGACTGCTTAACGCAGGAAACTCGTATATATGTCAATGAGCAACAGGTGATTGACCCTTCTGACATTGCAATTGCTGCAGACCGATACTTAGCTGCCAGACGTGACACTAAGACAAAGACGGAAGACTCAAAGCCCCAAGCAAGCACAAATAGAGCTATCTCCCACCAAGGGAAAAACAACCCACCCAACCACAAAACCAACCAGGCCGTTCATCCTCGCCCCAATACCCCGAACCCTGCTAATTATAGATCTTCTCACCCGCCCCCAAAACAATGGTGTAATTTCCATAAAATTAACTCGCACGACACTAAAGACTGTCGGAGCAGAGGTAAGCCCACCCATACTCTAAATAGTATACGCAATCCTGCACCGAGTGATGCTGAAGCCCTCGTCTTGGCCGCAGTAAGCGCTCAGTCAGGTGAGTCTCCTCATCCCCCAAGTGTCGAAAAGGCGCTGGTCAACGGGAGAGCTGTGACTTGTCTCAACGACACAGGTTGCTTGGTGGAAGCTGTAGTTCGGGAGTCATTGGTAAGCCCAAGCGACTACATCGAGGAGACTACACAAATCCAAACCGTTGATTTGGAGAGTCCGCCCAAGACTCTACCTATGGCTCTCATAAATGTAGAGTCAAAATATGTCCGCGGTCGCATCAAAGCGATTGTGATGAAATCCCCAGCCTATGATCTCATATTAGGCTGCCGATACGTGTTTCTAGGAACACCACCATACCCCAGCGTCTCTGCACCTGTTCTCACCAGATCACAGGTACAAGTGGAAGAATCTGACTCCCTCAAAGTCAATACCATTCCCACTGAGATTAGGGAAGCTCAAAAGCAAGACCCCTCGCTTCAAAAATATCTTAGGTTCGCCCAAGAAGGTGAACCCGCCCTTGGCAAGGTACAATTCTTCTTTAAAACAGGGCTACTATATCGACGAGGTAAAGAACCAGATGCCTGCAACCAGCTGGTTGTGCCCAAACCATACAGGGAGCAGGTTATGCAAACAGGTCATGCCTCCTCTTTAAGTGCCCATCAAGGTCAGAGCTCGACCCTCAACAGGATCCGATTCCATTACTTCTGGCCTGGCATGACCGAAAACATCAAACGATATGTCGCCTCATGTCCACAGTGCCAAAAGTTGTCACCAAAGAATCGCATTCCGCCCGTTCCTCTGGGAAAAACCCCTTTGATCGAAACTCCGTTTAAACGAGTATCTGTGGACATACTTGGTCCTCTACCCCGCACGAAGAAAAGAAACGCCTACATTCTTTGTGTCATATGTCAAGCATCAAGATGGCCAGAGGCCGCCCCTTTGTCAAGCATAGACTCTAAACATGTGGCTGAAGCTCTGTTCAATATGTTCACTCGGATAGGCTTTCCCGAAGAGATATTAACAGACAATGGTTCTCAGTTCACAGGGAAGTTAATGAAGGAGGTGTATGGTCTCTTTAATGCAAAACATCTCCGATCTTCGGTATACCACCCCCAAGCAAATGGTCTTGTAGAACGGTTCAATCACACTTTGGTAACGATGCTTAAACGCCTCATCGATGATAAACCAGAAGAGTGGGACACTTACCTACCTGCTGCTTTATTCGCATACCGAGAGGTACCTCACGCCAGTCTAGGGTATTCGCCATACCAGATCATCTTTGGATCTCATCCCCGTGGCCCACTAGAAATCCTAAAACAAACTTGGACCAAAGATCAACTCAACGATGAAGTCAAAACGGTGTCCAAATATGTGAAGGACCTCCAAGAAAGGCTACAAGACATACGGTCCCTGGCTAGAAGCAATCTCATCAAGGCACGTAAGAGACAAGAGAAATACTACAACAGGAGGGCTAAAGAACGGTCACTCAACGTCGGAGATAAGGTTCTCTTGTTACTGCCCAAGAACACAAACAAGTTACAGATTTGTTGGCAAGGCCCATTCGAGGTGCTGAAAAAGGTATCGCCCACTAACTACGTCATTAAAGTCGGTCGCAAGGAGAAGTCTTATCACGTGAACCTCCTCAAGCACTACTTAGAGAGGCCTTCACAAACGGACCCTCCCCGAGACTTGATGGCTATAGCGGTGGCAGAGGATGTGAAAGAACCCAAAGACCTAGTGGAGTACCCCCTCCATGCAGTGGAGACACACGAGAACGTCACCATTAGTCCACAGCTAGACGCCGAGCAAACGGCCGAGGTCAAATCTATGCTGGGGGAGTTCCGTGACGTCTTGTCGGATAAGCCTGGCAGAACATCGCTTGAGCGGTTTTCGATGAAGCTGTTAAGTGCTGAGCCCATAAAAGTAAAGGCCTACCCTTTACCTCACGCCAAATCTGAGGTCATCAAACAAGAGGTGGAAGAGCTTCTAAAAGCTGGAATTATAGCGCCTTCGGTTTCTCCATACAACGCTCCAGTGGTGCTAGTTCGAAAGCCAGATGGAGGCCATCGCATGTGCATTGATTTTCGACGCCTCAATGCAGTGGCTGAATTCCAAGCGGAGCCTCTTCCAGACCCAGCCACAATTTTTGCCAAATTAAGTCACGCTAGATATTTTAGCAAATTTGACTTAAGCCGAGGGTACTATCAAATAGAAGTTGAGCCAGAATGCAGACCTTTGCTAGCTTTTAGCACCCCACAAGGGCACTATGAATTTCAAACGGTCCCCTTTGGTCTGAATAACTCGTCTAGCGTGTTCACGCGTATGATGAGAAAGCTATTAGCTCCCATCGAAAGTCCAGGCATCCAAAATTTCATAGATGATATTCTGATCGCCACGGAGACCTGGTCCGAACACATAGCTCTCATCTCCTCCCTCTTGCTAAGGCTCCGCGAGACGGGTCTGACTGCTCGGCCCTCCAAATGTCTCATCGGTTTCACAAGACTCAAGTTCTTGGGCCATGTCATTCAAGAAAACCAGCTCATGCCAGACGAAGAAAAGGTTGCTCAATTACTTGAGGCTCCCAAGCCGATCACAAAAACTGGAGTGAGATCATTCCTCGGGATGTGTGGTTACTATCAAAAATTCATCCCACACTTCAACTCTATCGCTGCCCCACTGTCAGATCTAACAAAAAAGGATCGACCAGACAAGGTGACATGGAATGAGGAATGTGAACTCGCATTCCAACGACTCAAGGAATGCCTCACTTCATCACCGGTGCTCAAGCTACCTGACCTGTCCCGCACTTTCGTATTGAGGACAGACGCCAGTGGCTCTGGCCTGGGTGCAGTTCTGATGCAAACTGCCGAAGGATCCGGTGACACACTTTTTCCAGTAGCTTACGCAAGCCGTAAACTGAACCAGGCAGAATCCAACTACGCCACAATAGAGCTAGAATGCCTGGCACTGGTGTGGGCGATAGAGAAATTCCAGGCATTCTTATATGGAAAGCACTTCATTCTGCAAACTGACCACAAGCCGTTATCTTACTTATCCTCCAGCAAGCACCTAAATGCCAGACTTATGAGATGGTCTTTGCTATTGCAACCATACTCCTTCCAGGTTGAACATGTTCCTGGAAGTCAAAATGCAGCGCCCGATTTCCTCAGTCGGCACTGCGTTCTTGAGCCCACGGGCCTCAATGGGTACCACCCCTCAGTAAATTTAAACAATTAGATTGGGCAACAACAAAGCTCAAAAGAAACTTGTATGCAAGCAGTATTAGTATTCTGCGAATACTTTTTAAGTGGGTGGGTATGTGACGATACGAAACTTGCATGCAAGGTTTCATTTGAGTTTTTCCCAGCAAACCGTGAGAAACTTTAATTTTAACTTAAAACAATTATTTTCCTGTCCACCCATAACTAATTTCTTGTAGGATTTATCCCCCCTCGCACGTTTCTCACGGGACGAATCTCGACATAAAACATTAACTAGCTTCTCTAGGGCTAACTTTTAATTATTGACCGCTGGGCAGGTGCATGACCAGCACACAATAAGTCGCTGCACCAGCACTACACGCCGCGGCCTAATAACTTTTCACACCTATCCCCCCCTCCCCGCAGGATACACATCGCTCTAAGAATAGCATTGCACTCGGGCTGGACAGATACATATTCGCCTAAGACTTTACTCTCACGGTAGGCAACGAATATTGACCATAAATCTGACCTGACGCCTGACATCTCCGGTACATCGATACATGTGAGAAGATCAGCTAGCTTTCTTCCCCACCCGTTAAACGAAAAGTCCCATCTATATATAGAGAGAGACCAAAGCATTCCAAATTAGGCCCGCTAGGATTCATACAGTCTCCTCTGTTAGGAAGTTTAGTTGTGAGATTTCATTAGGGACAAACGGCCTGGTTGCTACCCCTGATTGCTACCCCTGGTTGCTATCCCTGATTGCTACCCCTGGTTACTACACACGATTGCTACAACTACCAGATCTCCATAGAAAGCTGTAACCGAGGCAGACCACACCAGATACACCCCCCCCCCCAATTACATACCTGTTAGCAAGAAGGCATTGCCTACTGTCCTTGGCCCTAACATATTGCCCAGTGTCCACAGTGCCCTATACTGCCCAGTATCATCTGCCCAGTACCCGGCCCAAACTGTCCACTGCCCAATAGTTATTGCCTAATGCCGACAGATTAGAGCAACCTTCGCAGCAGAAGATAAACTGGTGTTGAGTTAGCACGGCTCTCTACGAGCTAGAGATCACAGCTGAGAGATCGTCCAACTTAGTCTACAGCACCAACCCTCTCTACTGCTAAACAGGCAGCGGCCTCACCCTAGAGCCAGCTTGCCTACAGCATAGGGAATATCCCGAGCCGACGTCCTAAGACAGAGCCGGATGACTCATCCTTCTGAGTGCCAGTCCTACGACCGCCAGAAGACGACCCAGGAGCTAGCAGCTAAGAAAAATAAGTAGCAGACTTAGGAACATTCTTCTCCTCCAATCACTCAATAATTAGCAATCCATGATGAACAGTTATTCTAGATATTAGCACCTTTACTTCTTTTATTTTCTTAATTATAATTTTATTTAATCATTTATCTCTTGTAAACTTTCATTTATTAAATTATTTTATTTATAAACTTATAATATTGGTCTGTTCTTACTGTTAGTTGCGGTGTGCCTGTACAAAATCTTATATGTGAGCGGGATAAAATTTAATAAAATTTCCCCTAGACCTAAACAAACAAGCCATATATTAACTAATTAACATCTCGTCACAGTGGGTCAGTCATACATTTACCCATTAACTCTTTCTCTCCGTAATTATTTTCCCACATTTCAACGGAATTCTTCATTTTTCTCATTACTATTTCACTACCCTGTTATGATTAAGCTTCACTAGCTTTGTTGTTTGTTATCAGAAAATGTTTTATTTGGTATAGAATTAAAGGGGAATGCATGCTCTTTTTATATAACACAAAAAAAAGTTTATAAAATTAAACATGAATTTAATTTAATGATGTCAAATCAACGATGGCATCGTCGGTTAGGAGAGAAAGAGTTAAGTCTCTGGTTCATGACTGACTGAAACTATGTTGATAAACCAGGGGTACAAGCTGATCTACTTGTAATATCTACTTTTTAGTTTTTAATGTTTTATTTTATGAAACAATTGTTTCTTTTTGTATAGTTAAAAAAAAAAGGAAATGCAAAAAATGTATAAATAAAATGTGTCGAAGCAGTTGGACAGTTTTCTAATACATTTTTTTGACTAACTTTTTTGTAAACATCAAATTTTCTTTTAAAAAAATACATCACCCAAATAATTTGAATTTCCATAATTTTTATTTCATTTCTTTATTTTCAGTTCCTCATCCTGAGAGAATGAAAGGTTAATGTTTTTATTTTTACATTATGTTGGAACAAACTATACACATTTTCTACGGCGTCCTTTTCATATTTTGTCCCTATTCAAGGGTCTTATTATGTGAGAGGAAATGAAGAACTTCTGTTTTATTTTTTGTTTTAACACTGCCATTCTGCTATTTTACTTTCAAACGTGTTATTCCACTTGTAGTAGATTTGTTAATCACTTTTGTAGCTCAGCCTTAATTTCTTGCTAAGCACAATGTTTAAGAGATTAATCTAACACGATTTTACTCCCCTGTCAACTGCGATTGCATTTTGGCATGTTAAACTTAGCCCACTTCTAACTTTAGTTAACTATAAAGATTGTTACCCTTTAATTGTGTGTGCTTGTCAATTTAGATTATAACAATCTGTTTATCTCTGCCCCTCACAGGATGTATACCTGGTACATTTGGCCCAGACTGTCTCTACACCTGTAAGAACTGTATGAATGGTGGCAGGTGTAATTCTCAGAAAGATGCCTGCAATTGCCGACCTGGCTGGAGAGGAGTTCTGTGCAATATGACCTGCCCAGAGGTGTGTACTTAACCAATGCCATAATTAGGCCTGGTCATGATTGTATCAGCTCATTTGAAGCCTGCCATTCCACTGACATTCTATGGGAGGATTTGGCTAATTTTAAGGGGAAGGGGAAAAAATGTTTGAAAAAAAATAAAATTTCATTACAGGGGCATTGTGGCAGAGGGATAAAACAATGGGCTGCCTAAGTAAGTCTTAGTTCAAATACCTAAGGAGGCTATGAATTATATTTTCATGGGTGCCTGACATTCAAGTTGAGGTGGTCATTTTGACATTCAAATGTCATTTTCTAATCAAAAATAGGGTTACTACTTCTGGATGTGTTAAATTAAACACCATGATTATTTAGGATTTTAAACTGACATTATCATTATTGAAAACTAGGTATACAAACTACTTTATTTACACAAACATTTGCAAGTATGATTCCAGAAGACTAGCAACGTAACAAATAATACATAAAAAATGTTTTTCTTTCATGACATGTTTTCTAAAGTATTTTAGCACCAAATAAAAGTATCACTAGTTCTAAGATTAATGTATGCACATTATCTTTCCTTTCCATGTGCATGAACAGGATAAAAATATAAAGCAATATCATTTCAACCTTTAATAAACTAATCATCATCAAACTCAAGGGGCAGAAATGTTCCCTTTTTAAAAGTGTTGAAAAGAAACTTGTGTGATATATAACTCATCTATTCATTAGACAAATTCATGCTCCCCTTTTCATTAGTGCTATTACAGCATAGAATTACTTACTACTTACTTAATCCTGTGCACTCCCAGGGGAGCATAGGGCCGCAACCACACCTCTCCACCGAACTCGGTTCTGAGCAGCTTTCTTCGTCTGCTCCCATGTCATTCCAGTACCCTCAGCTTCACTGATGACTGACCTCTTTCAGGATTGCTTGGGTCTGCCCACTTTCCTCTTTCCTTGTGGGTTCCAGTGGATTCCAGTCAAGTGCCTGCCTTGCAACATTGGTTGCTGGTTTTCGCAGGGTGTGTCCTATCCAGCTCCATTTTCGTTTTGTGATGTCTTGGGCTATGGGCTTTTGTCTAGTTCTCTCCCACAAATTGATAGTAATCTTTTCTGGCCACCTAATTCCTAATATCCGGCGTAGGCATTGGTTAACAAAGGTCTGGAGCTTTTCCATATTTGTTTTAGTGACTCTCCCAGTTTCTGAACCGTATAGAAGGACAGACTTAACGTTTGTATTATAGATTCGTATCTTGTTTTGTAGAGATAATGCCTTAGAGCGCCAGATAGTTTGAAGAGTTAAAAAGGCAAACCTAGCCTTATTGATCCAAAATAGTATATCATCATCAGCTCTGCCGTCTTTCTATTACAGCATAGAATAGTTTGCCTGAATTGGCCAAGGAAAACCAATGACTTGGCAGAGTTTTAAGTCTCTAACTAACATGAATGATTTGATAAACTCATGATTATGCATACAATGAACTTTATCTTCTTTGTAATTTAAATAATAAGAACAGGTATATAGAACGTAAGGGTTTCTTCTTCTGACCCTATAGATATGCCTTGTCTTTTGTTCTGAAGGAATGGAATATCCTAGTATCTCAGACTGATTTGTTTATTTAAGCGGGAAGCGTGGTCGAGAGGCCAAGTGCGCTTGAACTTGGCTTGGCTTGGCTTGGCTACCGAGAAGGGGGCTCGAGGTTCGACACCCGACTTGGGCAGAGTTGTGTTTACTGAGCGCCTAAAGGCAGCACGGAAAACCAACTCCTAGATACCCCCTCCCCCCCACCGGTCCACAACTGAGATTGGACCAAAAGCGCTCTGAGCATGCTATAAGCATGAAAGTAGCGCTATATAAAAGCTATAATAATATAATAATAAAAAGAATGCTTTCTGTAATGTTGACTTTGTTTTTGGTCTTGTTTGGCAGGCTTACACTTTAATGGCAAAAAGGTCATTATCAGCTTACTTATTTATTGTTGATATTTGTTTCTATCAGGGCACTTATGGTAATGATTGCAACAGCCTTTGCCGTTGTCTGAATGGTGGATCATGCAATCATGTGACTGGGGAGTGTACATGTCCAGCTGGTATTGAAGGCGAGTACTGTGAAGAAGGATGTCCGCCAGGATTCTATGGGGACAATTGTGAAAAGGTTGGTTTGTTTGGAATGTTTGGTGACGCCAGCTTTGTTGTCATTATTATAATAATAATAATAATAATCTTTATTATCCGTAAGGAAATTTGTCTTACAATTACATTACACCAAACAAAAAACATTATAACTATAAGAAACCAAAGTGTACATTCACACCAGACTCACTCATAATTTACATGTGACAAAGTTTATACCAGATTGTTCTTATTTAATGATTTGATTGCCATGGGAACAAAAGAGTGTTTGTGTCTGTTTGTCTTTACTATCGATGTCTTGTATCTCTTTTGTGATGGTAAAATCACAAAATCCTGACACAAAGGGTGATTCTTTATTTCGAGGATCTTGTTAGCTTTTTTATAGTAAGTGTAAAATCAAAGGACCGAACAGACAGTGATTTTTAATTTCGGGATCTTCAGGGTGCCTGTGAGTCCCCCCCAGCTCTAATGGGTACCTGACTTTAGTTGGGGAAAAGTAAAGGCGCTTGGTCATTGCGCTGGCCACGTATGACACCCTCGATAACCATGAGCCACAGAAACAGATGAGCTTAAAATCATCTGCCCCACAGATTGCAAAGTCTGAAAGGGGAACTTTACTTTTTATTTTACTTACCAAACTAAATAGCTGTGGGGGAAAAAGAATTTAATCATCGTTTTATCTGGCAGTTTATACTGTTGACCACTTGTGAACATTTAAATACAATTTTGATCGATGCTTTATTTGATTTGAGGCATGTCATTTTTATCTTTTCTGAGTAAATTTCATTTGAATTAGACTTGAATTGTCAAAAAGCTCTGAAGAATCAGAAGCAACAGGGGAAAATGTCTTGCCTGGGTTTTGGTGAGAGTTTAGAGGGCATGTGTCTTCCTAATCAATAGCTTGGCTAGGGCTTAATGACAGCATTAGTCCTTCCTGTACTGACCCAGTGTACTGCATACATCCTTACAGATAGTTTGAACATTTCTGTGTATGAATCTTAAAAAAAAAAAAGAAGTTACTTATGTCTTCTACAGCCACATGCACAAAAACATAGTATTCAACAGCAAAAATATTGGTAAATACAGTATAGCTAACAAAACATTATTTTACAGGTGTGTCCCCAGCAGTGCCCAGGTGGTTATTGCAACAGGAAGTATGGCTTCTGCAACTGTCGGCCAGGAAAGTTTGGGCCATCTTGCAATCAGCCTTGCCCTTCCTTTACTTTTGGTGTGAACTGCATGGAACAGTGTGATTGTAGCTCAGAAAACTCTGAGGGATGTGACCCTGTGGTAAGTTCAGACTTATACTTTCCATCCTTGGCTGTCTGGTTGCGTGCTGGACTGTCATTCAAATGTCTCAGCAGTCCTGGGTTCATACCCTACCTTCTACCATCCCCCATTGTCCTGCGAGAGGTTTGGACTAGAAAGTATACAATCTTCAACTCTGAAGGAACATCCTAAACATGTAAAACAAAATAAACCAAATAAATATTTAAAATTATCTTTGACTTAAGTTAAGAATATTTAGCTATTCATGAGTCCTTCTTAATCAGTGCTGATAAAATTCACTAGTAGTCATAATCTTTTGCATTCACTAATAGTTATTCTGATTTTTTTAATTGGAAACCAAACACAAAAATTATCACATAAAAATATAGATAGTACTTATCTTTATTGTAAAGAGCAATACTGTTTTTACATTTAATTACAAGGGTAAATTTTTAAACAGTAAATAAAACCTCCATGCTGTTGCGTTCATATCATATGAATGGGAACTATTTTAATTGGGTGAGATGTATTCAGTGCTTAAACATTAAGACAAAAATGCTATTGTCATTGTTTTTGTAGCTGCATGGCTGGTAATAAAATTAAGTACCACTAATTACAGCATTACAGTCATTGCATTACAGAGCATTGATTCTCTCTCATTTTTTAGCATTACATTAGTAAGACTTTACTGTGTATAGTTCTTTCAGGTTTCTTTGCCACATTATTCACAGTTTCTACCATCAACTGATTCATTGGCTATTCTTAAATAAATTACCTTTTTCTTCCATATTTAACTTAAATGTTTGTCTCTTTGTGAGATTCAGAAAATGTGTCACTCTTTGAAGATGATATTAGTTCTCTGTGCAGTGTATACATTCAACTTTCTTGCTAGATGCTTTTTTCAAGTTTCTTTATAATGAGAGCATTAGTATCTGATTATGGTTGCCAGGTATAATTTTCTTCTGGGTTGTTCTTATCCTTCTTCTGCCATTTTAGGAATATGATTGAGATGAACACTTTTAGTTTCTGGAAAGAATGGAGTGACCATGCTAAAACTTTTTTCTGACAGTTTTAGCTTAAGTTAGCTTGCCCCATTTTCTGATCCCATATAGGAGGGAAGAGGTGCGGTGGCTGAGCGGTGAAGTGCTTGGCTTCTGAACGGGTGTCCCGGGTTGGAATCCTGGTGAAGATTGGGATTTTTAACTTCGGGATCTTTGGGCGACTGAGTCCACATAGCTCTGACATTAGTTGGGAAAAGTTGCGGTTGGTTGTTGTGCTGGCCACATGACATCCTCATTAACCGTAGGACACAGAAACAGATAACCTTTACATCATCTGACCTATAGACCGCGGGTCTGAAGGGGGGAACTTTACTTTTTTTTTTATATAGGAGGGAACGCACTTAACTAGACTTTTTGTAACATGTTTTACATGTTCCTTCAGATTTGAAGATAAGGATATCCTAGCCCAATCCTCCCCCAGAACAACGAGGGATGGCAGCAGGCAGGGTTTAAAAACTGGGACTATCACCACCATTGAATGTCGTTCAGTATGCGTACCCCATGCCCAGGCAGCCATCTAACTTTGAGGAAGAAACAATATGTGTTTTCCATGTCTGCTCCTAATTGTGGAATAGCTAATAAGTTAATAAATCCTTGACCTTTGTTTTGTAGACAGGAGACTGTAACTGTAAGCCAGGGTACACTGGTGACCGCTGTGAAGCTCAGTGTGAGAGAGAATATTATGGTAAGGACTGTAAGAAAAAGTGTGACTGCCCCAATGACACCAAGTGCAACCACATTACTGGTCATTGTTTGAGGGACTGCCCAGCTGGCTGGACTGGACCACGGTGCGAAGAATGTGAGACATTTCTTTTTGATACTTTAAAATCAGTGTCTTGTTTCTCTTGTGTATTACTTTTTTCTTTTCTTTTGTATCTAAAAATGTCTTTTTTTTATGTTTTTATCTCAATTTAGTTTTTAATTTTTTTCTTGTTATTTGTTAAATTTGTTTTTGTTATGTAGCCTAACTTTAGCCATGTCTCTATCAGTAATTAAAACTTTAAAAAAAAAAAAAACACAATATATTCAACATATTATCCCCCTAAATTGTAAAGTAAAATTTTATAATACAAGCAGTATAACATTTTTTAAAATTATTTACTCACTGCCCATTATTTCAAATGGAATATTAGGCTATGAATTCTGTGTTGCACTGCCAATTTAACAAAATTTAAGGAGAACAAAAAACTGTTTGAAAATATTATTATTATAAAGAAATCAGTCAAACATAGCAATAAAAAAATTGCACAAATTTTTAAAAATACATGTAAAGGAAAATAAGATGATTTAGAAACAAAATGCAAGAGAAAAAAAAATGTGAATGTTAGCCGCTGAATAGCATTTTTTCCCCCCATCTTTTTATCTCTATAAATGTATTTTGTGATTGTAGTTGTCAAGCTGTTTAGTACTTCACCTCTAGACTTGATGTTGTGAATAACTTCTTTTAACCAGTTTTATGTGTAACCTGGAATGTTGACTTTTGATATTTTGCACCATTAATGGATTTAATCTTGTTGGACTAATGTAATAACTGCGTATTTCCCCTTGTGTCTGGCGTTCCTTATGACCATGCCACCTTCAGCCTGCCCACCTGGCAAATACGGGAAGTACTGCCTGGACTCTTGCCCCTGTGAAGGTAACTCTTGTGACCCAGAGACAGGCAAGTGCATCTGTTCAGCTGGGTACCATGGCAGAAGATGTAACAGACGTGAGTCCATTGCCTTTGACCTCTCTTTTAAGCTCTTAAACCAGTGGTATTCAACATGTGGCCTTACTGATGAATAGACTTTACTTTTTATATGTTGTGCATATTTTATGAAAACCAAGCCAACATTTATCACTTTCTTAAAGTATTAATTGAATCATTTGTTAAATATTGTTAAATTGATGCATTACTGACAGATTGCATTAAAACACTCATCTCTGTATTAAGTCAACAGAGTAATTGCATTCTCAATGTTTTTTTAGTAAAGGCCTTAAGTTCTAACAGTTGAAATACCACTGGTTTTGAAAACTGATTATTGACATTGTTAACTCTATGTTAATTTGTTCATTATATCTGTGTTGCATGTAAGCATATAACACTTATAATGTTTCATTTGTCCTTAATCCACTTTTCTTTTTTTTTTTATTTGGTTTCTCTGCTGACTCCTTCTATGTTTTTGTTTTTTCGTTATCAATGTTTACATCTCTTTTAAAAAATTTGGGTATATTTATAATATTTATAGAAATAATTTTTTTGGTGTAATAATAATAATAAGGCTTGTCTTGAAGTCCGAAGATCAATGAGGCATGCAGTATTTCCCATGGCTATGCAGCCCCAGCTGCGACTTACATATATTGCCGCTTTTAAAAATGTATATGTTTGTCTGAGACTGTCTCTATAGAACATCATTTCTATTGGTAGGCCTAATAATTTAACTTATTTGTTTACATACAACATTAGGCATTGTCTTCAGCTCCAAAGGATGAGTGTAAAGTCCCATGGACCCAGGTGTGACCTACATATTTTTTCTAAAGGGAATGCAGACAAAGCTGTTGTCATTGGGAGGAGGGGGTGTATATAATTGTCTTTTTTTCATCTATTTAAGTTGCCTTTTTTTTGTCTGCGCTTGTCTTTGGCAAGGGTCCTTTGAATCTCAAATGAGTGTCTTGTGACCTTTGTAAAAACTCTCCAGCTGTCTCTTTCACATGGCATCTGCTACCAGCTTCTTATCTCTATGCCAGCGAGAGTAAAATGGTGCTTTGTTAGATATTTATAGCACTTCCTATGACACATCTGTCATTAATATGTTTTGTAAGCCTTCTTTCTCTGTGTACTGTACACATGTCAACATCGTTCAGGATGTTCACACCCTTAATGATAAACACCATTAGGATTAGATAACTTATTCATAGAACAAGGTAAACTTATTAAATTCAGCATAGTTCTAGCTTCAATTACTTCTTTAGAGTAGTGGTTTCACTATAAACCAGTAATTTTGTGCAGTGTGAACAATTCTTATTTAGTCATAAGTGGAAAATGCTTTTTGTTTAGGCTGATTATAAAGTTTTATTTACTTTGAATTTCATTATCTAATTCTTAAATTGCTTATAAATCCTTGCTTCAAACATTAAAATTTGATTGCCAGCTTTTTGCTGCAGGTTCTTTTGTTGTCTATGTCTAGGAAAAATTACTTGCTTTTTTCCCCACTTGTTCAGCACTGCCATACAGAGTGCTAGTTATGTTTGGCTATTAGTGGTAGTAGGGTCTGCCTAAGGTTGATTAAAATGGGGCATTCCCAGTTTTGTAAGGATGGTTGCAGCATCTACAGATGGGTGGGTGGGTGGGACTTATTCTGTTAAGGTGGTAATTTAAAGGTGTATGTCTTGTTCTTAGTTGGAAGATTGTAGATTGCTCTTAGTGGGTTAGGAAACTGATGCTATCCAATTTGTTTGGCGTGGTCATATCTTTGTACATAGCTCTGCCTGTGCTGCCTGATGCCACTGCCAAGAATTAACTTCGTATTATTGTTTTGCAGCATGCCCAGATGGCAGTTGGGGTGTCAGCTGTAAAAACAAGTGTGGCTGTGACAACGGTGCCACTTGTGACAAAATCACCGGAGAGTGTCTATGCCTAGATGGCTGGTATGGACCTCGGTGTCGTGAAGGTTTGTACAAATGCAGATATTGTTGCACTGACCATGTTACAATAATTTATTTTTTTTTGTAGCTAAATTAATTTGTTTAGATCTTATTTAGAATACCTTTTAGCAAGTTTTACTTATATTTTATTAAAACTAAATTTCTAGATAGGTTATTGTTAGTTTCATTTGTAGATGCCATTATTAAGGATGTTTCATTGTGTCTATGATTGCCAAGGTATCTAACGAATACTAAAGACATTGACCTACAGATAATTGAGAACTTAGTGATGTCTTATTCGTCTATTTTCTTCTTGCTTTCGTCAGCTTGCCCCAAAGACCGCTACGGCCCGCAATGTATGATGAGGTGTATGTGTGAGAACAATGGCGACTGTGACCCTGTGGATGGCAGGTGTCTCTGCAAGCCTGGCTGGACGGGTCAGATCTGTGACAGAGGTGAGTCCCTTTGAGCTAATTCCAGTTCTATTAAAATAGAGATGTTTTTTTTTTCTTTCTAACAACTTTTAGAACTACAGAATTCTTTTTTTTTACTTGCTAAAAACTTTTTTTTTTGCTTATTTCCTCAAGTGTATTTGAGTAAAG
Organism: Biomphalaria glabrata; assembly: GCF_947242115.1. Classification (NCBI taxonomy): domain Eukaryota; kingdom Metazoa; phylum Mollusca; class Gastropoda; family Planorbidae; genus Biomphalaria; species Biomphalaria glabrata. The sequence continues at coordinate 34,841,162 of NC_074723.1, forward strand.
TATTATTTCAGAGACAATAATTCTTCCTAGAAATTTAATCTTTTTTGTACTTTACACTTGTTATGAAACTTGCATCTCTTGTAAATATACATTAAATTGAAAATAAAAGGAAAAGGAAATGTCCTTACATTTTATCATATATTTATTGAGAGTAAGAGTTAAGTAAAAACTATACTTAATTTACCATTCTACTGCTCTTTGTTGCTAACTTATTTCTTCCTTCCTATGAGTCATCCTACACAAATTGCAATAATTATTTGACCCTAAAATACATTACAGAATGTACTTATTTTTTAGTAACTGTATGTTGCAGGGATGCCCATTCATACAGAATGGTAAATTAAGACTACCATTTTAAGATTAATCTTCTTTACATGTAATTGTTACTTTATATTTACAACCTTTTATCTTCACTACACGACAATGTTACTTTTCTTCACAGCATGTCCTCCTGGGACTTATGGGGCTAGCTGTCTTGGTAAATGTGATTGTCGCAACAGCGCGGACTGTGACCCTGTGAGCGGTGAATGTGTCTGTGCTCCTGGATGGAGGGGGCCAAACTGCGATCAGAGTAAGTTTTGTTCATTTCTGTTAAAATTTAAAAATTGATATGATGATACCATTAGTGTGATGGGTAAGTTACTGTGAGAAAACCTGTCCAGAAGGAATCAGACTGGCAGAGTATCTGTAACAGTGAAGGTGGTTCACTGTAAGCTGTTTTGTAGATCTAAACTAATAATTGTTTTAGTTGTGGCTACCCTTTTTAATATTTCATAATTCTTTAAACCAGTGATTCCCAAAGTGGTCTATATAGACCCCCAGGGGTCTACGACAACTTCCAAGGGGTCTACGAAAGTGAAAAAAGGAATTGGGGGTCTATGAGATGTAAATGGGGGTCTACGAGAGTGGATCTCGATTTCAGTAGGTCGTGATTTTAATTAAAATCTTAAAATAATGGAATTAACAATTATCTTATACAAATATAAATTATTTGAAAAAATTATTTTAGAACCTTATTCAAATAGCTTAATTTAGTCTACAGGGAATTTATATTTAACATAGTCATATTTAATTATGAAATTTCACAGTGGTATTTATGTTTGAAAATTTAGCTTCTTTCCATGTTGAACTTATATTGCTTATCTGTAATGTATGCAACAAAGTGTTATTTACTGACACTTTGAATCCACCTAGGTTGGAGGATTTTTTTAGACGATGCCATCTTAATAAAAAAGATGTAGATTTGAAACGCTTTTGAAAAATCAATAATATAGTTGAGAAAAGATCTATAGTGGACAAAATCTTTGCTTTGGCATCAAAAAGAGAAGATGATGGTCTGCAAGTGTCTTTCTTAAACAATCTTTTACTTATTGCGAAATTTGGAAAAAGTCACACAATAGGCAAAAAAAATGGCATGCGATGAAGAAGTTTTTAAAACTATCATGTCCACAAACCTACATCTAATAGTATTACAGAATTCCTCTAAGTAACAAAACAATGGAAAGGCCTATTGATGGAATGAGTTCCTAATACAAGTGAAACGAGTCAATATTGCCTGGTAATAAAATAATTTTATTGGCGAATGTTCGTTTTATTATAGATAAAGAAATCCACTAAAAGCTTCTTTTTGCAAACACTGAGAATCAATATTGAATGTTTTTGAAAGACTACTATAAAGAAGACGCCCTCCCTTGAACTATAATGCCAGCAGCAACGAATGGAGAACAACTTTCATGGTTGGGTCCAAGGGTGGATAGTGAAAAAATGTTAGATGCTTGAATCTCTTCAATTTGTTAATAACGCAGTTAACCCAAGCAACACATCAAATAACTTGCTCAAATGTGTTGAGAAAATGACCAGAAACTTTCATCAGTTTTTCCTTCACACTGAAGTGTGATGGTTGTCGAAAAGCTTTATTTTTTTTTTCTTCCTTTTGACAATGTTCTTGGATGTCAAAGATCTTATTTAAAACAAAATTTAATTCATTGGAGGTTGTACATTGCTTTTTTAACAGACTTGTTTCATAAATTTTATTAGGTTAACTTACATGTGGTCATAGGCGTAGCCAGGATTTTTTCGTTGGGGGATTTTTGCAACCCAACCTCCCCTCCAGCTACGCCCATGCATGTGGCCACCTAATTCCTAATGTCCATTAGACATCGTTTAAAAAAAAACACATTGGAAGTTCATAAATCAGAAAAAATTTAATTCAGCAATATTAGCTAACCAGGGGGTCTACCGAATCCTGGAAAACATGACAAGGGGTCTACGAGCCAAAAAAGTTTGGGAACCACTGCTTTAAACAGTAATGAGTGGGACAACAGATCAAGACTAAAATGTTTCAAAGCAAGCTTTTTTGTACACACAATTAAAAATTTGAACCCAGGATAATTTGATCACAGATTTTTTTTTTATGATGGAAAGGTAAAGGTATACTAGAATGATGGTTAGGGTTTGGTTTAGCCTAAGTGTCACATGCATTATTTATGTGACATATTTATAAATTATATTATGGCTGTCCAAGCCAATTTTTAGTCTGAATGCAGTGTTATGAGGAAAATGTCAATAATAGCTGCATTTTTTTCAAAAGCTGTTTAGTAAGTTGTTTTTTTTCCATATTTTATGTCACATTATAAGGATAAAGTCTTTAAATAACTTACAATAAAATCTGAGGTTACTCATTTTTTTAAACTTGAAATATTTTCTTCACTATTTGTCATCAAAGATGCAGCCCTAAACCTGATAGTAAAATCTGATTCAATCAGCCAAATGCATTTATTTTTGCTTCTATCTGTATTATTTTTTTTCCACTAAGGATAGGACATTGTCTTTGAAAAGATTCCAAAGATTAAGGATGAGTGCAGTATTTTATGTTCTGATTTGTCAAATGTTTTGGATGTTCCTTCAGATTTGAAAATAATTTCATCTTAGTTCAAATCTCAGTCATGTTGATGGAATGACTGTGGGCAGGATTTTTAACTCTGGGCCATCAAGACCATCGAATGTTAGTAAAGAGCGCATACCACTCAACCAGGCAGCCACGCAAACCTTCATATTTTGCCACATATTATGCATATGACAGGTTATCCCTTAGGGTATCCCTCCATCATATACAGAGGAATGACATCGTGGTCGAAAACTGCTGTCATATATTTAATGTATGTTTTTTCTAGAGTGTTTAGATGGTTATTATGGGGCAGGCTGCAGCCAGCCATGTAAATGTCAGCACGGAGCCAGCTGTGACCATGTCAGTGGGGCATGCATGTGTACAGAAGGTTGGAGGGGCAGGCACTGTGAGAAAGCCTGTCCCGAAGGATTCTACGGACTTGACTGCCAGAGTATCTGTAACTGTGAGGATGGTTCAACGTAAGTTATTATGTTGGTCTCAAGAAATTATTGTTTTAGTTAAAGACATTTGTCAGTTATCAGTGCTGATAACTTATTTCAGGAACAAAATGTTGAATAGATTCCATGAGTGCATAAGCTCCTCAGCTGATCTTTGAGATGTAAAGCTAAGTTAACGTGTTGAAAGTGTAAAATGCAATGTGCCTTAAGTGTACAGCTCTGAACAAGATTTACTATTTTTGTATTTCTTCAGCTATAATTTTTTTTGTTCATAGCAATAACTGAAGAAAAAATTTTAACAAACAATTGGGGAGAAAATGTATTTAAAAAACTAATAATGCAACTGAAAGTTTAGAAATATATAAAGAACTTATTGTAAGCGTTTATGAATTTCTTAAATTTAGTGTGTTCAATTACTTCTATAGTGATTAACCCAGCTTATAATTAAAGTGATAAAAAAGATAATGATTTGATTTTTTTAAAATTGCTAGCTTCTCATGTAAAATGCACTTTTGTAAAACAAATTTTTTTCTCAATAATTAATTTCATTTTCTTCTTATTTTTATTATGCATAATATGTGATTTGTTTAATTATTATTTTTAGTGACTTCCACTGACTTCTAATATTACCTATTACTTACTAATTCCTGCAGCTGTGACCCTGTATCTGGTCAATGCCATTGTGCCCCAGGTAGTATGGGCATTTCCTGCAACCACACCTGCCCACAGGGTTTCTGGGGCCAAGACTGTGAGAAACCCTGTGGATGCCAGAATGGTGGTACCTGTGACCCAGCTAGTGGAGCATGCCAGTGCCAGCCAGGGTGGAGCTCTGCCAAGTGTGATGAACGTATGTGATGCTGTGTTAATTATTTTTCTAGTAACAAATTCTTGATTTCCATATTGATACTATTGTATGTATAGAAAGAGAATGTTCTTTAATATACAGAGATATATCATGCCATGAATACATATTGTTCTTTCACACTCAAGAAAAAGATTTATTTTTTTTGTTAAGTCTTAGACCAAGTTTGCATAGATACTGTACTATGTAAAAATGCTTTGAAAATCTTATGTTTAAATCTGGCAGTGTTTTATGATTATTGATTGTTTCAGTTAAATATAAAGTAAAACTATTTAAAAGTATTAAGGATATAAGAAAGCAGATTTGTTTGAAAGAACTTTTAAACCAATAGATTCATTTCATTTTTTAGATACCTTAAACTATGACTATTTATATCTCTTGACCTACTTCAAAAGTTGTTTGGTATTATTTTTTAACGTTGAATGTCTAAATATACAAGTTATATTTTGTATAGAAGTGAAAGGAGATAGACCTCAACCACTACTGTGTTTGGTCATACATTAGGGCACCACTTACCCTGGAGTAAACTTTGTTCATGACCATTGGTACCCCATTTAAAACTTAATCACACTAGTGTAGTTTAGAATGGCAGCCTCTGTCATAAGTCTGAGACAGTTTGGTTCCATTAAGGTATGTCACTACATTAAAATTTATTGCCAACTTTATTTCAAACTGCATCTAACTCTTTAATTCTTCTTTACTTTAGCTTGCCCGCTAGGCATGTACGGCCAGAATTGTATGTACAGATGTTTTTGTATGCAGAGAGGAACATGTCACCCAATTGATGGAACTTGTAACTGTACAGACGGCTGGATGGGGGATGCCTGTGAAAAGCGTGAGTGATTCATTCTTAGTGTAATTAGCACTTTTTAAAGTTTTTAAAATTCTTGTGTTTTCTAACATTTGATTGATTATAAATTGTTGAGGACTACAGGTCTACTAACTTTCTGATAATAGCAGTGTATATAATTTCTGCTTTATCTAGGCTAAATATCTAAAGGCACATTCTTTGTTCCATATACTAGGACATATTTGTACTAATGCTCCTTCTTCCCTAGTGCTATTAGAGCATGGAATGGGTTGCCTGAGCCAGCCAGGAAAACCAGTGACTTGGTAGAATTTAAGTCATTGGTTAACATGTATGACTAGACGCATGACTCGTAGGATGTAATCATGTTCTTCTTTTGAAGTAATGTCTGTATATATAAGATAAGAAGATAAGATAAGTCTTAGTAATTAATTAGTAAGTGCACTAGTTCTTTGTCCGGATGGCCAGCATTTCTTAGGATAAGCATAAAGTCTTTTCAATAAAATCCTTTTCAAAATGGGTGGTAGATTAACTAATTCTCCCCTGAATTTATTATCCATGTTCTGATGGAACAATTCACAACTCCCAATTGTAGTGCACTACTGCACTTTTAAGTTATGATTAAGCAACCATAAATTTTAGGTTTATTAGAAAAAGTAGCATGGTGGCTAAGTCACTAAGACAACTAGATCATGATCATGAAAACATTTGCTTGGAAAACAGTACATAGAGTTTTGTATTTTCTTTTCAAGTTATGTCACCCTCTCAGTCTCTAGCAATGTAGCAATAGATCTGTCTGTCGTAACATATCACATTTATTTATCACATCATTTATCTCATTTCATAGCTTGTGACTCTGGCTTCTTTGGCCCAAATTGTGAGCTCACGTGTGACTGTGTCAACAGCAGGACTTGTGACCGCTTCACTGGACAGTGTTTATGCCTGCCAGGATTCAGGGGAAAGAAGTGTGATAAACGTAAGTCCTCAAGTCCATTGTTACAAATCAGTTGCCATTCCTTATTTATTTTTGTTTATTACAGTTTAAAAATTATTTGGCTGCTATCTCTAAGTTTTCTGGTGCTCCAGGAAGACCCCTGCACACAAAATATCTTGATAAATGTTTTCAATGTCTTTATATTCAGCTTGTTCTAAGGGATTCTATGGCAAGGATTGTAATGAGATCTGTAAGTGTGAGAAGGATGCCACGTGTCACTCCAAAGATGGAAGCTGCACCTGTACTAATGGGTGGGTAGGGGAAGTCTGTAACCAAGGCAAGTATTTCCTCTTGGGTTTCTTGAGAAGTACATGTATTAAGTCCCTTTAAAATAGATACATGAAAATTATTAGTATTTATAGTTTAATATTAAGTAACAATTGTGTTTATTTCTAACCTACAGTATATTTCATGCTCCGTAACATTATCCATTTAATGACTTGGCATAAAGCACTCTCTTACCTTGAGTTTAGCCTAGTTACTGCACTATTTATAAACCTTTTCTACTTAAGGTCAGATATACACCTGATTATGCTCATTATCAATAATTGAATGCTTCTAAACAGGAATTCTTTATCAATTCTATTTTTACATGGCTGTCAATGTGGTAGATTAAAAAGAAATATAAATTTGACTTTTATTTAAAGAAGAAACATTAAATTAAATTTTTAGCTGTTTTTTTTATTTTTTTTCAAATAGTATCCAGATTTTTTAATAACTTCTAGGCATTAACGTATATCATAAAAGACATTACATTTGCTTTGAGTTGTTATATACTGGTCTCCAAAATTCATGTATGAAATGGAAGAGTTATGACAACAATTTTTTTTTCTTTTTCAATATTTATCTTCTGACATGTGATGCATTTTTTTGTTATCCCACTGCAGCCTGTGAGTTGGGTTACTATGGAGCTGGTTGTAAAGAACAGTGCTCTTGTCCTGATGGCAGACCTTGTTATCATGTTGATGGCCAGTGTGAGTGTCCAGTTGGACTGACTGGCAAGAGATGTGAGTTGGGTGAGTACCAGATGTTTAAAACAATATGCTTTAGCCATTTCACCTAAACAAGTTAAAGTAAGTAAAGTAGTATTGTTCCGCTTTCAGACCTTGCCATCTATAGGGTAAAGGTCATCTGTTTCTGTTGCTCAGGGTTAACTTGGGTGTTATGTGGCCAGCACAATGTGCGACCGCCTTTATTTTAATATATATATATATTTATATATATGGTAGGCGCTTAATCAGGGGCGGACTGGGTGTCAAAATCGGCCCGGGCATTTCTATTCAATCAGGCCCATAAATTGCATATAATATGATGGGCATCCAATGATAGGCATGCATGTCTTCAAAATCGGTATGTTGAGTTTGAGTATCGACAACTGTACACATGCATACAATGAGTTCTATATTTTTATCAAAAATATAGGCCTTATGTTGCTTTTCAATCGCTAAGTGTGTAAGCCTTAAAAGGATGAAACCTACTAGTAGCACTGTCTATGGATGCAGGCTATTACATTATTTCGGAAAATGTGTTAGATCAAATTAGTATTACACTGTAGAGAGATTTCTTTTAGAAACGATGCCGCTTTTATAAGAGAATATTATAAAACCTTTGACAATTTAATACATAGTGGCATCCATGCGGCCCTTTTGGTGGCCTACCAGCCCATTTAGGTATCGGCCCACCGGGCATTTGCCTAAACGCCCATATAGCCAGTCCACCACTGCGCTTAATAGAAAAGAAATATAAAAGTTGTGGAAGAAAAAAGTTAAATTTTTGTATTCAGATCTCATGGCTTCTGAAATATTTTATTTTACTCCTCCATTGTGATGGTATACTGTGCTGATCATGTGGTATGTGCTCAGGACTGTAGTCTTGATGGTCCCAGGTTCCAACCATGCCTGCCACCATCCCCCTTTGTCCTGTGGGATGTTAGGGCTAAAATGTAAAAATCTTGAATTCTGAAGCAACAAACGAAATACCCTTTCTTAAGTTTTCATTTATTCTTGTTTAATATTTGTGTTTGTAACTGACACACCTCATGTTTGTAACTGACACACCTCATGTTTGTAACTGACCCACCTCATGTTTGTAACTGACCCACCTCCATTATGTGGATGTAAGCAAACAGGACCTCAAAACAGTTGACATTAATGCTGACTACTGAAAAGACATAACCCTAGGCTGCACTATGGACAGTGAAAAAGCATTAGGGTCTGCTCTGGAAGAAAAGCATGCCAAACAAAATAATGGCTGGCTCCTCTACCACCAAAGAGAATGCCACCTTAACCTGCAATACATGTGGGCAGGAATTTCTCTTAACTATAGGGCTCCACAGTCACATGAAAACGTGTTCTACGAGATGAACCATAGTTATTACGACTAACAGAGGCCAACAATATGTTTGAATTGATATAGGGTACAATCATTATGTAAGAAATATGCAACTTGAAATACTGAAATGAAAAGATCAACTTTTCAAAAGGATACATACATAGTCCAGAATCAAGTAATTCACATAACACAGTTTTTGACTACTACAGATTGAATTGATTACATTTTCAATGAGATGAAAGCTAATATATTCTGGCACTTATTTAAGTCTAAAATTTATGTATAGTGTTTCTTTGAAAACAACTGTATTGCATGTGGATGTTCCTCAGAGTGCCCACCAGGTCAGTTTGGCCCTGACTGTCAAGGTGTCTGCAAGTGTGAGTCTTTCATGACATGTGACCGATTCACCGGACAGTGCATGTGCCGAGCTGGTTACTATGGGAAGAAATGCAACAAAGGTAAGGCTGGGTATTGCACCTTGGACATTAGAAGATAAAGCACAACATGAAAATCTTAATAATTTTGAAACCTAATTCAGTATTTCCTAATGGTCTGGAAAAAGCTAAAGTTTCTTTATAATTAGTTCCTCTGAATTATTTTTTTTTTAACTATATTTTTGGATTCACAAATTTAAACTTTTCATTATTAGATCTAGATCTATACTTGGGCATAACTACCTGTTAAAGATGACATATTTATTTTAAAAATTATTAGTAAGTGAAAATGTATTAATGGTATTTCACTTCATTTTAATGTCATACCTTTTTAGTAATCTTATATTACCCTTGCAAAACTTTTTATTTTGCGCTGAATTTTTTAATCATTTATGTATTTATCTATTTAAATATTTTATTTAAAATTAAAATGTTGTAGGGATTACAATTAATAAAGTTGTATAATCAAAACTTGAAAAAATAAATTGAATCAAAAACATTTATATTGCTTACAATAAGATATACAAATTCCCTAAATTTTTGAGATATCTGTGGCTAGACAATGCTGTATGTAGGCCTGATAGTATGCCTTGCTGCCTGGACTGTTTTTGCATTCTTTTTTTTGGGGGGATATAGTTTGACAGTAGCATTCATTGCCTCTTGCCATTTAAAAGTATGAATGCATATATTTATCTTCATTTTTTTCTGCCTTAGAAAGTTTAATTTATGAAAACACCTTTTAAAATTGGCCAACCTAATTTTTTTGATTTTAAAGACCTAGACCTGATAAGTTTCTAACATTATTTGAAGTGCAATTCTTTCATATTTGAAGTCACATAAACCTATACCTTATCAATTTCTAATATTTGAAGTGCAATGCTTTCATATTCAAATGCATGGAACTCCAAGATAAACAAATATGTATTTCCTTTATCGAAGATTAACTGCTCATTTCAAATTTATTTTATTATATTTTTCTTTGTCTATACCATTTTTTTAATGTCCCTTGATAAACAGCTAGAATTGTTTTTTTCTTTTTTTTCTTCTTTTTAAAGTTTAATTAAGTAATTATAGTTCTTAACATACTGAAAAAAAAATAGTATACACTGTATTGCTACAACTAAAAAGGTAGAATTTGATCCACGGAAGACATTCATTGTTGCTACCAGTTCAGAGCCTGCATATCTGAGAAAGGCTTGACCCTTCACTTGTCTCTGATCAATTAGAAGTAGAATCTTTTTAAAATGGTGCCTGTATGTGCTATTATGTGATGTACTAATGACTTTCTCCAGTGCGGAAGATTATCAAAGACTTAAGTAAGGGTAGGAAGGGCAAACCCAAACCCAGCCGCAAGTACCAGAAGATGCTGAAAGACAAGAACACACTCAGCAAGCTCAAAGCAGGTACATTTCAATGATTTTCTCTAGCACACTTGTAAGCAGGTGTGTATACTCTTCTGTATATAGTTCTGTCTCTTCTCTGGTAGTATGGCTAGATGGCTCATTATCAGCTGTGGTAAGGTGCTCAAATGTAGTGTCCCAGTTGCCTAGTATTTAAGTGTTTCTTTGTATATAAAGCTATCATCTTTATACCTATTTACGACTACTCAATGCAAATTCTATTATTGCCTATCTATTTAGTGCTTTATACTTATAAAGTCTTTCTTTCTCCTCACGTTCACATTTTTTTTTTTTAGATAGGGTTAGATGATGACACTTGTGACTTGATTTTGTTGAGCTAAACATAATCTGGTGACTATTCAGATAGTGTTTCTTTGTGATTCCAGAATCAGTGACTTATGTTTTGTGAAGAAAATAAAACATGACTCAGTTGAAATGATGACTTTAAACTTTAATATTTTAATTCAATATTCAAAATGAAAACTTTAGTTCAACTCTGTTCATAAACTGAGCCATCACTCTAATATATCTGAATAGAATTACACAATTTTATGAAATTAAATGTTATATCCAAAAGTGTTTCCTTAAATTAACTTTATCCTCGGGAAGTTCTTGAACTATTTTTAGCTCTTCTAGTAAGAGCCACTAAGTTCTTGATCTGATGACCTTTTGGCACAAGCCGTTTTTGTCAAGGTCCATTTTGGCATGAGACTTACTGATGACTATTAATAACACAAACTTTGTATTATAAAATTTTGTTCACTACTCTAGTATACCCCCATCTTGGAAAAACAAAATTAAATTAAATATTTTTGACTTGCATGTTGCAAGCAATGAAGGGTTGCGTGGTGTATGCTCGGGGCTGCCCTCTTTGTTGTCCCGGGTTTGAACCCTTGCTGCCCTGCCATCCTGTGTGAGGTTTGTGCAAAAAGTGCAATTCTGTAGGAACATTCATAGAATGTTATGATGAAAGATTATTCTTAATAATCTTATAATGAAATTTAGTTTGAGAAAAAACTTGAGTTTTTATTATTTGTGTATGTTTTTCCATGCTAAGCATCTTGGGTTTTTGGTAAGCATTTTTATTGGTTTCTATTTGGTCTACTTTCTGCTTGACTTCACTCTCATAGGAATATAAATGTTACCTTTTAGAGCATCTACATATCTATCTGTTCTTTGTCACCCTATGTAGCCTAGCTAGAGATGTTTCACTTCTAGTACCAAAATATATCTCAACTTATAATGAAAACAAATTCTATATATTTATGTATTTGTATTTATTATAAATTTTATCAATTGTCTCTATCATTAACCCTTTCTTTGGCTTCAATTTAACTTTTTGTTTTCTTGAGTTCATTAAATATTTATTTATATTTAATGAAATGTAAAAAAAAACCTATCATCTTTTAAAATATGTTGAAAATCAATTATCATTTAGCGTCCGTTGCTTTTTCACCAGACTATACTCTGCTTAGTAACAACCAATGTAGTCTTATTTAATCTCCAGAAATATTGGGTTGTGGAAATACATTTTTAATTTGGCTGTGGCTGACTTTATTAATCACTGTAGTAATTTACCATTTATTAATATTTTTTTCTATATTTTTTTTTTAAAGTTGAAGTCTATATATCAATTTGTATATCAAGACTTATTTTTTAATTGCTTAGGATTGAATGCATTTAATTCGTGTTTTTAGATTAGAAAACAAGTTTTCTTATATTTATTAGTTAATTGTTTTAAAGGCAATTCTGTTTTTATTTCACCTTCACCTATCCCTTAATCTGTGAAAAAATTAAAGAAAGGCTAGATACAGATACTTGCATGGCGGTGCCCATCTTTCTCCATGGCTAACTACAGCCGAGTACCTCCAATTGGTGGTTTCCCTTGAAGTTCAGGCGAGAGATGAACTCCAATTGATAACAAGACTGGAAGGGTTAGTCCTCCCGTAGAGCCTTGGCGAGAAACTCTGCTGTTAGGCTTTCTCTGCTTTTAGGCGTAGTGTCTTATAGATCCCATACAGGTCAAGTGACTCTGCAGACACACTTCCCTGCAGCTTTTCTTAGTTGAGAAGACCTTTCTGCCAGTGGTGCTATGTAAACACCACCACCTCACATAGTTTAGTCTTCCAAAGTTAAAAAGTTACTGTGAAGGGAAATAATCCTGTCTAATGTTGTGGTCTAATTCTAATTAGATTGTTTCTCTTTGAATAGTGGTAGCAGTTGATGATTGCTTTTCTGTGTTTTGTATTTTGATAATTTAGTTTTAAATTTTAATTACTATAAAGTTTAATAAATGTATATCATCATTTGTATAGAAAACAAAAACTGTTTTTATATGAATCTTGTAAATCTTACTTCTTCAATATATTTATAATTATCTTTTTAAAATGTCATATTTTCAAAACTTTTTTTTTTTTTTTTTTTTTTTTCATTATACATTTCATTAATCAGAAACCATTGAATGTAGCATTGTATCTCGCTACAAAAAAAATACACTTTCATTTTCTGGAAAATCAAATCTTTGTTTTCTATAAATAGTACTAGTTTAAAAAGGAATTAAATCATTCACTTTTTTATATAGCCTATAACTTAACATCTCTTTAAAAAAAAAATCAAAATGATACAGATAATAAAGATTATTGTTATTTCCCTTCCTTCATAAAATTTAGGTTTACTTTTGCTGGTTTTCAAAGATAGTAATGTAAACTATTAGCAGTACTTTAAAAGTATAGAACATTAGGGATAATAAAAGTTTTTTGTTGTTGTCTTTTAAAATTTTGGCTATGATTAATTAAGAAATAGGAAAGGTTTTAAAATTCTTATATATACATAAAGTACTTTTTAAAAATATAATGTTAATAATAAAGTAAGGTTGTCTAAAACATAAGCCCTAAGCTATTTGAGGGAACCCCTTCTAAATTTCAACAAATGTACTGTGACTAGAATAGAATAGAGAGCTGAGTTTGTTATTGATGCTTGAAGTTACTGAATTTTGTTTACAATTTTAAAATGGTCTGGTATTTAAGGTGAATCACTTGCCTTTAACACTCAATAATCGATAGGTCAAGTCAAATAGCCTCGTTCTAACTCTGTCACACAGGTTAAAAAGTGTGATTTGTGGCTAGCACTATTACTAACCACTTTCTTTCTCCCCCCTCCCCCCAAAAAAGGTTCAATATCCATTATGCATAAAAGACCATGAATTATATATAGTCTTATTAAAATATGAGTTCCTTAGAAGATTCAAATCTGTATTGTGGTTGGTAGACACTAGCCCTTTAACCTGTCCACTATTTTCTAAATCTTTACCAATGGTCTCCTAGGCTGTAAGGAAGGAGAGTATGGTCCAAACTGTGACAAGGTCTGCCAGTGTGAGAATGATGCAGATTGTGATGCTACCACAGGGGCATGCATCTGTCCAGAAGGTTATGTGGGGCCTACTTGTTCTGACAGGTGCCCAGAATTCAGATATGGCTTTAACTGTACCGGAGTGAGTATACTGCAGCTGTTGTTTTTTTGCTTTGCCTTTTTTTTCAATTCATCGCAAGTCATTTTTTTTGTGTGACACATACGTCTCTTATTGAAATGAATTTAAATTAAATATTATAAACTGTGGGGTTTTTTTTTCCAGGTGTGTGACTGCCAGAATGGTGCCAGGTGTAACAAGAGGAATGGGCGTTGCAAATGTTTGCCAGGTTTTACTGGAGACAAATGCCAGGACAGTGAGTGCATTGATGGATTTATAGTTTGTGTGTGACTTAGACTAGTCAGTCACTTTTTACTGGATGTTAAAGGATAAATATGCTAATAGAGTCTACACATCCTTTAAAGTAAACAATAAGTGTTCAGTGTTTTAGTTTGTTTTTTCTTATAGGAAGTTTTGTTTTGTTTTGTTATTTTATCTTTTACCCTCTTTTCATTGAAGGCATTTGATTTCTATATTTTATCACTTTGAAACAAAAAAAGAAACCAACTGTTCTTGATAGTTATTGTTCTTATGTTGCAAGACAACATTATTTTTAGCTACACCATTGGAAACCACATACTGATTGGCAGTAGACGCATAATGCTTTAGCTACTGACTGGCCAATATTTTCAGTCACTTTTTTTTGTGTTGGGTTGAGGGTCCCTATGCATAGGAAACATAATCTAGAACTGGTCTTCTAAATTCCAATAACATTCTTTTCTCTAATCATTTTGCCCAATTATAATTTGGTTCTCACATTCTGTCAGAAAAGCGTTGGGATAAATTTGAATATATGAACAGAAATGATTCAGTGTTTGACCAAAATAGTTGAATCCAAAATGTCCCTGAACAGATTTTTAGAGCTTGAAAACTCAATCTTGACAAGGACTTGATCTTTGATCTCTAAACTGTTGACAATTAAGACATTTTGTTTTCTGTTGGCATAAGAATATTTTGCCAGAGACTTAGTTCAAGCCTGCTTGCCTTTTTAAACTTCAAATTGAAATGCTTTCCAATGTGCCTGCAATGTTTTATTGTTCTAACTGCCATTGCCAACTCATTCTTAACTTCTTTGTCCACAGTGTGTCCAGATGGAAGTTTTGGAGAGGACTGCGAGGGCAACTGCACCTGCGAACATGGAGACTGCCACCACAAGACAGGGGCTTGCAAGTGCCACTTGGGGTGGATGGGCAAGAAGTGCGACCAGAGATGCCCTGCCGGCAAATTTGGACCTGACTGCATTCACTCCTGTGTGTGTCAGAATGGGGCCTCGTGCGACCCCGGCACTGGATGCTGTTCCTGTGAGGAAGGCTACTATGGTCAGCTGTGTGAGCTAGGTCTGTAAAGAATACTTAGTGTTCAACTTGTTGATAATGATAGCAATGCTTTTAACTCTTTCTCCTAATTAATGATACTAGCCTTGATTTGACACCATTAAATAAAATTAATTAATTTCTGTTATATAAAAGAGCATGCATTCTCCTATAATTCTATTCCAAAAGTAACGGTTTCTGATTACAAACAAAAATGTTATTGAAGTTTAATAATAACAGGGTAGAATGTATAAATGTTGAAAATGAACAATTCTGTCAGAACGTGGAAAATAATCACAGAGTTAAAGAGTTAACAGAGCTCAAGCAAACTAGCTGGCCAAGAAAATGTTGTTTTTTTTTTGCTATTTCACAAATACAAAGCACTCTTCAATTAATTTTTTTAAATTAAAAAATGTGTTCTGTGTACGTTTTGGGTCAATGAAAGAGTCAGGAAGTCAATGAAGTGATTTTTTTTTAAAACAAATAAGTGGGTCACTGAAAAAGAGAAATCTCTAAGAAGAGATAAGAATCTAGAAAAAAAAATTTTAGAAAGACTATAAAAGGAAAACAAAGCATAATATATGGGTTGGTTGTTAGTCATTCTATCATTAAATATTCCATGTTCACTGTTCTTTGTTTAATATTGATAGCTTTTTTGTCAGTCAAGCTACTTTAATACTTATTTGATTAATACAAGTCATTTTTGTTTGATGTGAACATTGTTAATGGCTGGAGTATATATTTCATCCATTGAATTTTTTTTTAATTACCCGTTTAACAAATTGCTTTCAATATTGCATTTCTTCATTGTCCTACAATATAGACACCTTCAAACCAGCTAATGTTATGTTACTTCTAGAGATGAAAGGCTAATCTTGACATTATTGATTATTGTAATTAACACATTAAATGTTTGTGCTTTAATTAATGTAATAAACACCATCATATTTCCATGATGGGGTCAGTCAAACATCATAAAGATATCTGTTTATGTATTGAGAACCTTTCTGATCAATTTTTTCAGTGTGTCCTGCTGGGACTCATGGCTCTTACTGTACTGAGAGATGTGACTGTGTGAATGGAGCAACTTGCCTGCCCACCACTGGCCAATGCAAATGCCCACCTGGTTTCACTGGAGACAAATGTGAACAATGTGAGAACTACAAATTTATATTTCCCTTAGTTTGATAGTTTGTTTTTTTTCTAAACTAGTTTATCACTAGAACATAATGACCAATTCATTAAAACTTTTGCCTAGACAAGTTGTCTGCATGTAATAGAAAATATAAGTACATTCATATTTGATAAACTTTAAATATTTCATAAAAAATTGCAAGATATATGATGTATTCAGTGATAACAGATATCAAAGAGGAACTACTCCAATGATGAAATCTTTACTTCTGCTTACTTCTTCCATTTTCATGTTAGTTTCCAGTCTTTAACTATTATTGAGCTAAATTTGGTTTATACTTGAGGTTAATATTTACTAAGCTCTAGGACAAATTAGGTCCTATAAAGTTAGTTTGTTACAATTATAGTTAATGCACACAACATTGTATGCAAGGGCTTAATTGAATCAACCTAATTATTCTTAAAAGAACATAAAAGCTAACTGGTTAATAGCTGTTGTGCAGGCTGAGTATAACTGACTTTGGAACCATTTTGAATTTACCTTTACTATAAGTGTTTTATGTGTTACAAGATGTATGAGAATTTAATTTTTTTTCTCAGCATGTCCAAAGAATCGCTGGGGGGTCAACTGTAGGGAGGAGTGTTTATGTGGTCCAGATGCAGGTTGCGACTCTGTGACTGGTCAGTGTCAGTGCCAACCTGGATTCCATGAGGAAACCTGTCAATCCCGTGAGTGAACTGTTCAGTATTTTACTGTATAAGTGTACATTTATTTAATAAGGAGGCTCTCGAACGTTGCTTCTCAATCTTTTTAAATCCCCAACCCCTTTGCCCACATTCCCCCACTATGCTTCAACCCCCAACCATAAAATCATCTGTATTTTTGCTAATGTTATAAAATCAGAATCATAATGTAAATATCTGATATGAATTTCCAAAACTGTAAGTTTAATCAGAAAACATTATTTAATTATAATTGTGTAATATATATCTATATATTTCTTCTTACAACTGAATAACATATAAATGAAATATTATCTCTATTATGACTTTTCTGTCACACATTCACCATATCTTTCATACTTATATGACTATTTGAAAAGCATCACCAAGTATGGACAACAGCTAGACAAACTGTATCCCACATTGTTACGAAATTGTGCCAGTTAAAAGTTAAAAGAAGTCAGTGTGAAGGTTGAGCATGTTTTATTTTCATCAGATCAGGAATTCTAGGACTGTCTTTGCAAGATCACTTCAGCTTCTGCAATAAAGTCTACTTCACTATCATTACTCAAACAAAGTCTTTGGCGCCTGGCAAGTGACTCATCAGCAATAATGTGAAGGTTTAATAGCTCTAGCATTTCTGAGGGCCACCAAAGAGCTTCAATGGCTGCTATGTTTTGTTTTATGCTATTTGCTAGCAGTCAAGTCTGACTTTCTTGACTTAAGTCAGCTTTAGATCCAAAATAGTGTATGTCCTTGTCAGCTCAAATGTTTGAAATCAAAATCATGTTACAGTTTGTTCTGTTTCATAGATTCTGGTAATTGAACTTCTTTAGAAACGATGCACTGGGGGTTTTTCAATTCCATCGCAGTTACCAACCACTTTTACTTTCCCCACCTAAAGACAAGTACCCATTGTAGAGGGTGTGCTCATTCTGAAAATCATTGTATTTAAAATCTCAGCTTTCACCAGTATTAAAACCTTTCTTCAAAAGCCAAGCTTTTTACCAGTCAGTCTTCCTTTTAGCTGTCCATATGGTTATCATTTTCTTTAAGTGAATTAGTATTTAGTGGATTAACCCACCTCATCTTTCAGTTGAACTTTTAGAATAACCTGTACATTTTTTTTTTCTTTTAGCTTGTCCTTTTGGCAGATTTGGGCCAGGCTGCATGTATTTCTGTGACTGCCGCAATCGGGGTGAATGTGACCCTGTGACAGGCTCCTGTAAATGTCAGGATGGATGGGTGGGCTCAAAATGCCAGACTATGCATAGTAAGTCTTTTTTTTTTAATCATGAAATTTCATTGTGTCAACAGTGTTGTAATCTTGTAATGCTCATTTTAGCCACAAAGGAACAAAGCAGGTTTTTTTTTATGCATAGCTAATTTTTTTACTTGATTTATAAAGCAGTCAAGTGTCTCAAAGACTTAAAAAATCTTCATCTTAGTTTTCTGCAAATAATAAGCAGGATAGAGCTTTTTAAATCAATATCAGGACAGACCAGCTGATTTGAAACACTTTTTCCAGAAAACTTACCAAAACATTTGCAATTGAATTTCCTAATACTACAAAGCAAGAACTACTGCTACTAGTACAAGATTGGTTTTTCTCTACTCCTTTTAATAATTTTTTTAAAATAAATGTATCAATTGACCACCCAGACTACTATCTCATTACAAAGTATTCTATTTGTCTAATTGATCTCATTCCTCTGGAAAGTCCCTGGAAATGAAGACGCAGGCTGACAGTGTAACCAAAGTTGTTTATGAAGGCACTGCCCCCACTCCTTTCTATCCCTTGTAATGGAGGTAAAGCTGTCAAAACCTGTCACCAAACCTAATAGCTTTATAGTTTCCCATGATTGACACTAGCCCTTCCATTTTACAAACGAAGGTATCCCTTTCAGACCTTGCAATGTATGGGCCATTTCTATGGTTGATAGTTAATGAGCAGGGTGTCATGTCTATGGTTGATAGTTAATGAGCAGGGTGTCATGTGGCCAGCACAAGACCAACCACCTTAACTTCCCCAGCACAAGTCAGGTAGCCGTAAGAGTTTGGTGGACTCAGATGCATTTTAAATTTACCTGAATTAAATCCCAGTCCTCACCTGTTTTTTTTTTAATTAAACACCACATCAAAGGCCTTATAAAGTTTCAAATTATATGCATTTTTTGTTTGGTAAGTTTTCTTCTCTAGCAATGACCTTTAACATTGTGGTTGAAGGCAGCACCCAACCTGCTCTCTGCGTTATCTTTAGCAACACTCAGCATGACATTCAAGGCATTAAGATACTTATTGATATTTCATTCATTATTAGTATATTTTTAATTGCTGAATACTTTAGTATGGAAGAGAATACTAGTTAGGTCAAAAGTGTTGGATGGTAAAGGGGAAAAACAGAAGATGACCAGACTTGGGAAAATTATCATTAAAGCAAACCAGTTTTTTGAATTCATTGATAAAGAGCTCACAGCTCAGCAGCAATAAAGCTGTCTAGAAGAAGAAGAATTCATTGATCTAAAAGATTGAAAGTACTTCCAAGATTGTGGAGAAACAAATGACCTGGCCTTTTATCTTTCAACATGAGCAATTTTACTTTTTTTTTTTGTTTTTCATTTAATATAAAAAAAAATTATTTAGGGTGTGCCACTAAAGTCTTACGCATTGTTGATAAATATTGAGCTGAATAAAGTACACAATACTTTAGTAGTCATATTCTTTACTAATTTACCAGTTGGTGTCAATGATAGTAATTAATGAGTTTCATTTTCATTGTATGAAATTTTTCTCACTGATAAAGCTAATGAAAAGCTCTGAAACTAATAGAACAAATCAGATAATACATAGTACTGAATACAACATATCACTAAACAACTATAACTCCAACAATTTGGCTGTTATCATTTTATACTTATACTTTTATTTTATTATTTTATACTATTTTTTTATTGATTTAGTATCATTTTAATTTTCTATTATTTTGATTTTAATCATTTGATTTTTAATTTTTTAAACTTTTTATCATTTTATCTTATCTAATATAAAATTTTGCATATCTATAGAAATTATTTATTATATTGCACTACAAATTTGAAAAGAATCAAATTATTTAATTTTTGTTAATATTTAATACCATAGAAATGCTACAATTTCTTATACAATTTTTTTTTCTATGTATATAAAGCAATGTTAAAAGAGTTTTCAATTTAGGAGCTGTATGTCAATGAGATCTGTTAGCAGTTGTTTTAAATCATTGTACGTGTGTCAGCATCACTTACACATAGAATGTTACAACTTATAAGTGAAGTTTTAAATCATCTAGTTTGACAACATATTGGCCTTTAAAGATTCCATTGAATGCAGTTTATTTCCTTGCTTTGAGCCTATAGAACAGATGAAGAGCTTACACAGATATCATTTCTCAATTGTTTTTTTTTATACTTTTTTAAATGTAAAAAAATTCTATATGACAGAGTATGTAAAAGTCATCTGTTTCTGTGGTACAGGATTAACAAGGGTGTCATGCAGCCAGCACAATTACCAACCACCAACTTTACTTTCCCCCAAGTAATGTCAGCTACCCATAAAACATGGGTGGACTCAGAGGCACCCTAAAGATTCCAAAATTTAAAAGCCCAGGATTCAAACCTGGGACCCCTCAGTTCAGAAACCAAGTGCTTTATCACTTGGCCACCGCACCTCTTTTATAAGCCTAGAGACATTTTTATATTCTAATTGAATCATTGCTTTCCTAATCTGTTTTTTTTTTAATGCCCATAATTAAACATCTCATTTTTACCCATTCAATTAATTTTTAACTGGAATAACTTGATATTAATATTTTTTTGGGTTGTGTAATGAAACACTAGTAGCATTTTAACTTTGAAACTTGCACATCACATGAAGAAAACATCCACAGCACATAGTACAGCATGGGATTCACTACTAATCATCTTCTTGACTGAAGTAATGTCTGTATTTTATAAGAAAAGATAGTTCATGTCTTTCAGGTGTCAAAGTTGTTTTGTAGAACATCACTCGGCTTGGTGTGTTTAACAGCGCACATTGCTTATTTAGTCTTTTCACTTGTGCTTCTCATTGGCCAGTGCTTATTTTATGTATGCAGTGTCTGGGGCTCATGACAGCTGGTTTTAATATTAATTACCACTCATGTGTGATAGTAAATGAAGATGGCTTTGACATCAAATCACAGCCATGGAAAGTCTATTAAAATCAGGACTCGAGCTTGAGCCCCCGATTTAGCTGGTTTTAATCTAGGTTATATGACTTGTATAAATAGCTAGTCCAACAGTTCAATTACTTCCTGGATCTCTTTAATTTAATCATTGTCTTATTAGTATGTTCTTCAAATGTGAGGGAATGACCAATCAGAAATAATCTTTTTTTTTTTCTCTCTGATGTTGGATTTTAGTAGCACTTGGGTAAAAGGATCTAGTATTTGAGTTAGAGGCACCATACTGTCAGTGACAAATAAGTTTGTGCCATTCTGAACATTAATCTTGACATTTGACTTGTTTCTATATTAATATCAGATCTTAAGACTAGCCACTATCTTGTGCAAACCAAAAAACTTTACCAGCCCTCTAGATCAGGGGCCATTATTTTTACATATTAAATAAAATAATAGTTTGTGACCTTTTTTTTTTTTGAGTTCTTGCCCTTTTTACTGTACATATTGTGAGTGATGAGCAAAGCTTGTATAACATCACCAAATAATAACCTTATTGCATGTGTTATGTCAGGGCATATAGAGACGCAGTATATTGGTTGGGCAAAAGTGTTGCTAATATATATGTCATAGAGTGTATATCCATTTTAAAATGTTGATTAAAATATACAATTACAATCTTACAGACCCTACGGAGAATATGCCAGTAAGTTTATGCATACACACACACACACTAAAAGCATTGGGCATGATGTAGCATGACCTCTTTTTTGTTTTTTCGGTTCCATTTGCTTTTTGGGAAGAAAAAATTGTCAAGAAAAAGTACAAGACAACAGGCAGCAGTAAAATTGTTTATTTCAAGTTGAAAATGGCAGCATCTTTCAATAGCGTTGTTTTACATGGCCAAAAAAAATAAAATTTTGACATTTGGTGTTTTTTTTGGGTGCTAAATAGTTAATCGACTTATTTAATTTCTACAACTTGAGTTATACTATTTAAAATTAAACCTAAACAATAGTTTGAATTACATTTAAGATGACAACATGATTTATTTTCTTCTTGTACATCATTTATAGTTGTAATATTAAACACATGGAGTTTTAATTTAATCACATACAAATCTTTAACATTTCCAAATGCTGATGTTAATTTTATTTATTGTTTTATATGTTAATGTGTATCCTACTATACAATGTGCAATAACTTTTGTGTTTTATTTAAGCCAACTCTAATTAATTTTCTTCTATTTTATAGTCCCTGCTGGGCCTAGGCGAGGTGACATTACCTGGGCTGTCAACTATAGATAACCAACTTTCACTGATGGAGACGATGCCCACTGGTGACGATGACAGCGACACAACCAGTGCCACATCTCTTTACCCATGGCAAAACCCTGTAGACATCCGTAACAACATTGATATATCATCTTCCAGTCGAGGTCCCCTTTCGCAAGAGGACACTAGTGCTGTCAACACCATCCTCTCACAACCAGGTCGAGTAGTCAGCATTGATTTTGACAGTGACGCTGCTGCCGGAGATGTGACATTTGGCAAAAGTTACATATCTGTGGAAGAGGACAACAACAATGTCATCGGCAACCGAAGTAGCAGCGATAATGTTATTGATGGCTACAGTGGCAATGAAAGCATTGAAACATAAACATGTGAAGCCTCATTGACAAATTTAGTTCAAAACCTCTCCATTGCTATCCAGTCATAACTAGCTTTAGGCTGCTGTTTTTGCTGTCTGTATATAATTGTATTTATGTATGTACATATCACCTTACCTCCCCTTGATTGTTTAAGAGATTTTATATGTACAAGTTTTTTAAGGTTTAAAAAGTCAAATTTGTTTATGTCTATTTAGTTTTTTTCTTCCCTCCTATGGCCAGTTTTATATTTTGCAATCTAGAAATCTGTTTCTTTTTCACTTTCAGTTTAAAGTGACAAAGTGACTAAGATTAAATGTTTTGGGTTTTTATATTTATTTATTATACGCTGTAGTGACTTTTTTTGACCGACTTACATTTTAATGTGCAATAACTGCGCGCCTGTTTCCAACTGCACTGGCCTGTTCATGAATCAATGTAGTCGTCATATTAACTAGAAACATAATTTCAGAAAAAATGACAAGCCTTGATGTAATTAGGTTAAACTTGTAATATGGCGGCTTGATAAAAGAGGTTAAATTTTGATACTGTGAATACAAGTCAAGAAACAAGCCTTCTACTTCCTGGAAATGTTTTCATTATTATAATGTAAAAAAAAAAAGGTGTTTTATAGATGATTGTGAGACTGTCTTTATGTTTTGCTTTGTATGATTGTTTGACAGAGAAATATTTCTGAGCATCATTCAAAATAATTTATGCAAAGTTGTATTGGTTTTATTTGCATACATTTTGTTTTGTTTTATTGCATAACACAGTGTTTCCCAAACTTTTCCTTTCATGGAACATATCGCAATTTATGAGTATTTAATGGAACAATTTTTATTTTTTTTAGAGAGATTAATTCATGTGGTAGCCTAATAGTTAATTATTCCAGTAATTTGTGGAACACCTATTCAGTCCTTGTATGTTCCATGGAACACTGTTTGGGAAACACCAACATAATATATATGCTCGTCCATTATCATATTACTTCATAATGAGTTAGCTTTTAACACATATGCCAGATATGGATCTTAATATTCTGTTTACATGAAGAAGGCTTGATTCTCAACTCAAAAATAAAAGACAAAATTTGGGACATAAGTAAGTTTGGGCCTGATAACTAGACAACTGTTCAACAAAGTTGTATCCCTTGGACCTCTTGTGTCCCCTGGCTCATATGTTTTTCAATCAGCTCCTGTGTGTGTGCCTGTAGATGAACATTGTCACTTAGAACCATGTATTCAATACATTTTTTAATAAATGAACTGATTTTTTTTTGTTCACTGTGCCTGTCTTTTTTACTGTGCACCATTTTCTTGGACAGATCTTTTTGGATTAATAATTGTAGCATTACTTTTCTGTTAAAAAGTGATACATCCAAGTAGACAGAAATGGCGTTTTTACATTATATATTGGGGAAAAAGATTAGGAATCATTAATTTTATTTTGAAGTAATGTTTTATTCCAATATGATGGTGACTTTCAATATTGCTTGAATATTTTTTTTCATTTTTTTAAAGTCCAAATTGTATTGTCCATCAAAGCAAAATTATTTGGAGTGTAATATATATTCATAAGTTTTCCAATGGGGAAAAAATATCTTTAAAAATGTTTCAGATTTTGTATGCTACCACACCTCCTAATTGTTCCTAGTAGAAAAAAATACAACCACCTAACCCCCCAGACATTAAAATGTTAAAATTTTTCTTTTGGGCTGTAATGAAATTAAACTGAAAGGCATATTGACAGTCCATTATCTCCAGTAGTACCAGAGCTTCAATTAAGTGTGTTGACTCTCCAGGTGTTTATGTGTGTGCAGTTACATTATAAACTACTAGTCACTGTATGCAAGTATCTTGTACAGATCAAGCTCAACCCATGCCCTATGCTGGCTTGTGTTGGCTGAAGGGAGGGGAGAATGCCTTTAGTTTTAACTCTTTCTCTCCTAACTGACGATACTAACGTTGATTCCACCAGAATGTGGTAAATAATTACGGAGAGAAAGAGTTAACAACTAGCTATTTACCAATAGCCTGAATTGCAATTTTTTTTCCTCCTCAATTTTTATGTTTACCTTCTATTATATGTATCATTTGTTTCTGTTATATTCAACATATTCAGCTTATAAAATGTAAACATATGTTATAATGATTAAACCTGTGTTTGTATGATTACACTTTTGTATGCATGATTATACCTGAGTATGTTGGTCTCTATATACTTGTAAAATTTAGAATCCCTCTCTGTAGTGGAAAGTATAATTTAAATTGTTTCTTTTATTTTTGTCCCACTTTTAATTACTGGAGTTTTGTAGCCTGGGTTTTATTACGATTTTTTTTTTAAGGTAGCATTTGTTTCTTTTTAATAGAATAAAGGCCACATGATGTGTTCTGTTTTGATCAAACAAAGTTGAGTCGTAACAGTAGGCTACCTCCCTCAACAACAGTGATTTTTGAAAAGTATTTGATACTTAGGATGAAAGTAAACATTTAATGTTGGCAAATTGAATAATGTTTTGTTTTAATACTGCCAGTGTCTTCCAGTGTCAGTGTATTAGTTTTTCAACAAGATAGTAAGATAGCAGTTTTTAATACTTACACTTTGCAAATGGTTTTCTGCCCAACATTTAGATGACTATTTATTGTAGTAATCAATATGGGCCTTGAGATTCATAATACTAATTTATATGTTTTTTTAGGAGTTTTTAAAAGTGTTTGTAGATATAATTGTGCTTGAAACATTTCCTGCAATTGAGAGTAGTGTCCAAACATGTTTGTTATGATACATTGCATTGTGTGTGAATCTGTTTAAGCAAATCATGGTGAGTGGATTGAGGCCTCTGTTTCATTTAGACCACTAATCTTGTGAAATATTTTTGTTCCATTCTATTATCTACAGTAGATTGAGATTCTCACAATGTGTCTAATTGTTTTTTTTAAAACATCTGAATTTTAGGAACTTTTACTTAAAAGCCACTATTCAGTTTTACAAGTCGCTACTTATTGTCACAATTTCCTTTTTAAATTTAACTTGCCATTCCTACTATGTATGAGCATACAGATCCCTAGTCTCTTTTCGGAGGTGATCTGACAACCTTATTTGGGGTTGGATGTAGACATGGGGATGAGTGCTATTACAACTGAGTGCATTTCAAAGTTCTGTACTTTTTCCGTGCGCAGTCAAGTTAGTGTCTGTTTAGTTTGCAGTAGTGTAGTCCAACAAATGAATGTGCAATACCATCATTAGTAGCTAGGTCTAACTATGATTCACATGCTTCTGCGATCATTCTATTTTATGTCTTTCTTAATCTGCATGGGATCATCATGTCATTAATTGTTGAATATATTTAGTAAGTCATTAGTATTGTTCAAGACTTTGATGGCATTCATTATATCCACATTTATTATTTAGACAATTTGTTAAGTAACCAAATTTTTTCTATCTAAAATACAAGATAATTTGAAAAATTGTCAAATCTTTTGTTATATTTGTCAGCTTGAAGAAGCCTCAATATATGTGATTAAAAAAATAATAATTTTGGTTATGGTGCAGTGGTCTTTCTAACTAACAAAAACATGCAAAATGTACTTTACATTTCATTTCTTAGTATACCAACATTAAATTTGTTTGTACATAAATAGTGTATTTCTGCACTCTGTTTGATCAAATGATGAGAAAAATGTTTCCTTGCAAGCTCTTCAGTTAAATCGTACATTTCACAAGGAATACAATTTTTAGAATGTAAAGATTTGTAAAAATTTGTCAAGATGTTTTGCCAAATTATGTACTTATGTTTGCTGCACTAACTTGGGGGAAATCAATATCACTTGACAATTTAGGACAAAGTGAAATACAGTTTTTAATCTGTGTACATATATTCATAAATCTATCCATTTGATGTTTAGTATAGTTGTTTGTTTCAGCAGTATGATTGACTGGTTGATTGATTGTTTCTGTGTATCACAGCAATCATAATTTATTGACACTGTATTTGTATGGATACATATATTTGTATATGAATCATTGACCAGGTTGTCAACAAATAAAAATGTTAGTCATCTTCACATACACCAGACTTGGATTTTGGCCTTTCATTGTGACTGGATGTTTTACTTAGAGATATTTTATTTGCATTTTTAAAATTTTAATTCCAAATTGAATTGATGGCCCATATACCAAACCTCATAGAGAGGAACAATAATTATTGAAGGTTTCACTTAGATGAGACTCAGCATTACATGGTAAATTCAACTGCCAGGAGCTTTTTCTTGCTATTAGTACAACCATCAAGAACTTGTAAAAGTATCTATTAGATGTTGGTTAAAGACTTTTACCTCAATACCTTGCACACTAATTATACATATATGTAGAAAGAGGAAAATAACTTGCAATATTGAAGGATAATCTGATTGAATTAAATTCAGTTTCTACATGTAGAGAAACATTTCAGATAGTTTAGCCTCAGATTAAACTCTATTAAAAAATCTTAGAGCTCTAGTCAATTCTAACCCAATAGGGTGAATAAAGAACTCAAAACACTACTTCATTTGCAACATTTAATTAGTCAATTATAATTATGTAATAGAAAAGCATTATGTCACAGGCTATCACAGAAAGCTTTGGAATCATTCAAAACATGTAATAAAGAGTTCAATAAATAATTATGCATAAAACAAAAAAAAGCTGCCAATTAATTGTCAACTAAAAGCTCACGTACCCAAGTTCAAAATAACAGTTCTATTTACAAATTAACAAATGTCGTACAAATATATATTGTACATAACAAATATATTTACTGCAATGTTACGGATATAAGTACTAGTGCATCTTTCTGAAGAGGACAACTAAGCTTACAGATAGAGTATAAACTCTGACTATCATGTCAACAATCAGAAGCTAATACCAGATGGTCAGGAAACTTTAACATGTCTGGTTTACATACATTTTTTTCCAATGTACCCCTCTTTTAAAATAAATAATGTCACATGATTAAAAACACACACACACAAAAGAGAATTATATAAAGAAAAATATTACCCATTCTCCACAAAATGAAATATAAAACAAATGCCATTTAAAGTTTGTAAGTCTTCATTTTATGCAATAAAGAAATTGCTGTACCAATTGTCATGTTATAGAATATATGTACATTCCAGCTTAGAAGTGTAATTGATTTAAGTCTATTTATAGAATTCCATTAGGTTACCATGGCCTCCACATGGTCTCGGGAGATATTTGGTGGGCTTCATTACTTTTGACACAAAGATTGAGAGCACTGCTGGGTGTTGACGGTTGTTTGACCTCTGTTGTGGAAATTGTTGGACTGCTGGTGATAGGCGTTGTCATGAAGTGTACAGGCTGGATCAGAGTTGTAGGGAGGGAAGAGTAAGGCTCATACACCCTGTAGCTGTAGACAGGAGTGTCAGAGATAAGAGGGGAGGCATGGAGGAATCCGGGGTGCATCATTACCGGGGAACCACAGGTAGGGGTGCAAGCTGTCATAGATAATATAGGAGAAGGGTAGGAGAGCTCCGAGGAAAAGGTGTATGTGGAACTGATAGGCTCCCGGTTAAACTCGGGTGTGACGGCTTCGTATCTGTAAACAGTCGAGCTGGCACGATCTGCGGCTGGCCTGCAGTTATAGTCTTTAAAGTAACCCTCTACCTCACTGCTACTAGACGTACGCCTGTCCCCAGAGTTTTGGATGTGGAAAGATTCATGGGTGGGAACTGAGCTGGTGCGCTGCTGGGAAGATGTCGGTGTGGTGCTGTGAGCTGTGTTGTACTGTAGCGCTGGTGTGGATGAGCTGGTAGGGGATGGAACAAACACGATTCTAGACTGAACTGAGCTGCTTTCGTTGTCGGACATTCTGTCAAGAGTTGACGATAAAACATTTTCACTGCTCAAAAGTTTATCTGTCGGGGATAATGAGGATGAGGAACAAGCGGCGGGAAGAAAAGCTGTTGAAATACTTGAGTCGTCACTTTGAACGACTGTCTCCATTCTTCTTGCTATTGCTCTCAGGTGATTCTGAAGCTGAACTTTCACCTCAGTAGGAACGAGTCTGGAACTTTGGATGTAACGGATTGATTCTTCTGCACATGAGCTGAAGCCAGATGCATAACGTACAGCCATTGCTTTACGAGTAGAGATGGTGCTAGAAGAAGAGGAGTGAGAGCCGCTATAGTCATGACGTAATCTGGTCAAGACTTCTAGGGTCTTTTCTAAAATCTCAGCTTTCTCCATCTTGTCCAGATCAGTATCCTGTAATGATTTTAAAATACAATTGTTAAACAATGATTTAAACTTGATTACCTAAAATTAAATAAAATTTAAAATGTATGATCTGTTGCAAAAGTTCATAAATAAGAATACAGTTGACAGCTCCATGAATCATTATGAAGATTGTAGTTACCTTATCATTGTCCCCTTCGCAAACCAGATCTCTTATTTGAACTAGACAATTGTTGATCCTAGCTCTTCGTTTCTTTTCAGCTAGTAATTTTTTACCCTGCAAAAAAAATAATAATATAAAGTATGAATAAAGGTTAAATAGTAACTTGTAAATTAGTTTACAATTTGGAATCATGTTATAACTAATACAACCTGTGTGCATTGGTATGTAAAGCAGCAGTACTCTTTTCTTTTAATTAATAACTTCATAAATAATAATTCTATCTAATAACTTATTAAATAAGCAAGAAAAGAAAAAGAATCTAGGGACCACGGAAGTGAGTCCAGGCTAGATCTATTTTATATTGAAATTTCAGAATAAATAATTATTCCATTAGATCTATTATAATGTATATTTTAGATCATGATGTAGATCTAATATAAAATCTCTAGAACTAGATCTGGTAAACAAAGTTAATGAAAAGTAGATTTCTCGCTAGACATACAACTAATAAATAACTAAAACTAGCAGCTATCTAGATTATTCTAGATCTATACTTACTAGTATAGAATATAGAAATAGATATACTAGACTAGATTATTATTAATATTAAAATATTTTATTACTTGTCATAATCATAATCATATGATAATCAGATAATGGATAATGTTGCAAATCATATGACTATGCACTATGGGCCCACTATGACTGAACTGATATTGATAATATGATCTACATTGACATTGACAGTATGATTGACATTAGTGACATTAGTCATTACTATTAGATCTAGAATTATTATTATTACATACGACTACGACTACGTCATTAAGTAATTACAATTATTCAATTATTATAAATATCATCATGATTGACATGATTATGATGATGATCATTAATATGATTAATACATTAAATTACATTAGATTCTAGATAACTAGATGAAGATGTAGATCTAGAATCTAGATCTAATTAGTAATTAGTTAGACCTATAGTCCTATAGTATATCTAAGACTAAGTTTATAATTTATAATCTAATAGATCTAAATCTAGATTATGTAGATCTAGTAGATAGTGATCCTTATTATTTTAACGGAAAGAAACAAATATAGAGGTCTAGAAAATTACCTTTCTATGGGTAGGTCTGTAGTTGTCTATTTCGTGAGACTGACTGGTCGCTTCACAAACATTGGGAGAGTTATCCATCCTTGTTATTTGGGAAAAAAACGAAACTAGAGAATCTAGCACAAGTCTTAGCTGAACACAGTGACTGTTAAATAATATGAAGTCCGATTCTTGGCTTTAAACCAAATGAACATGCAGTTTCTGAATAATACAAGAGTAGTTTCTGAATTCCGAAGCTCTGCTAACGGAATGTTTAGTTCTGATCGTCCATTCCGATACATGGTTCGCTTTATAGCCATGTCTTCCTTACCCCACGCCAAGTGTCACTGGGGACGAAGCTTCGCTGACACCGGAACAATGATTACGTTCCCTTGGTCCCGACCAATGGGAAGGCTCGATTTACTATCGGCACGCGCCCATGCATACCATCGGAGCAGATGTGAGACCGAAACGAGCGTCTGCACTTGGGGGCGAATATTTATTGCCTTTTTAATTGTGTGATATCAGTGAGTTAAGGAACGCAGCTCACCGCACTCGATGTGTGAGGGTAGCAGAATAAATCCCGTTATTATTCTTAGCATTTACACGAAAAGGTAGCCTGCCTACGCCACGATCTGTTGCGTGGCACTTTGACAATAAGTTATATTTGTATGCGTGCGTGAAAGCTGATAGTGATCAACTAGTCAAGAGTGATGCTGTATAAACTTTCTTTGTTAGCATATTCGTGTAGAGAAACATAAGAATATTTTTTAAAAAAAAAAGGATATGGACAATAATCATTAAAAAAAAAGATAACTAAACTATACAAAACAAGATAGTTTCTTAAATCTGTTTTTTTTTATTATTATTTATATATAATTATATAATGCATAGGAAGGCCCACTGTATTAAATCTTGTGGGGAAAACATTTTTTTTATTCATTCATTCATTTCATAAATATCTACAAGACATACAGATTAATTACTAATTTTCACATACAAAAGCACAATCTAATAAAATACTCAGAAAGGCACATTCGTTGTTCCATATGCTAGGATAAATTTGTACAAATGCTCCTTCTTCCCTAGTACTATTAGAGCATGGAATGGGTTGCCTGAGCCAGCCAGGAAAACCAGTGAGTTGGCACAATTTAAGTCATTGGTTAACATGCATGACTAGATGCATGACGCATATGACGTAATCATCTTTTTTGTAGTAACGTCTGATAGTAAGATAGTTAAGACGAATACATTTTTTTTTTAAATCCGTTCATTTCATAAATATCTAAAGGGCAAAACAATTTACTAATTGTGTTTCACAATATGAAGACTCCACAGTAGTGTTACTATATTAGGCATAAGTCTAAAAAAAATATATTGTTTTAAATGATTACAATCAGAACATAGCTATGATAGAGCTATTGTTGGTACGGGCCCATTGAACGGTGATTTTTACCTTTGTTTTTTTCTTCAAAACGATTGAAAATGTCCCCGTAGCCATTTCTGATGGCCCACCAGTCCAGTGGGGGGTGGGGCACTAAGCTTATGTTGCCCATCGGAAAACTCAGCACTGAGTAAGCCCTAACCCTAATCCTAAGCCTTAGTTTGAACAATATTTAATTGGCTTATTTCCTTATTCTTGAGACACCCCTATTGCAAATATTTTTTAAACATGTGACCCTTTTGGGATTTCATACAAACTGTAACGTCACTGGTGCAAACTAAATAACAATAATCCAAGGGGAAGAATTACACATCTAGAGCTCTATATATAAATAATGTAGACGTCATTGCCTTTTTACATCAAATAAAAAATAATTAATTATCCGTAACTTATTCATGTTTATTTAGGTTCAATAAATAATTGTGGAAAGTTTCTACTTGATCCGAGAATGGGTGTGAGAGAAACAACGTTTACAAAAGTTCTACCAGACAGACAGACAGACAAAGTGAGCTGATACAAGCGTTGAAAAAAAACAACTAAAAACGGAGGATGTACATTCTGTACACTATTGGAGGAGGGTAGAAGAGGTCAGAGGAAAAGGAGTATGTGGACTATTCTGTATATCAAAAAAAAATTAGGCTATATTTTTCTCCGCCATATATGAAAATCTCTTATAGACTATTCTTTCTTTCTAGTACACATTGTTCATTCTGTTTTGTATGTAATGGCCTTGTGGCCCAGACTTACTTTTGTTATTACTTGGTTTGGTATGGCTACCTTTACGTATGTTATTTATATTATTTTTTTAGAATGTACAAGAAGGAAAAAAAAAAACAGAATTAAACAGTTCTTAGTCTGACTACCTAAATCACTTTTCGGCCATTGAAGCTGATTTTCAAATCTCGTTATTTTTGACACTTTCAATATTACTTTTTCTAAAATAAATACGCTTTTCTAAAATCTCAAATTTTTGGGAACTAACTTAAATGCTATCTACTATCCAAATCAATCGCTAACTCAAATTTCGAAAAAAAAAAAAAACCTCTTCAGTTGGTCTTTAAGTTTAGAAATATGTCTACAAAACTAATTCCCGAAGCCTAGATTTCCATGTGTCCGTACTATAAAATGTATAGGCCTACTCCGTGAGATGACTACTGTGGATTTCGCTTTAGAGTCAACTCAACCGCTTATTGCATAGAGCAATTTTTTTTTTTTTTTTAGAAAAGATATCTGCTACCTGTATCTTAGTAATTTAAGAGCTTCCTTAAAACTATATTTCCTTTAATTAGGTTAGACATGTATTTAATTAGGTCAGACATTACAGTAAATAGGTTAGACAAAAAAAAAAAACGTAGAACGCGTTTGTTTCCCTTGTTTAAAACAAAAATAAACATGTTCTGTAAGACCTGAAAAAGATTTATTGAAATTAAGTTTTATTTTGGAAAAGAAAAAGAATGAGTGTCTTTGGGCGAGTAAGGGAATGTCCCGTCTCCCCTCCCCGCTATCTAATTCATTCTCTTGCGATCTTCCCTCCACGAGCTTGGCCATACGAACTCTTTTTTTTCTTTGGCGCCATTGCATGACTACAATAACCGGTGTCAAGAGAATATAATGACCATCTTAAATAAACCGAACACGCCTCGTCGGTTACTTCTTTCAGCACGCCCCCCCCCTCCCCTTATGCACTTCTCACACACACGTGCGCACCGATTCTGCCTCTTAAACAAACTACCACGGAATGAGCAATGCACTGTGCCACTTAGTTGTCAGACTTCCCTTGTTGTTTTCGTGGCCCGCGCTCACCTTTAGAAACAGGCCCGCCTCCCCAAGCCGTTCAACACCCCCGACCATCTCTCGCTGGCATGACACGAGACGTAATGGCGGTTGCGTTGCGCGTGCTCCGTGCAGGCGGCCGGCATCGCCGTGAATGGGGGAAAAAATTGATTCGATTCCATCACGTCTGCCCGGTGTGACGAAAAGCAGATGGACAGATGTTGACCGCTAGCTTGGGGTTATACAATTAAACTGGCGCCTTTCTCGGCGTCAATACAAAGAGAATATATTCCAATTTAACATTAGATTTTCATTTTCTTTAAAATGAGTTGTTTTGTTTTTTTTATACTTGTTTCTTGATTTTGAAAATTCATTTATTACAAAGCTTTTATCATTTCACTCTGTCTGTCTGTCTGGAAAAAAGTTTTTACACGTTATTTCTCCCACACCATATCTCGGATAAAATTTGAAATTTTGCACAATTATTTCTTTTACCTGACAACACAAGTATCAATTTAAAAAAATTAACCACTTAGTTAATTAAGTATTGGTAATGAATTATTCTGTTTGGTATGTCAAACTAGGGTAAGAATTAATGGAATAAGCTGAATTAGTCCCATTTACAGGCCGTCGTCTGATTCATAGTGAACGCAACATAAAAATTGGACGAGATTATAAAAAAAAAAGA
Organism: Biomphalaria glabrata; assembly: GCF_947242115.1. Classification (NCBI taxonomy): domain Eukaryota; kingdom Metazoa; phylum Mollusca; class Gastropoda; family Planorbidae; genus Biomphalaria; species Biomphalaria glabrata. The sequence continues at coordinate 34,875,218 of NC_074723.1, forward strand.
TAACTATACAGATATGTTCATAGGCTCTCCACTAGCAAAGTGGTTAGCGTGTTGGCTTGAGCTATGAGTTCGGATTTTATTTTTGTAAATGCTTTTTTATTGTCTATTTTAAGTCTACGTCTATTACAAATTTAATGACATGACTGATCCAAACTAATTGATACAACTACGTCTAATATAATCTCTGTTTTGAAAAGAAATTATTTGTTGATGTTTTTTTTTTTGTTGTTGTTTTTTGTTATTGTTGTTTTGTTTACTTAAGGGAATGTTCGGATAGTACATAACGGCATATGATGAAGGGAATATACACATTTTTTTGCAATGTTAAACATCGCCTAATCTCCAATGTAATGAGTACAACAAACAGTCCCAATTTATTTCAAATCTCTTTTTTTTTTTCTCAATGACCTTTTATATATATATATAAATGAGATCCATACTTTAAATATTTAATTGTCAGTATTTTGCTTGTTGAAAGAATTCTAGCTTTGTTTACTGAGCGAATGGAAAATGTCCATTTTTTTCCCAATGTCACTTAGAATTCTCTAGCGTTATACTTCACAGACAATCGGCCTTAAGAACTATTGCACAATGGCAGCACAGACATTCGGCCTTAAGAACTATTGCACAATGGCAGCACAGACATTCGGCCTTAAGAACTATTGCACAATGGCAGCATGTTATTTACTTCTTCCTCATTCTCATTATTATGTTGGAGTGTTCAGATGACTAGACCAATATATGAGATGAACTGCGCAGTGGTTCCGAAATCAGGGAGCTCTCCATTTAGTTTTCTTTCTATTCGGGTGCTGTGGGGCCAGTGGAAACATGTTATGATTTTGTTATAGTTAATGAGTTTATTTAATGAAGAAAGTAGATGCGCAGCTTATTTTGTTAATACAATGTCTTCGGGGCTTGCAAAGATCTTCATTCAGGGAACAGTACCAGGAAAAAGAAGAAGAGGCAGACAGAGAAAGCGATGGGAAGACAACATTAAAAAAAATGAACGACCCTGCCATTGAAAGAGGCTCTGACTAAAGAAAAAAGACAGAGAGGAATGGAGAAAGACGGTCGACAAATCTTGCATGGTGCCCCAACGGTCCAACAGACTAATGGAAAGGTGAAAGGTAAAAAATCCGCATTTTTTCCCCCTTAGATGGCTTTTTTTTTCCCCTGTTTGCTTCAGCCTTGGTGACCTTGCAAAATTAACAATAAGTGTGTAATTAGCGTTATTAATTCACATCACTCAGACGTTTTGACACCAGGGAACCTACAATCTGATAAAACTTTCTAACACTCTTTAATTTCGGCACCCAATCTTCGATTAGTTGTGCTTTGGCCAGCTACCATTTTACCATCAAGATAAAATAAACCCGGTGTATTTTTAGAGACAGCTAAATCAACTCGACACCGTATGCAACCAGAAATGCCGCGCAAGAGTTGACACAGGCACGAGCTTTTGTTGAGAAACCCGGTGTGTGACGGACTTGGAGAGGCGGGGAGCTGGCGATCGAGGGTGGCAGTGATTAAAAGTGACCAGCGGTCCAGATCAAGTGTCTGGGCGGAGAGGCGGAAGGCGTCGTCCATATGTGAGATAGCACCCCTGGAGAAGAATAGCAGCACTGGACACTTGACTTAATTTTGTGACTCTTTATCGCCTCAGTGGTCAGCGCTCACCGCTGGAGGTCTTCGGGTCAACTGGCCGAGGCGAGGAATCATTAAGTTAATTAAGAAGAAGCCTACCTGCATGGGTAGAGAGTTAATTAGCTGTTTTTGGCAATATCTATCTAGCGATCTAGTTACCTATCTAAGTCTAAGAACTATTACAACTAGTCCTGTAGAATTTTCAACATTTCGCTTTAAGAGATCCAAAAAAAATATTTCTTTAATAAAAGCCTCGTTCTAATTTAAACCAAAACCGAAGAGTATTTAAAGTTTAAAAAAAAAATAGCTTTAATATCTTTTGAGATTAATGCATGTATACATAAGCTTATTCGGTACACTTTATAATTATTAAAGAAATATCGGGCTACTTCCGTGTATTAGATCCCAGGCTATATATTTTGCAATTTAAAAAACAATTGCCCCTTTGATAAGTGTATTCTGCTCTGGTATATAGCTTTTTCGGTACACTTTAGATTTATAAAAGAACCATCGGGCTACGCCCGTATATTAGTTCCCAGTCTAAATGTTTTGCTATTTAAAAAACAATTCCCCCTTTTGCTAAGTGTATTCTGGTACATGTTACGTTTAATTGGAACGGCCCGCTTTCTAACGCCCTCCCAAAAAAACATTCACTTCTGGCATGTCTATTCCCTACTACTTTTCTCTCTCTCTCTCTCTCTCTCTCTCTCTCTCTTTTCTTCCAACCCCTCTTAAAAAAACTTGACTTTTAGTGTCTGCTACATCTAATTGGCATGTGCCCTTGAGTTCGATTACCGGTAACACTTAGTTTCCCCCGCCCTACGCCATAGAAAATAGTCCTACATACAATCTCCGAGTATTCATCGACTTTTTTCATCTTTTCATCGAAATATTTAAAAGGCTTTCTGATATTTTGTTTCGCCACTAGCCTTTTTATTATTACATCCTGGTCATCGAACATAAAATGGTGTCCAATTTTAACGCTGTCCAAACATAATTTTGACATATGATTTATAGCAGTTCTTCCCAAATTGTGTTCCGCGCGAAACCCTAGTATTCCAACAGGCCTGAATAGGTGTTTTTCACGAACTACTGGATAATTAACTAGTTGGCCACTACGTGAGTTAGCCTCTCTAAAAAAATAAAAAAAAAAAATAAGTAAAGTGTTCCTCTAAATACTCAGAATGCGCGAAGTGTTCCGTTAAATAAAAAGTTTGAGAACCACTGGTTTATTGTTAGGTTGAATTAGTACGTCCTGCTTTGTCGACCTTCCACACAGAAAGATAGACTTCTAGCCTGTGAATTCTAGTTTCACTTTTCTAAGTTTCCCCATGTCATCACCCCTACAAAAATAATCCTACTCATATTTACTTCATTTTTTGGCTTCTTAATTCAATATTAAAGTATTTCATGAACTCTTTTATTGGTATCACTCTGGCGCCGTAACGCTCCCTCGCACACACATATGTTTAATATAGTAAAAGTACCATTGTGGATACCTCTCCTCACCTTCTCCCTTTTGACTTTCTCCATCTCTCTCTCTCTCCCTATCTCTCCCTCTCCCTCTCTCCCCCCGCTCTCCCCCTCTCTCTCCCCCCCTCTATATCTCTCTTTCTCTCCCTATCTCCCTCTCCCTCTCTCCCTCCCTCTCTCTCCCTCTCCCTCTCTCCCTTTCTCTCCACCCTCTCTCCATCTCTCTTCCTCTCTCTCTCCCTCTCTCTCTCTCCCTCTCTTTCTCTCCCTCTCCCACTTCCTCTTTCTTTCTCCCTCCCTCTCCCCCGCTCTCCCCCCTCTCTCTCTCCCCCCTCTATCTCTCTCTATCTCTCCCTATCTCTCCCTCTCTCCCTCCCTCTCTCCCTTTCTCTCCCCCCTCTCTCCATCTCTCTTCCTCTCTCTCTCCCTCTCTCTCTCTCTCTCTCTCCCCCTCTCTCTCTCCCTCTCCCACTCCTCCTCTCTCTCCCCTTTGTTCTCATTCTCCCTAATCCACACTCTCACCAAATAACACTTACACACATACTTAGGAATAATTAAATAATGTGAGTGATAGCCATCTTTTTTTTTCAATAATTTACTCACCTTCCTAAAAATACATTGCACACCTGCTAGCCACCTGTGCTCACCCACAGTGGCATTCTGGACAATGGACCCTACGTAATGACCTACAAACCCTAACACTATTGCTAGATAGGTAGAGACTCGAAAACAAAGCATTATAATTATTATCTCAGGAGGGAATGGTATTAGATTTCACCCATACTGTGCCTGACAAGTATTGTCCCAACATCCAGTGGTCAGTCATCGGTCAGTAATTTTCATTTCTGTAAAATAGTCGACTCACTCGTATTAACGTGATTTGAACAGATTCCATTGTTGTGGCTTGGTTTATGGTTTCGACCTCCACTCATTCACAGGTAACAGGTGTGACCTACCACCTTTGCTTGCTCACGCAAGGAGTGGTCATTTTCTGACCCTGGACACGTTATAGTTTTGGGCGCTAAACTATTGCATGACACGGGCTTCTACATTTCTACGCGAAAACCTGGGCAGGGGAAAGACTGACACAGATTCTGCCCGGGGCCCAGTTACTGACCGCTGGTCATTTAGTCCGATCTCACGTGTTAAGGTTTGTGTATGGGGGAATAACTCGGGATTATCATGACAGATTGATGTGTTCCTGGTCAACAGGGGATGTCATGTATTCATTTTTATGGCCATTTAATAAGAAAGACAAAGGAAGTGACATTTAGTTTTTTAAAAAATTGCCTGCTTGCTTCTCGTTCGTGTTATTAAAGTAGCGTGGGATAGCAGTGGAGTAGCGTAGATCGCGGTGAGGGGGGGCGGCTGTAAATACGCGGTCCTTCAGTGTGGCCCAGGTTTTCGCGTACAAATGTAGAAGCCCGTGTCATGCAATAGTTTAGCGCCCCAAACCATAACGTTTCCAAGGTCAGAGAATGACCGTTCTTCGCGTGAGCAAGCCTTTTTTTTTTCACCTTAGTAAGTTTTATTCAGGAAATGATGTCTGCTCCTCTTACAATATCTAGCATCCAGTTTGGTGAATCCACAGACGTTGTAAAATAATGGCGAGTTTAAAGATTAGTTTTTATGCAAATCTCTTGAAACTAAATCTACAGCACGTGATATAGCTGACAAAGTTGGTTCATTTTTTGGAAAGTAAAAGACCTCTTGGGAAACATGGTTGTGGTGATAGTGCTCTAACTATGCTTGGATGTCGATCTGGATTTCGATGTTTGGTACAGAATGAGTCGCCAGAAGAATCCATTCTAATTCACTGTATGATTCATTGACGAAGCCACAGCCACTAGCATTACACTAATGCAGCTCAATATGATTTTTCTTTAATGTCTATTACACAATTCAGGAACAATTGTTTGCAGTTATTCTGTTCTATTTCTACATATCTTTTTTCTGCCTGTTAGGGTTAGGGTCAAATCTAAATACAGAAATATACTTGATGCAGTAGATGTGATTTCCTAATCTAGTGAAATAAAAAACAAGCTCAACCTTCGCACTAACTTTGGCATGTTTGAAAATACTGTCGCAACAATTTTGTAGCAATGGAGTTGACTGTATCGAAGACAGTACGTTTTCCACGCTAGGCAATACTTTTTAAATTGTCAGTTATGTAGGCAACATGGTTACATGAATGTTATAAACAAGCGAAAAAAAATAAAATAAATGAAAGTCATAAAAAATACACTTTTTTTGTAATTTAGGCACAAATTTATTTAGAACTAAATAAAAGAATTGTAATGTTCAGACTCTAACAATGGAATTAACATCAAGGAAATCACTAGTATCAGATATGTACATTTTGATAACGATTTTATAACACTAGCTAAATCCCATTTACCTAGGCCTATAATGAAAAATAACCCTTTTTTATAGTTGGTGGTCGCCACCTAGTGGAAAATTGTATTGGGGGGTACCGGACTTAAAAAGGGTGAGAACTGCTGAGATAGGAAGTTAACTCTTTCTCTCCGTAATTATTTTTCCATGTTTTGAAGGAATTCTTCATTTTTGCTCATGACTATTTCACTCCCCTGTTATGATTGGGCTTCAATAGCTTTGTCGTTTGTTTTCAGAAAATGTTTTATTTGGTATTGACTTAAATGGGAATGCATGCTCTTTTTATTTAGCAGAAAGCGAAGTTTATAAAATTAAACATTAATTTAATTCAATGAGTTCAAATCAACATTGGTGTCGTCATTTAGGAGAGAAAGAGTTAAAACCTATTTAACACAAATGAGCAACTTATTAGCAGTAATAATGGTTTATAGAAGATCAACTGCTACCCATTGAGGTATTATTAAAATTAAAGCTAATTCTTTATTTAGTTGGAAAAAGTGTAGCTCAATCTTGGGTCCTTGACAGTACTTAATCATATCAGAATTTTCAATACAAAAACATTCTCGTGTAAGATTTAAAGATTTTAATGTCAATAAAGCAAACGAGTTACGTATAGTGGAAGCGATTGCTTAGCTGAGTGGCCAACGTGTGCCCTCGGACCGCAGTTAAAGAAACACTTATTTGATAAAACATTTAGGCCTACATGGGTTAAAGAAAGTTGAACGGAAGTATAGAGAAGGAAGGGGAAGGTCAATCCATGACGTATGTCACACGTCTGCTCACGTCAGAATGTAAAATGATTGAGCCCATCGATCTGAACAAATTTGGCTGACCCCTGGCTAACTTTTCTTTTTCATAATTAGTTTACGGCCTGCCACTTGCAGACGTGATGGAGTGACTGCAAGGAGACTAGAAACTAATTCCGTTTGACCAACGGCGATCTGGGTTTTCAAAGTTGTCATGAAATGATGCAATTTGAAACAGGGAACGTAACTCTCGCTACATTAAATAACAAGGGAAGAAACTTATCGTGCAATAGCCAATAATTTCTTAAACTTTTTTTTTAATTATTTTTTTTTTTGCATGTAATGGATGAAAGTGAGTGATGGAGATTTTTAATAATACTTTGAAACTGTTGGACAGTTATTCGTTTATCTAGATAGTTTCTATAAATGCAAATGAACATTTGAGACAGGATCGCTCTATATGTCACTCTAAGAGCCCTGAGCTTTATGGATTTCTTCTGTATGTTTCATTTTCAGTACATGGACAAACGGTTTGGACTTCGCCTATTAAGCTCAGACAGACTAAACTTCATTTTAATAGATCATTAACTCTTTCTCTCCGTAATTATTTTTCCACGTTCTTCATTTGCTCATTACTATTTCACTACCCCCTGTTATGATTGGGCTTCAATAGCTTTGTTGTTTGTTATCAGAAAATGTTGTATTTGGTATAGAATTACATTCAAAGTCAAGTTAAAAAAATGTAAACATTAATTTAATTTAATGAGGTCAAAATCAACGATGGTATAGTCGATTGTGAGAGAAAGAGTTAAGATCTAGATTTTCAGGGCTTATCTAGAATTATTTGCCATTTAAATTCTAGTTTATATGTTTGCTATGGTCCCACAGTGCTTTGAGTTTACATGTTGTTTGTTAACAGTGGGATGTAAATTAACTGTTTACAATTTTCTATCAATGTGATCTATGACTCTCTTATACACTGTATAGTATCATTACTTCCTGTACATGCTGCTATTCACTTGCATACATGGCTACTGGTATTATTATGGATTTGCTTGTCATTTTCTTGGTTTTCCTTGATATTGTTTTGCTCTTAAGTTGTCTCCCCTGCTGTTCTTTGTATTAAAATTTTGGGAAATTAGCTCTAGTAAAGCAACTAGAGGACATTGGCCATAGTTTGAATACTGTGGAAAATTGACTTACGCAGTTACCTTTCATGGTGCATTTGTGAAATAAATAAGCTTCAATCAATTTGTATTAGGAAATTAACTTTGGAAATAAGCTTTAGAAAATTAGCTTTGAAAATAAGCTTTAGAAAATTAGCTTTGGAAATAAGCTTTAGAAAATTAGGTTTGAAAATAAGCTTTAGAAAATTAGCTTTGGAAATAAGCTTTAGAAAATTAGCTTTGGAAATAAGCTTTAGAAAATTAGCTTTGGAAGTTAGCTTTAGAAAATTAGGTTTGAAAATAAGCTTTAGAAAATTAGCTTTGGAAGTTAGCTTTAGAAAATTAGGTTTGAAAATAAGCTTTAGAAAATTAGCTTTGGAAATAAGCTTTAGAAAATTAGCTTTGGAAATAAGCTTTAGAAAATTAGCTTTGGAAATAAGCTTTAGAAAATTAGCTTTGGAAGTTAGCTTTAGAAAATTAGCTTTGGAAATAAGCTTTAGAAAATTAGCTTTGGAAATAAGATTTAGAAAATTAGCTTTAGGAATATTTTTTTTTTTTGTAAACAAGCTTGAGGAAAATAGCTGCACTAGCTATAAGGAAGCAGCTTCACATCATAATTCAAATATTTAATTACACTTCCTGACATTCTTTTTTCTTTGACCATCAGCTCAAACCAATAAAGTGAGTTAAAGAGCTAAAGAGCTAACTCTCGGATTCTATTCCACGGCGTTAATGCCGACTTGGTCAGCTAACAGCTAACAGGTCACGACGACATAATAACGTCATAATTTTCTCAAACTATGTGTGTATTTACAGGACGAGATAGAGATCTTGATGTTAATCTCCTGCTAGAGTTCACAAAGTTATTGAATACACAATGCTCTGCGCTTAACTGTAAGGGGAGATCATTACTTCCTGACTCAATCCTGTTCACATGTTCACTACGTCACGACCCTCAATCATGCAAGAATAAGGGGCGGGGGGGGGGCACTCACACTGGCGGCTATTAGTAAACACAAATCCCTAATGATGGGCCCAAGACTTGACCAGGAACAAGAAAGGGAGAGATGACACTAATGACAATAAACTCACGCCGCTGGTCATCTAATGGTCAGTATGTGTAATTTTTTTTCCTCCTCCCCATTTCGGCACGGAAATAAAGCGAATGGGGGCTGCCTCAGTTTCGTGGGAGGGTCAACTGAGTTTACATGCGAGGCGTCTATGCTATCTTTAGAATCAATGCGTCTATGCTATCTTTAGAATCAAGACCGGTAACTCTTCCAGTTGCTCGCAGTGTTATCGCGCCTTAGGGAACACTTCAGCGCTGTCCACTCCAGGCGGGTATCAAGATTTTCTGGCGATCGAGAATACATGACTTATTCTTCCCTCTATTGAGTGACCTCAAGTGTTGAACCTCCCGCTTAGAGGCGTCGGAAATATCGTTGGTCACAGTGGCACGTCTTTATAATGACCACAGGTAAAGACTTAATTCTGGGCTGACCATATAGTTAGTGACCACAACTGGGACAACACACACACAAAGAGCGGACAATACAATACAAGGTTCGACCTTAGTATGATACATTTTGTTACCCCCTCCCCGATTTTCCTAACAAGGTTCGACCTTAGTATGATACATTTTGTTACCCCCTCCCCGATTTTCCTAACAAGCTCCCTCCAAAGCGCCCTATAATGTAACACCTGTTGTTAAGCCATTAATCAGATTATCAGTAAATTAATTCCATTATATTCTATAATTCAGCTTTTAGAAAGTGATACTTTTGTCTTGGTTTGACTTAATACATGACAGCTTTGGCCTTAAATTGGAGGCGCGATGGCTGAGCGGTAAAGCGCTTTGCTTCCACGCCGGGCGTCCCGGGTTCGAATCCTGGTCTGGGATTTTTATTATCCGGGATCTTTGGGCGCCTCTGTGTCCCCCCAGCTCTAATGTGTACCTGACATTAGTTGGGGAAAAAGTAAAAGTGATTGGTCGTTGTGCTGGCCACAAAAACAGTTGATCTTTACATCCTCTGCCCTATAAACCGTATGGTCTGAAAGGGGGAACTTTCCTTGTTTTTTTTGGGCTTAATATAAAGATTGGCGGTAGCTGAAATTTGTGAGGTCGAAAAGGGGTCTGTTTATCTTCCAGGGCTCTTAAGTATGGGGGCGGAGGTGCTCTTAAATTAAAGAAAAAAAAAACAGAAGAAATAAATTAAAGTCCGAAACGCAATAGAATGAATAACAGCTCATTGATAAAGAGCACATCTTTAAAAAAACAAACAAATCATTTCTGGGTACTTTTACAAGGAAACCGTTCTTAGGCCTTTAGGGGCCCAAGGCTTTTAACCTAAATGGGGGGTCCTAGAAAGAATGAGACCCCCCCCCCTCTCCCCCAACATCAGAGAAAAGCATGGAACTGTCGAATGTTTGATTTATTATAATCTTCTAGATCGCCATCTTAATTTTTTTTTTTTTAGTTTTTATCAGAAAATCGCACACACACACACAAATTATCCGAGACCCATTGGCATTTCGGGCCCAAGGCGGTCGCCTTGTTTGCCTGTCCTTTAAAAACGCCCAGGTTACGCCCGTGATCCTTCTCAAAATCATGACACTTAAAATATTTTTTCCCACAGCCACATTTCAGATAACTGAAATTTCTTTTTTTTTTTTTTTTTAAATCACTCGCATTAAAGTGTCACTCTTTAAGATGTACAATTCTAATTATTCTATATTCTGGGTTAGATATGCCATATGCTAATAGATACAAAAGTGCGTGTACGGCCCACCAGATCCTTTTAGTGACCATTAGAGTTGACCTCTTTACGCATGGGGTATTTTTCAAAGTAGCAAGTTTTCTATACCTTCGCGACAATATCTTCTTTCTTATAAGTCCACAAACACGAAGTGACTATGTTCTCCATATTCTATTGTGGCCTCGGGTCAACGATAAGCTCCCTGGTCGTGTTTCCATTTGTTTCTTGTAAACAGTCTCAAAAACGGGAGTTGTGTCCCCTTGACAAGTTTTTTTTTTTATTTCTTCTCTCCCCTTGTCGCAGATAAAAGATGCCGATAAAGAAACAAGTGTACATGCTCTAATGCAGGGGTTCTCAACCTGTGGATCGCGACCCCTTTGGGGGTCGATTGACGATTTGCCAGGGGTCGCCTAAGACCGTCGAAAAAATGAATTGTTTTTGTCCATTCTTCTATTGCTGTGTGTGTATAAGGAGGGGGGGGGGGTCGCGGCAGAGTGAGGGGGGTGTAAGAAGGGGTCGCCGAGCCTAAAAGGTTGAGAACCGCTGCTCTAATGTCTCCTCAAAAGTGTAAATAGGAATAGACGAATACCTTGGCATGTCCTGACAGGAGCGTTCCGACGCCTTGTCCTGGGAATATGTCATGGAACACTTTTTGAAGTGGGGTGAGGGTGGTCGGAGGGTAGAGGGGGAAAAAAAAAGGGGGGGGGCGATTGGTGGGCGGCGAAACGCAGGCACAAAACGTAAACCGTCATAGTAAATGTTCTTCCCACGCGTGTCGCCGCGCGTTTTTTTTTAGTTTTTTTGTTGCCTTCCCTTGTGATTTTGGAAGTTTTATTAAGGCAGGCGTTGTCAAGTCAGAGCGATGAGAGAGACAGAAGGGGATGGGAGGGGAGGACTACAAAAGTGACGTCGCGGTAGGAAGAGAGTCGCTGAAAGAAGGCGGCTGCTTTGAAGCAGGTGTTATCTAGTAATGGGTTACGGGTATATAGAGGAATTTTTTTTTATAAAGGGGGGGGGGGGGTGGAGAGTGAAAATGAAATTGTTAAAAGTACATTTTTCTTACTTGGAAAAAAACAAATTTAGAAAATAATAATTTGAAAAATGGTGTGAGTGGAGGTGGGGGGGGTGGAGTTTAATACTATGACGTAGAACACAGGGGGCGCGGTGGCTTAGTGGTTAGGTGCTCGGCTTCCGAACCTTGTCTCCTGGGTTCGAATCTCTGTGAAGACTGGTATTTTGAATTTTGGGATTTTTAGGGGCGCCCCTGAGTCCACACAACTCTAATGGGTATCTGACTTTAGTTGGAAAAAGTCAAGGCGGTTGGTGTTTGTGCTGGCCATTTGGCACCCTGCTTGTTAACCGTTGGGCCATAGAAGGAAATGACCTTAACATCATCTGCCAATATATCGCAAGGTCTGAAAGGGGAACTTTTTTTTTTTTACATAGAACACTGAACCATAATTTTCAAATACAAAATCTAATAAAATACTCTGAAAGACGCAAAGAAAAACGTGCGTTACTTGTTCCATATGCTGGGTCAAATTCTTACAAGTGCTCATTCTTCCCTAGTGACATTATTGTTGTTCTAGATTTAATCTACGTTAAATGCATTGCTCTGTCCAGTTGTCTAGCTTTTTGGGCTGATACTTCGTTATTCATTTTTACAGTTGTTTTCTTTTTTTTTTTTGATTGAAAAAAAAAAAGGTCCCCCCCCCCCCACTTTACCATTTAATGCCCAAGACGCAGGTGCTGACTGGAATCAAACAGGTTGTTTCTGACGTAGATAATGTATTGGTGACCTAATACTGTCTTTCTCATCCAGAAACAATCGACTCTTATCTCCTAATACAATTCAAGCCAGTGAGTGGCCAAGACAATCCTATCACTCTCTCCAATAGCTACCAGGTATCAACGTGCACAAGTCTCGGAAAGGGGAGACAGCTCCCATCGTGTCCAAGTTGTGTCCTTGCACGTTATCAGTTTGACAAGATCGTCTCCCCCCTTCCCCCCCCCCCAACTTGTTCTAGATGGGTCGCGATGTCGTCTGCTCCCTCCCCCCCCCCCTTCTTGTTGCAGACGATCGGGAAAATGTCAGGCCAGGTAACTCTTGCTCCTCCAGTTATCTTCTCCTTGGCACACAGCGTCATTACTCCCACTTCTAAAGCTATAGCGCCCCCCCCCCCCTCACCCCTTGCCGCATTTATGAAAGATATTAAGACGTCAAGCAAAAGGAACATGATACTTCATCGCGCGCTCCCAGTGGCAAACTGAGCTAATTTATGTTATCTTTGAAGTCCCTGTGGATCTCTTGATGTTTTCGGCCTTCCCTTCCCCTTCCCCCTAGTATTCCCCCGTCTTCTTGGATGACGACAGCTCATCGTGCCAAGAAAATCTGGCAGCTAGAAGATGACATTGAAAAGCGTCACTTAATAAATCCCCATTGTCTCGTCACAGGGAGACCAAAAATGTAAAAAAAAATAAAAAAAAATTATAAAATTTGTCAAGTTATGATAGACACTTGAAGCGTTGACTAGAGAAAGAGGGTGTCTATCAAATGTGTGACAATGACCTTAATCGTGTAACCTGTATTCTATCAACAAATTGTTTTTACATATTTTTTCTTACATACACTCTCCGACATGTTCTAACGTTTAATATTAATTAAAATTAGTAGTTAAAATTATTAATTAAAATTAGTAGTTAAAATTAGTAGTTAAAATTATTAATTAAAATTAGTAGTTAAAATACATAGTTAAAATTAGTAGTTAAAATTAGTAGTTAAAATTAGTAGTTAAAACTTACGCAATCCATCACAAAGTGCCGGCACCTATTTTTTTTTATTTACAAAAATGTACTATATATATATAATAATAATAATAATAATAATAATAATAATGATAATTTTATTTATAAAGCGCTGTTAACAAACAAAATGTAGGCTCAAGGCGCTGTAATAACATTACAAACACAAACACGCCAACTCCCATCATAAACTAATCTATAAAAGTTTTAAATAAGTAGGTCTTAATGTTCTTCTTAAAAAAGTGGTATAGCGTGTTGTCTGTCTGAGATCAATGGGGAGTGAGTATATATATATATATACATATTATTATTCAGATTATAACATCAACGGCAGTAGCAAGATTAAGCAAGTTAACGTGTCCACGTCAAGACCCTATAACAGTTTCAATCAGTCAAGGAAGTCAACAAAATGTAACTATGGATATATAGTGCAAAGTTATATTAATCCGTTGGGGTATACCCGCAGCAAAGAATGTTAACAGAACGAGATTGGTTTTTAATGTGTCTCACTAACAAGGGAGATCTCATAATTCTGACCACAAGTTAATTCAAATGGATACACTTATGTTTCACAGATATGCTCAAAATGTTTTTTTTTTATTTTTTTTATTAGTAAAGGTACACATTAAATAGTTACATTCTAAAATACAATGATTACAAGCATGGAAATAATGACATTCAGGTCGTCGTAACATTTTATCGTTGTAAGTTGCTTTGTACAGGTTACTCATCACATGGCATCCTTCCTGATTCAGAAATATGATTATTTCTATAATGCAAAATAATTAATTTATATATATAGTGAGAATGTTAACAATAGATGGTTCAATAGAGCAATTAAGAAGTGAAAGTAATACATTAAATCAGTGATGCCCAAAATACGGCCCGCGGGCCAGATCCGGCCTGCGACGTGCTTCCATCCGGCCCGCCGAAATGTCGGCACAAATACAGAAATTCCCCCTCCCCCCCCCCCAAAAAAAATGTTCAAAATGTATCTTTACCTACGTTAGGACCTTCACTTTTTTCTAATGGATTACTACCAAGGCATTTAACATTTGTGGGTTCATGAAATAGGACTATAGAATCTACTAGGAAAAGTGAACGGGTCTTTACTTTTTTTTTTAGCCAACATGTTGTTGTTTTTTTTTTTTATAAAGAAAGTGTAGCTGTTTAAAAAAACAACAAGAACAACAAAATATAAACAAAACTTATCCATTTTTGAAGTGTAAAGAGAAAATTCTAATATCCCAATAATTCAATGTAAGTAGGGCCTACTAGATCCCCCGGGTTTGAAATAAAATAGTTTCAGGTCAATTACATTAAGTTTTTTGTATCTTTTACATCATGTGGCCCGTGACACTAATGTTGGAAATTAAAATGGCCCGCAGATTGAATTAGGTTGGGCATCACTGCATTAAATGATATTTAAACATTTTAAACCTCTTAATAACATTTTCTCCTCACTTTGTCTCCATAGCTTTGGTTTTTTTTCCCTTGCGCTTTGCTACGTTGAACTAGTTCTTTATATTAACTTCTATCAAACATATATACATTATATATATATATATATATATGTACACACTTATACGTACATAGGCATTTAAACAGTTATATTGTTTCTTTTGTTGTCTCCCTTCATATAACAATTTTCGATTTCCTCCCTTGAAGTTCGGAAAACTACTTCCTCATCATCAAGGTGGAAATCATGTCTGCTAGAGTCAGTATCACGGGAGTTTCTACTCTGCGACAGTTTCTCCGTGTCTGTGTTTTAGTCACAGGGGGGTCAATTAGAGTCGTACAGGAAGGTTGTCTGTTTTTCTCTCCCCCTCCCCCCCCCCCATTTTTCTTTTGTTTTTAAATAATAAAGTAGTCTGTAGACCACATCAGCATGCTCAAAATGTTTGATGTATTTTTTTTGTTTTTATAAAGGAAACCTCAGAATTTGCGCTATTTTTAATAGTAGGCTAGTAGAGACTAACAAACACTTTCTTGTCTGTTTAAATCCTGGTTTATTCATGTTAGATGGTCCATATATATAGGCCTAAAAGGAATTCAATTATCCCCCCTATTTGTTAATGAGCACATTCTTTCGACATGCCAGCAATGTGGGTTACTGGGTTACACTAACAGGACGGGCCTGACAAAACAATCACATTTACTATCACGCTATTCAATTTTAGCTTTATCATCATAGGAATCCTTGGGCCTAAGGGCTCTTTTCTTTGCCTCTTTTTTGGGCTTTATGTGCCTCTTTTATGGGCCATCTTGCCTCTTTTGTGGGCTTTTTTTTTTTTTTTTTTAGGTTTTTATTTGTAAGTTCTCATAATTCACAAGTATTAAATTATAAATAATTGAAAAGTGAATAACCTAAAAATATAATAATAGTAATAGAAATACTATTTAATATCAAAGACATACTAACTAACCATTGAAACCACTAGAGACAGAAAAATGATACAAGTATCCTCTACCCCAGAACAATCAACACAATATGAAATATCCCTGAGCCCCAACACCCCATTTCTGGAATACTGCCTGAGTATTGTACAAGTATATGAAAATCAAACTAGATAATTCTCTACCCTAAATTTCATTATTTTCGAATTTGAAAATTTTGAGTGATTTTACCATTGGACGAGGGCTAAGAGAACAATGAAAGATTTTAAACTTTGCAAATTATATATTATATCTTGTGCGATTATAATAGGTGAATACATATTTAAATATTTTAATTATTATCAAAGAAGGATGTGCAAGAGAACCGCAGTTTGTCCACCCTGACTGGTTAAAGATCGCTGGCATATCACTCGCAACCTGTTACAGCGTCAGCAACAAGTGCTGGTGACACTGCCTTCACCCCCCCCCCCACCACACACACACACACACATACGGCAAGTCGAGGCAACTCTCGCTTTCTCTCTCACGCGCGACGCACCACCTGTTCCAGAAGCCCGGTGCTGTGAGTGTCAACCCCCAAGCAAAGCGTGTCGGAGCCCGAGTGTCAAAACTCAGGTGAACAGGGGGGGACGCAATGTGAGTGGCATGGGATGGGGCGTCGCGGGAGGTGGGGCGTCTGGTGCATTGTACCAGTGTGTGTGTGTGTGTGTTTGGCAGTGTGAAGCAATCACAACATCTAGTGAAATCATATCGGTGGACAGGTGGCTTGGATTCCAAAACAGAACCGTAACAGGATGGGTTCGACTCTACACTACAAGACATATAAGTGAGGGATTTCGCAGTTAGAAAGTTTGCGATGCTTTGACGTCATCAATTTCTGCGCTTTATTTCTGTGACCTGCTTTGCTCTTCGAAAGATTGCGTGGCCTCGTTACGGGCATCATTGGTTGGATCAGTGTAGCCAGGACTTCTTAAAGAGTGTGTTCTAGATGGTTGAGACAATCTCATGAACTGTGTACATCTTTTTCGAGAATAGAAACTCTAGCACTAAACAAGAAGATTGGTAACAGAGGAGAAAAGAAAAGGCTGTGGGGAAAGACAGAGAGAAAGACAAAAGAGATAGTAAAAAAAAAAAGATTTGCTGAAAGAAAGAGAGAGAAAGAGAGACTGAAGGAAAAAAAAATTAGAGAAGACATGTTGTAAAATGTTTGTAAAATGTTTTGTAAAATGTTTGACATGTTTCGGATGTTCCTTCAGAGTTGAAGATAATTACTTCCTAGTCCAAACCTCTCGCAGGACGACGGGGGAAGGGAGCGGGCAGGGTTTGAACCTGGGACCATCGATAAATCTGAACGACAGTCCAGCGCGCAAACCGCACGACCAGGCAGCCAGACATAGTGAGAGATGAACAGGAATGAGTTTCGGAGAGAGATTGACAGACAGAACCAGAGAAAGAAGGGGAGAGACAAAAAAGATTGAGTGCCAGAGAGAGGGAGAGAGAGAGGGGGGGAGGAAGATAGAAAGAGGGCTAGAAAAAGAAACAGGGAAAGAGCGAGAGGTATAGGGAAAAAAGAGAAAGAAGGAAAGAAAGAGGCTGTCAAAAGAGAGAACATGAGAGAGCGCGCGAGAAAGAGAGAGACGAGAGAGAAAGCTAGTGAGACAGAGAAAAATAAAGAAATTGAGGAAGCAAGTGAGAGAGAGAGAGAGAGAGAGAGAGGAAGCAAATGATAGAGAGAGAGAGAGAGAAAGAGAGAGAGAGAGAAATAGAGAGAGAGAAATAAATTGAGAGAGAGAGAGAAATAGAGATAGACAGAGAGAAATAGAGAGAGAAATAAATAGAGAGAGAGAGAGAAATAGAGGAAGCAAGTGAGAGAGAGAGAGAGAGAGAGAAAGAGAGAGAAATAGAGAGAGAGAAAGAAATAGAGAGAGAGAAAAAGAGAGAGAGAGAAATAGAGAGAGAGAGAGAGAGAGAGAAAGAGAGACAGAGAAAGAGAGAGAGAGTAAGAGTAAGAGAAAACAACGGATTAAAAGAGAGAATTACAAAATAAATAAATATTTTTATTACGTAACGATTTCCCGCCAAATTGTTTTGTTTCCACTAAAATTAGGTCAACGTCTGACGATAACACAAGCTGAAACAAAACTTTCAATTTCTACGTCCTGCGGTACTTGTTCTGTCCTGTCTCCTACTTCAACGGCCAATTTCTTTATCCGTCAATATGTTTTTGTTTCAGCATTTTCCCCGCCAAATTCGTTATCGATGAAGCAGGCTTGTCTTGGATGGCTACTGATCGAATTCTTGGGCGGTCATCGAACGATTTGATACAACTTTAAGATGCATTTTTTTTTGGGCGGGTGTGTGTGTGTGTGAGAGAGAGAGAGACAGGAGAGAGAGACAGGAGAGAGAGAGAGAGAGAGAAAGGAGAGTGAGACAGAGAGAGAGACAGGAGAAAGAGAGACAGGAGAAAGAGAGAGAGAGGAGAAAGAGAGAGAGAGACTGGAGAAAGGGAGAGAGACAGGAGAAAGAGAGAGAGGGGAGAAAGAGAGAGAGACTGGAGAAAGAGAGAGAGACAGGATAAAGAGAGAGAGAGGAGAAAGAGAGAGACAAGAGAAAGAGACAGGAGAAAGAGAGAGAGACAGGAGAAAGAGAGAGAGAGACAGGAGAAAGAGAGAGGGAGACAGGAGAAAGAGAGGAGAAAGAGAGAGAGAGACAGGAGAAAGAGAGAGAGACAGGAGAAAGAGAGAGAGAGAGACAGGAGAAAGAGAGAGAGATAGGAGAAAAAGAGAGACAGGAGAAAGAGAGAGAGAGAGACAGGAGAAAGAGAGAGAGAGAGAGACAGGAGAAAGAGAGAGAGACAGGAGAAAGAGAGAGAGAGAGAGACAGGAGAGAGAGAGAGAGGAATTTGCTTTCATAACAAGTTCACTCTAACTTGAAGAATTTTTTCATGGTTTGACTAAATTTAACACATTTTTTTTAAAAATCTACTTGTTCGACTACACATGTTAGAAGATCTTGTAATGTCGAAACGTCATTTCTAGTCTGGTTATCATGAATCGTCCATTGTGTACATTATTGCTCTCGGCGCTCTATGAATTTAACTTATTTGTTGGTTTAGATATAGATACAGGACGGTTTGTAATTCACTGCGTATTTTTCAGTCTTAATTTTAAAAAATTCATTAGGGACCACCCTATTCACTTCGCCTAGGGCCTCCATTGGGGGCTCACTATTCCCTTTGTGCAGGGCTTCCAATTACTTAAGGCCGGCCCTGACGATGTCAATGATAAGTAGCTAATCTCCAAGCATTTCCTGTCTGTAAAGTCTTCACCAGCTGTTACATCATATCATAATTTTGACTTATACAGACAAGTATTTAAAGGTGTTATTATACTTATAGTAAGATCTATTCTAGGTCATGTTTCTGCAGTAGACCTTTCACCACGTTCGGGTGCTCTAGTATACAAACAATAGGTCCTGTTGTTCTAAGAGACATAGTAGGTCAAGTTCTACATCAGCGGTTCTCAACTTTTTATGCTCGGCGACCCCTTTTTACAATCCCCCACTCTTCCGCGACCACTGCACACACACACACACACATACAGCAATAGAAAAATAGACCATAACAATCCTTATTTTCGATGGTCTTATGCGACCCCTGGCAAATCGTCAATCGACCCCCAAGGGGGATCGCGAGCCACAGGTTGAGAACCCCTGTTCTACATGAAGGTCCTGCTGCTAAAGTAAACATAGGCGTGAATTTTGTTGTTCTGCTCCGTTCCTCTTGATTATTTTGTAGCCCTTTACAAGAGCGCCGCCCCTGACAATGGCAAAGCACAGGCCTGTTTGAAATAAACTCCGAAGTTGTCCACAAGTGGGTTTATTATCAACAGCTTTCTGAATGAAAACGTGTAGGGTCACACACACACACACACACACTCACACTCACGGAAGTCTTCGAGACAGAGCCTCGCCGCGACGCTGTGTCACTTCTGTATCGCGTCGCCAGATCGGCAGGTGTTTCTCGCGGTGATATGCATCAGTGGGAGAGCGAGAGAGAGGGAGAGAGGGCACAAGGAAGTTAGTGAACCTATTCGTTTTATAGAAGACCTGGATCACTTTGTCTTTTGTGAATCATTGGTCGGTGGCAGTGTCAGAATACGAGGGCTTGGGAAGGGGGGGGGGGGAGGACGCTTCAGGACGCGATGCCTCTTGTGTGACAGTTTATTATTTATCTGATGGATATGACATTTTAATACCTTACCCTTGGAGGGCATTCAGACATTTTTAAGAAGTGTGTTTATGTTTGCGATGGCATAATGCCTTTAAGAGCATGAAATGCCGATACCGATATTAAAATAGTTCTATTTTAGGCAGAAGGGAAATAATACAAATGCCCACATGTAAGCACTTTAAGCACTAGTGAAAAAAAAAAAAGCATTAAAATGATAAAACACCTTGTACTATCAACAATCGGTGGATAAGATTTTAGTCGATTTATTTATTTACTTTTACTTTTAATTGGTAAAAAAAAAAGCGATCTGAATAGCGTATAAAATTATCTTTAGTGACTATACTTAAATTATTCCTATATACAACTCCTGTATACTACATAAGTATTCAATACCCATACACTACATGCATGAAAGATACTCATAACAATAGCTCGCCATTAGTAGAACTAAGCTTAAGGAGTGTTGATCAACCATGCAATTTATAGGGTGGGTATATGATAAATCTTGTACACTTTTAGCTCCCCTAGTCTGTTGGACTGCTGGTGGGGCACCACGCAAGACTTGTCGACCCTCTTTCTCCATTCTTCTCTCGTTTTTTGTTGTTTATTTTGCCTTGGATAGAACCTCTCTCAATTCCAGGCCCGTCCATTCTTTGATGTTGTCTTCCCATCGCTTTCTCTGTCCGCCTCTTCTTCTTTTTCTTGGTACTGTTCCCTTAAGGAAGTTCTTTGCGAGCCCCAAAGACCTTGTAATTTGGTCAGTTTTTGAACGATACAAATATAAACTACTTGATTGACTAGATCTAGATTCTACGAAGCTCACAAGAAAGACTCCTTGCAGGAGTATAGGACTACTACCGTCATCGTGATGCACGTGAAACATAGACCACCACCAACTTCACAAAGGAGGAATTGATTTAAAACAAGTGAAGAAAATTTAAATAAATACATTTATTTAAAAAGACAATACGTCCATTATACAAACAAAAATAAATAAATATATATGAAAAATTAATTTAAAAAAATAGCATTGTATAAGATATCTTATATAATACAGACGTTACTTTAAAAAAAGAAGATGATTACGTCCGACGCGTCATGCATTTAGTCATGCATATTAACCAATGACTTAAATTCTGCCAAGTCACTGGTTTTCCTGGATACTTCAGGCAACCCATTCCATGCTCTAATAGCACTAGGGAAGAAGGAGCATTTGTACAAATTTGTCCTAGCATATGGGATGAGGAATGTACCTTTATCTTTGTGTCTTTCAGAGTATTTTATTAAATTTTGTTTTTGTATTTGAAGATTATGGTTCAGTGTTTTATGTATAATTGCTACTTTACTTTTAAGTCTTCTATCCTGATGGCTTTCTAAATTTAGTGATTTTACTAAAGGTGTTACTCTAGTCAAATGTGAATATTCGTTTGTTATGAATCTCACTGCTCTATTTTGTGTTTGTTCCAGTTTCATATCTATTGTTTATTAGTACGTTTATTAACGCTTAGATCTAATTATAAAGATCTATACTAAATATAGACGTAGCGTCTGTTCGATTTAGATACAATTAGAAGCAAAGTTTTAGATACAATATCAATAAACATAAAACAACTTTAAATTTAATTTAAAATTTCTTTTATTGTATAATTCCAATGATATAGATCCAGGACTTTAAATCTTGACTTAGAAGACGATGCGATCAATAATGTCATACATTCGGAAATTCTCGAACGCAGTAGTCATTTCAAAAACCAATGTTGGCTCTAGATCTAAGTCTGGTCTGGTCTTCATTGGCCTCCTTCAGTCGTAGAACGACTATGGTTCATCTCGAACACTTTTTCATATGGCTATGAAGCCCAATTTTGGAGAGACACTCCCGTCCACATATATTGCATGTCAAGGTAGCTTCCGCCTTGGTGGTAGAGGAATTAAGCTATGAACGTAAATATGGAGTTGAAGCTAGGTGCTGAAACAAATGTGATACATACATAGATCTATATTAGACATAAATGGATAGCAGCACCAGGGACCAAGTTTGGTGACCTGGTGTCGAATCCAGAGTCACAGGTTCGAGCCTCGGTCGGCGCATTCCCTTATTTTCGTAGCATTTTAATTCACTACCTTCTCTCTTAAAAACTTGGTCCCTGGTGCTGTTACCCATTTATGTCTAATATATGGTGGTAGAGGAGCCGGCCATTTTCCGTGTGGCACGCTTTTCTTCAATAGTCGAGGTTCATGTTTGCTCGCTGTCTACAGCTTTCTTGGCCACCGTCTCTCTCCAACTAGTGCGGCCTAAGGCTATCTCTTCCCAATGGTCAGTATCAATGTTCACTGATTTTAAATCCATTTTTATCACATCAACGTAACGGAGGAGTGGTCAAGTACTGAAGCCAAATTTATATTTCTTTATTTTGTGCTTTGAAAAATTATAACGGTCCAACTAGAGTTTTCACCAAGAGCCAACGAGCTAGTAATTCTTTTTACAGCGATAGACATCAACTGTTTATTTCTAGGAAAATCGTTAGAGCCGTTTTTGAGATCAGTGTCAATGCAGCTTCCAACGTTTTGGTTCCAGATTCCATGAAGTTCTGACTTGAATAGAGGTATTGTAAATAACTAAATAAAAAAAAAACAGCTTGCATACTGCACACTTGGCAGCATAAACCTTATCAATGATAGTACACTGGTTCAATGTGTCGGATAGTACACTGGCTCAATGTGTTGGATAGTACACTGGCTCAATGTGTCGGATAGTACACTGGCTCAATGTGTTGGATAGTACACTGGCTCAATGTGTTGGATAGTACACTGGCTCAATGTGTCGGATAGTACACTGGCTCAATGTGTTGGATAGTACACTGGCTCAATGTGTTGGATAGTACACTGGCTCAATGTGTTGGATAGTACACTGGCTCAATGTGTCGGATAGTACACTGGCTCAATGTGTTGGATTGTACACTGGCTCAATGTGTTGGATAGTACACTGGTTCAATGTGTTGGATAGTACACTGGCTCAATGTGTTGGATAGTACACTGGTTCAATGTGTTGGATTGTACACTGGTTCAATGTGTTGGATTGTACACTGGCTCAATGTGTTGGATAGTACACTGGTTCAATGTGTTGGATAGTACACTGGTTCAATGCAGTTCTGGATTAATTGATTTGCCCCTGGCACGTGACGTCTCGTGCCACGTTGCAGACGGCGATGGACAGGCAGATGGACGGAACAAGATCATCTGGCACTACATCTGAATTGAAAGGTCAAGTGGTCAGCTGGTTCCATGTCTTGAAACGTTGACAAACTAATACCCCTTTCCCTTTCATTTCTCTCTTTGCCTTTCTTTCTCTCTCTTTTTCCCCCTCTATCTCTCTTTCTCTCTCTCTCTTACCCTCATCCTTTCTCTCTTTCTTTCTCTTTTTCTCTCTTTCGTTTTTTTTTTCTCTTTTCTCAAGACAGCTCAACATTACAAGTTTCTTTCCACAAGCGATGCTAAATGATTCGCGCGCTTTTCTACTCACGCGCGATCTCAGCAGACGATAGCTGTCTCCCTCCCCTCCTACGATTAACTTTACAGTTCACGAGACAAAGCATTCACTGGCCTGCCCGCCCCCTCCTTCTTTCCGACCTTAATAGATTCCATGAATGAACCGTTTGACGTAACGTGCAAGATTTCAGTTGTCACCGCTAGGAGCAGAAGGTTCTCACGCACGGTGTAATAGCAGAGTGACACACCGTGAAATAATATCCTAGGCGATAAATGCTCTCATATATGGTCATTTTCTATTTCGCATTCATGACCAATGCTTCTTTACCTGTCAGACGGGAAGACTGAAGGTGAAGGCCATGCCAGAAGACTGTGTAAGGTCATTTCTGGTAATGATCATTGCGTCTTCCAAGACTAATTAAGAAAGTAATCAGATTGATGAATTTAAGTTATAGCCTATTACGTATTACATTCTTATATTTTGCCTACCACCCCCCCCCCCCCCACTGTAATTTAAAATGCAGTCATTAAGTGAAGTTAAAGTAAATTACACTTTACAGACGTTGCGTCCTATAGGGCAGATAATGAAAAGTTCCTCTGTTTCTCTGGTTTATAATTAACGAGGGTGTCATGTGGCCAGCACAAGGAACAAGCGCCTTTACTTTTCCCCAACTAATGTCAGGTACCTATTAGAGCTGGGTGGACTCAGGGGCGCCCAAAGATACCGAAATAAAAATCCCAGTTTTCACCAGGATTCGAACCAGGTCAGGAAGCCAAGGACTCTTCAGCTCAGCCAACATGCCTCCAAATATGCATTCCTTATTAAATGTAATACTAGGTGACGGTACTTGGTTAAACATAGAAATAAAATATATTATTTCTGAGTGATACAACTATGGTACCTCTTGGCCTTATATGCTGGTTGTTTTTGTAAGATGCCATATTTTATATACCATCCGTCCATCACTTTGGCGGTACAGCCCATGAAGGGCTCTGGCCTGTTTCAGCACATCCTTCAATTCAGATATCTCTTTTTCGCTTCCATGCCTGCTGTAGATCTGCCTCTACAATCTACATAGTCATACAATCGTATATAACCTCCCGTTTTGCTTTGATTTAGGCCGGTATACTATTTTTTTTTTTTTGATCCTCTGACATATTTTATTTAAGTTACATAAATTTACATAAATATTAACAATTTTTGTGAGTTTCATTTCAGATCATCAACTCCTCCCCCCACTTTAAAAAAAAAAAAAAAGGTTGTGGGATAGAGCTCTTTGTTGATAACAGAATGAAATAGTTCTACCTTTCAACAAGCCAGCATGTGACGTGCCAGCTCAAGAGCCGGGACAAATGGCAACGCACGTGAGGACGGACAAAGGTCAGCGCGAGCGAAACGAGCTAATGCGCGCCATTCTCTTCACGCGCGGAACCTGTGGGTGGCTGGCGAGCCCGCTACTAGACGGGCAGTGCTGTCATCCTATCAGTCAATGAGAACATTAGTGTCACCGTGACCCTCCGAAACACGTTCAATGACGTCATTGTCTTTTCCTTGATGAAGCCTCCGTGACGTTACGCGAGCGCGATACTCTCTGACACCATCGGAGAAATAAAATAACGAAACAAGTATCACGTGAGACCGGTGCAAGAGTGACAAAAGCAGCCTATTGAAATAGTGTCCTAGGTGATAACTATTGCCGTATTGGCATTCTCGTTTTATAAAGAATCCTTTCCCTTCTCAATGATACTTCAACAATTTCCCTTACTCTTTATTCCAGTCTTCAATAACCTTGTGCTTCTTTCTCTGGATCATTACTAATAATTAACTAAGCAGGTTTTCCTTTTATATTGGTCATCAAATGGGACAATAAATCAGTAAAATTGTTATAGCATCAGTCGCTGTTCAGGAAGCCACTATCATAAAAAAATTCCATTTGATGGCTAAATCTTAAAAGTAAAGTTCCCTTTTTAAACCTTGCGATGTATAGGGCACATGATGTTAAGGACATATGCTTCTTTGGCCAATGGTTAACCAGCAGGGTGTCTAGTGGCCAGCACAACGACCTACATCCTTTATTTTCCCTTACTAAAGTCAGATACCCAATAGAGTTGGGTGGACTCAGAGGCGCCCTAAAAATCCAAAAATTCATAATCCTAGTCTTAACCACTCGGCCACCGCGTCCCCGAAATCTTAAAAATACCAGTTTACATTCATTTTCCAAATTACTCTTTGTCAATTTTCAATATTTCTTTCAAAGTATATGCTTAGAATCGAAAAAAAAAAGGTGAAGCTTGTAATTTTTTTTTCTTTGCAGTTGGACATTAGGGTAATTAAATTGAGACGAGAAAGTAGTTAAGAATTTCTGACAGTGTCATAAGTGTCTTGAGTTCGAATAACTGGGAGATTTTGGAATAAATAAATATTTTTGAAACAGCCAAGTACGGATATCAAAATTGTAAACTTATTCATGATTTGTATGACCTATCCTATGACTATAAAATTAAAGTTGAAGAGTTTTAATATTTTACAGCATATTTAGTATCAGGATTATTTGCACAAAATATAAAACATTCTAATCTTATTGAATACATTTAATTAGATGTATTCTGATCCACTAGGCTTTAAAAATGAACAGGTCTGAAGGACTGAACAGAAGTAAAGGTGAATGAAGAATTAAGGTGCTGCTTCGACTGTCATATCCAAACTTACGGCACTGACATATCAGACAAATCAAAGCCAACTGAACACGGGGCCCAGTCTTGTGGCTCAATCAAATCTTCCTACCTTCTGGGAATCACGTACCCTGGAGTGGCGCTTTAGCAAAGAAATGAAATGGACACCCAACGGACTCCGGACAAGATTCACAACCCATTGCTGTCCACACTAACAACAGAAAACGAAAATATATTTTCCTTGTATTTTGATGCTAATGTTTGATCATTGATGCCAGGGCCGGTCTTAGGCCACTGCAACCTATGCGGCCGCAGTGGGCCCCGTGCTAATTCTAATTGTAAATTATTAAATTAAACTATTATCACTTATATATAATAACAGTCTTGGAAATCTCCTGAAATTGCAAAATATACGAAAAAGTCCTTGAAATCTCCTGAAATTGCAAAATCTCATGAAAACTCGTAAAAATCCCCTGAAAAAATTGACAAAATTGTCATTTTGAGGTGCATCCTACACGCGATTTAAAAAAAAAACGGCGTTGTCAGCTTTCCTTTAAAATTTATTGCAAAGACGAATGTAATTTCTAATTTAAAAATCTTAATTTTGACATTATGCTTATCCCCGCCCAGACTGGGCCCCACGCAATCCGTTTCGCATAGGGCCCCGCAATTGCAAGGAACGGCCCTGATTGATGCCTTCAATATTTCTGTGCTGTTAGATTTCCAACACTTTCTATGTTAGTAAAAAAATGTAACCCTAAGGCCTCTGTTCTGTTATCTTTATACATGGAAAAACAACAACAACAACAAAAGACAACAACCCACAGACTTAGTGTAATATCCGTTGGGTACGGTTGGAGGCTGTGTAAACCATTACTTGTAACTCGCTCTTTTCACTACCATAAAAAAGGGCCTGCCAAAAAAAAAAAGAGGAACCTAACTACTGAGATTTAAAAAAAAACAACAACAAACAATTGAAAAAGCAAAGTAAGTATAATTACCGAAAAACTTAGATTAAAAAAAAAATTGTCATAATTTTTTCACGATAAGGGAGACAATCGTGTAATTTTTAAGCTGCGGTTAAATTAAGTTCTCTCCTTTTTCAAAAAATCCGTAGGAATTTGAAAGAAAAAAAAAGCGTGAGAGGAGCTACTCAAATAATTAATGAATCAAATAATTAATAAATTAAAATGATATATTAGTAAATTTTATAGTTTGAATATTTTAAAATAACAATTTCTTCATTTTAGGGAGTGTTTTTTACCCAAGCAAAATGATAGAGCACAGTGTTGATTAAGGGAAGGAACTGAGATAAATCTTACACTTGTATTAATTTGCATAGGTGATGTCCCTTCTTCTCTACATATTATTAGTTATACACTTAATATAAGCTTTTTAAATATTTTTTTGTAAAGTATTTTTTTTTTTATATTCTTGTTTCTTTATTTATTTTCTGCCTTCGTGTCTCTTTCTTTCTTTATGTATTTCTGTCTCTCCTATTCTTTCATTGTTACATTAATTGTTTGTCTTTTTTAAAATCTTTTTTTTTTAAATAATCTTATAAATGACACTGCTCTTTCTTTCTGACTTTCATGACATCTGTTGTCACTTTGATTCTTTTCTTGACCTCTTTATCTTTTTTTTTTTCCTACTTTCTGTCTTTATTATCTCAACCCTTTGTTATTTTTTTTCTTTCTCTTATATTGCTATTGTAATTTTTTTTTTTTTTTTTTTTTTTTTTAAAAGGAAACCTCAGAATTTGCGCTATTCAGTTTTAGCTTTATCATCATAGGAATCCTTGGGCCTTGGGCCTCTTTTCTTTGCCTCTTTTTTTGGGCTTTATGAGCCTCTTTTATGGGCCATCTTGCCTCTTTTGTTGGCTTTTTTTTTTTTTTTTTTTTTTTTTTTTTTTAATATGTTTTTATTTGTAAGTTATCATAATTCACAAGTATTAAATCATAAACAATTGAAAAGTGATTAACCTAAAAATATAATAACAGTAATAGAAATATTATTTAATATCAAAGACATACTACCTAACCAATGAACCCCCTAAAGACAGAAAAATGATACTCCAGAACAATCAACACAATATCAGATATACCTGACCCCCAACACCCTATTTCTGAAAAACTACATGAGCATTGTACAGGTATATGAAAGTCAAACTAGGTAATTCTCTACCCTAAAGTCCATTATTTTTCTAAATGTTAATTCCAAGTGATTAGGATCAAACACCTTATTATTATGTAGACATTTGAGCCAGCTAGCCCAAACAAGATTCCTGTATTCGGAAACAATAATCAAGTTAAAGTTATGTATCATTTTATTTTTTAGTT
Organism: Biomphalaria glabrata; assembly: GCF_947242115.1. Classification (NCBI taxonomy): domain Eukaryota; kingdom Metazoa; phylum Mollusca; class Gastropoda; family Planorbidae; genus Biomphalaria; species Biomphalaria glabrata. The sequence goes on from NC_074723.1 coordinate 34,903,325, forward strand.
TTGGCAGCTTGTTTAAAATAATAGACAAGTTAACATTTACATAATTGCCACAGTTTGCCAATAGGTCCATTACAGTACTTCTAACTTGAAGGAATAATGGACATTCCAAATACATATGTTTCTCATTATCAGCATTTTCAAGATGGCATAATATACATTCACGGTCATTTGCCCGTCTTCTAACCATAGGGGTCATCCCAAAGATAAGTCTATAACTAATCTCTCTAGCTTTTGGTGGGATATGTTTACTGTGTAGGTTTATGAATGTGTCCTTGAATTCTGTCACCCCAAGAACTCTCCCCCACTTAATCCTATTCACTAGGCTTTCCTGTAACAGCTTTTTAAGTGTTGTGTATGATTCTTTGGTTTTGTTGTGTATTAAATGTTCATTACCAGGTAAAATTCTTGAAATAGATCTGTAAAATGGATGAGTGACTGTACCAAAATAGTGAGGAGTATCATTGTGTATTGGAAGAAGACTACTTAATCTTAAGCCATAATAGTAAATTGTCAAGGGAAAGTTTGTTGGGTTCCTAACTACTTGACCTACAAATTTTAGCCTTAGCGACTGTATTTTTGTTTTAACATCTTGCAAGTTTATCCCCCCATCCTCTTTGTTTTGAATGAGTGTAGTGTGCTTAATGCTCCTAATAGTGTTTTTAAATATAAAGCTTCTAATTAACTTGTTCAGCTTGTTTATGAATTTAGGAGGTGGCTCTGTAATGTTAGCTAAATAGACAATCTTTGGAATGACCAAACTATTTATCAATACAGCTCTACCAAATATTGTAGAACCTGTGTGCTGATAAAGTTTAATTAAGTTTGAGGCTTTGACAAAAATATTCTCCCACTGGTCTTTACAATAGAACAAAGGATTACAGGTATAGACAATACCACAAATCTTGATTTTATCAACAATTCTGAAAGCGCAATTCTCTTTGAATTTCCATTTCCCCAGTCCCATTTCAGAGGATTTATTTATATTTATTTTTGAACCACTAGCTTCTCCGAAAAGGGTAAATTTCTTTAGTATATTCTCAATATCTTGTTCTGAAGATGGAAAAAAGGTTGTATCATCCGCATAGGCTTTGACTTTGATGGTTGAGAAGGAACGACCCGGTATATTTATCCCAATAATGGATGGGTCAGATCTTACAGATTCCAAGAAGGGTTCCAAGCAAAGGATATACAAGAAGGGGGATAAGGGACAGCCCTGTCTGACAGACCTTTGTATGAGGATACTCCTACTGAGAGAATGATTAATTATCAATCTACTTGTTGCATTGGTATAGACAAGCTTTATATATCTGATTAACAGGGAACTTATTTTACATTTCTCAAGCACCTTGAACAGGAAGCTATGGCTTACTCGGTCAAAGGCTTTTTCTTGATCTACAGACAAAAGAGACACATTGAGGTTTTTATCCTTACTGTACATGATAAAATCCCGTAAAAAATGCGTAATGCCGTCTATGTTTCTGTCCGGGATACAACAGTACTGGTTATGTCCGATAAGTTGGTTTATGAGTGGTTTCATTCTTAGGAAAATCATTTTTGTGAGAAGTTTATAGTCCGTGTTGAGAAGTGAAATGGGCCTATAGTCGCTAGGTGAAGTGTTATTTTCAGATTTCTTAGGTAAAAGTGTGATGTATGCTTCGTTAAAATTTGGAGGAAAATGTCCCAGTTTAATGGCGTCGCTATATAGTCGCAGTAAGAGAGGACCAAGCAGGGGGAAGAAGGTTTTATAGAGTTCAAATGTTAAGCCATCTGGACCGGGTGATTTATTGTTCTTAGTCGAGTCCAGGGCAGTCCTGAGTTCGTCTAGCGTAAATGCACTCCCTAAAAGATCTTCATCTGTCTTGTCCAGCTGGTTGCAAAATTTTAGAAAATTATCTTGAGCATCAGTATATACTGGCTCTTCACTGTATATAGCAGTGAAGTGTTTTGTAAAAATATTCTTAATATCTTCATAATCATCTACTTTATTCCCCTCACTATCTATGATGTTGCTTATTATTTTACTTGATTGTACATTCTGTTCAAACGATAGGAATAGTTTACTAGGACCTTCATTACTTAAGTAATTTTTACACCTAATCTCAGCACCCCTATAATCTATAAGTATACTTGTTTAATTCCTCTAGTTTTAAAAGAGTTTCTGTTTTAACGATTTCATCATCCGTGAGTAATAATGTGTATTTGAGTTGTTCATATTCTTGCCTCCTACGTCCCTGAGCTAATGTAGATATTAACTGGCTTTGCTGCTTGATAGAACTTTTTAGGAGTGGCCATGTCTGTGTTAAATCGAAATGTGGATCTTGTATATCTTGTAAGTAAGAATTTAGATTAGTAGAAACTAACTCCACGAAAAGGGGAATTTCCAACAGAGAATTGTTAAATTTCCAGTGGGATGACTTTCTTTTAATTTCTTTGTTTTTTATGTCCAAAGTAACTAATACCGCTTTGTGGTCTGTGTATTCTAGTGTTTCTTCCAGATGTGACACCCGACTTATATAGAAATGATTAGGAGCATACACTCTATCTAAGCGCGTCGAGACGGGGTATGACCTATGCACCATGGTGATGTCACGACCCATAGGTTCTAGTGTCCTGTAAGCATCAACTAAATTAAAATTCCTCTCTATCTCCTCTAAGAGATTAAGATTCGTAAAGGTTTTACGAGTGGGAGGGCCCACTGCCAAAGTAGTCTGTTTATCTAATGCAGAAGTTATGTAATTGAAATCCCCCCCTATGATAAGCGTATCCTCTCTATAATTATTGTTTAGTATATCGATTAAATTTTCATAAAAATCCTGTTTTTCCGCGCTCTTTGCTGGTGCGTAGATGTTTGCAAGTGTAAATGTTTGATTTTCTGATTCTACTCTAATGATTACTATTCTTCCCCTGGTGTCATTAAATGCATGCACTACTTTAAACCTATCTGAGACTAGAAAAATAGCTACCTCTCTACATTCGTTACCTAGGCTAAACCAGCCCTCTTTCAGCCCTATGTCGGATGTGTATTTGCGTGATTTATAATGTGTGTCTATATTTGTTTCTTGAATGAAAATGAAGTCTGGCCTGTGTTTTCTGGATAGGTGAACAATGTATTTTTGCTTGTTTCTAAGACTACGTATATTTAATGATAAGATTGTAATGTCTGTCATGACTGGGTGTAAAAGTAAATTTAACCAGTTCTAGTGGTTAATTATGGGTGTTCCCCCCTCATCTATAACCAATGTGGGTGGAGTCTCAGGAATGTCCAATGCACTAACATCAAGACTCGTGTTAGGAGGGCTTACAACTTCTCTTATAATACGCGGGCTGGCGAAAAGATCCTCACACGAGGAGACAGATAAGCATCTCTTCCTTTTCAATTTTGTCGGAGACCCAGGAGCGGACCTCACATGCTCTTTAGAGCGGAACCGATTTTTTAGTTTGAAGTCTTCGCCACTCTGGGGGGTTTCAACCTCCGCATCAACAGCTATCTCTGGTGTACTGGCAACAACCGATGAAGTAGCTGCATCCGCCATCATCGATGAAGCCGCGACATCCGACACTTTAGATATCTTCTTTGGCGACACTTTGAAGACTCCTTTTTTTCCCTTCTCTACCATCGTGAAGCCATCCTTCTGCAACCATTTTTCGATTTCCTTCTCCTTGGGATTCCCTTCTTTGACCGCCTGTGCATAGCTCAGAGGGCCTAGTTTCTCCTTGGGAGGCACAGTTCGAGCCGGGTCGGCCTTTCGGGTGGGGCACTGATTTGACCAATGCTGGTCCAGTCCACAATGTAAGCATTGTTGCCTACGACCTGGTATGGTGACTAGAACTTTATAAATTTTTGGGTCCCCTTCATACCGTAGCTGGATGTAGTGTGGGATGGGTGCATCTTTTTTTGCTTTGATGAAGGTAACCCACTTGTCCGAAGCACCTATTTTCGTCACCTCCACCTTGGATCCTTGCTCTGCAAATGTTTCTATGATTTTAACGATTTTGGTTTTCGCAATTGAAGGCGATACCCAATGTAGGGTAATTTTCAGCCTTTCTTCCTCTATTGGGAAGATCTCGACCTTGAAGGAAGTCTCACTACCGAAAGACTTACCAACAAGTCTGTCTCTTATTTTCGCAGTTGTTGGTAAAAAAAAACATGTATAAGGGTTTTCAAACCTATATAATGCTGTTACTTCAGCAGCTGACAACTTGAGAGCCTCTAAAAGGCTCCCAATAGAGGATTTCATGGCGTTATTGCCAGATAGTTTCAACAGGATAGTACCCTTCGGGTGGACAAGACCACCCTCTAAGTCCTTTTTTTCAATCAAAAACGTCGGATAAGACATTCTTTGAATGAATGCACAACAATAACAAGGGGAACAGGAAATAAACAATAAAGGAAGTATGACGCGATTGGAACGCGACCGACTTGAAGGAAATAACAAATATGAAGAAGAACGCAAATTTAACACTGCAATTTGAAAATTCAACTATCTCGATATACTCCCCTGCCAAATAAACCCAGGAGCAATCAAAACTCCTAAGCCAGAAGCAAAGAGCGTCCAAAATCCTGCAACCAATGCATTCGAATTCACTAGATCTAGATTACAGATAAAGCATCCGCGTTATTGCGTCCTTTTTCTATTTTTTTTTTTTTTTTTTTTAAATATCTTACTTTTAAAAGATAAATATATATTTACAAATCACAATAGGCAACATTTGCAACACAAATGTTTTTAAAATATCCAACATTAGACAATAAGCGGTGCATTAGAGAACAAAAGCTTCATGTCTTCAGTTATTTAAAGTCTTGTTTTCAGTTATTTTATGTTTTGTTTTAGCCACTTGGTGTCTTGTTTAAGCCACTTGGTGTCTTGCTTCAGTCAGACACTACCTAAGAAACTTTCTGAGAGGCTTAGCCTGCACTGGGTGTAAGGCATGCTGAATGAAATAAAAAACAAGTCCTAACACAACAAACAGCGCCATCACAGCAATCAAACTGGATCGATACACAATACTGTAATCATAGATCACTGACTGTTCCTCTAGAGAAGGATACTGACTTTCTCTTGGTATGAATATTAGAATGATAGAAATGATTATAGCAATCAATATTGAAACAGGTGCCATAGAAAGTTTAGCATGTGTATGTCCCAAACCTTCTTAATTTAATTATATTTGACTTGTAATCTTCGCTAACTTGGTAGGAGACCTTGACAGTGCTATGCATGCTGCTAATTCTATTACCCAAACAAAAGCGAGTACGAAAAGACCTATCCCCACATTTAATACGGGACCAGCCATCAATATTTTAATTGTAGAGTCTGTGTCTTTTATAAATTGTGCACAAAATTCATTCCAAATAGGAACAAGTCTGTGCTTAGGCGTCCATAGAGTTTTGCTAAACCCTGTATTTAGAAAATATTTCACAAAGCATAGCCAAGAACACGATACCCAAACACTTTAATGGTTCTCCAAAAGTGCAAGACATTCAACTGGTCCAAGCGCGACATTAATAAACATTACTGATTTAATATTATAGAGGATTTAAATACTTATTTTTAGAAATTTTACACTGCAATTGCTATTGTAATTTTTTATTTTTTTTAGTAACATATGCATCCGCTTTAAGCGTATTAAATCTCAAAGTAATAAATAGCTAGATTGTTAGATATAAGAAAGGTGTGTTTAAATCATTTTAGGGAAATGAGCGTATCAAATGTAGATGTGTATCTTATCTTATAGATTACTTTGAAGGAAAAGTTGATTACGCACTACGCATTTCTTTCAGGTGTCAATCTAGTCATTAATGATAATCAGTGACATAAACTCTGCCAAGTCGTTTGTTTTCCTGTCTGATTCAGGCAACCTGTTCCACTCACTTATGGCACTAGGGAAGAAGGAGCACTTGCACGACTTTGACCTAGCACATGGAATAAGAAATGGGCCTCTTTGTGTATGTGTGTAGATCTACACGCTGTGTTTACACACTTGTGGAGCTTGGACAGTTTACAGACAGGGGAAGAGAAAGGGGGTAGGTTATTATTACTTACCTGTTCTGGCTCAAGACTGCACCGTGTGGTGTCAATGTGTATTTTAGTATCGGGTCTTTAATAAATGATAAGTACAAGTTGACGGTGTCACCGATTCGTCAGCAGATTGAAATTTTTTTTTTTTGGCATCTCTCCAAGTAAAAGGTAAAAGCCTACAACTTCCCTGTAACTACCTACTCATTCTAATTTAGGCTTTTGTTTGTTGTAATTCTAACGGAATTAAAATCTCTTTGTAAACTATGAATTTCCTCTTTATAATATACGTTAGTGTTTGTGGTTTATTTAAAAGTACTTTATATAGAAGTTAAATGTGGACTTATTATTCAAGTTTATGATTACCTTTTTTCAGTTTTGTCAATGTGTGTCTATATCCTGGGATCATGTTCACCAATAGTGGTCACCTGAAGTAAGGCAAAGATGTATACATTTAACCAGGTAAGGACTATTTAACTATAACGATATAATAAATAAAATGTTAACACGAAGTCCACATATTATTAAACATTAAACAAAACATTAGGGTTTATATAAAAAAATATTTTAAAATGTAACAAAAACAAGAAATGAAAAACTATTTAACGTTGGTTCACAAAGGCAGACCCCAAATGCGATGGATTGATGATGTAGAAGCAGATCTGAAGCAGCTTGGGGTCAGGGCGTGGAGACGAAAGGCCCCAGTAGAGATCTGAATGGAAGGATGTGTTGAAGCAGGCCAGAGCCCTCCATGGGCTGTAGCGCCACTGGGATGGATGGATGGTTTAACCTTGGTTAGGAGAATATTAGAATCTGTGGGCTCTATTTGGGGCCCCCTCTCCGAAACCAAACATAAAAAAAAACCTAGAACGGATGCAAAATAGAGCGTGAGATTGATGACAAATGAATATTCACTGGAGCAGTGTTTCCCAAACTGTGATCCACGGAACCTTAGTCTTAGAACCATCATCTGCCCGATCGCAAAGTCTAAAAAGAGAATTTTATATTTATATATTGTAAAAAAACCTTTGTTATTATTTACAGAGTATGGCTTGGTGGTGGATAATTTTCACCTTAGGAGCAGCCTCAATGGAGACATGCCCTGAAGGGACATTCACTGTCCCATCAGACGATTTTTGCCAGCCGTGCACTGTGTGCTCTGAGCTTGGTCAGTATGAAACGCAACCTTGCGAGCCTGAAAACGACGCGATTTGCTGCCCCATGGCCAGTATGATCCTGGCGAAACAAGATGATGCCCAGGGCCAGTGTGAGCACGAGTCTTCTCAAAAAGGCTTTTGTTGCTATCTGCTTTCACAAGTGACCAACAGCGCTGTCTTAGACACAACACACGCAACTGTAGGTGAGTATGTATGTACGTATGTGTGTATGTATGTATGCTTGTATGTGTATACGTGTTTATGTGTGTGTGTATGTGTGTGTGTGTGTATATGTGTATGTCAAATACTCATTAGAGCTAAGGGGCTACTTAAAAATCCTGAAATTCAAAACTCAGTCTTCACCGAGATTCAAACCAAGGTCTCCAGGTTTGAAAGCCAAGCGCTTTTACACTCAGCCAGCGCGCCCCAAAATGCAATGAATTGCAATTACAAAAAAATGAAATCATCAAAAATCGTTCCGGTCGAAGCCCGGATCAACATAGACCGCGGTTACCGCTGAGGTGTCGCATGGTTTTGAAAGCGAAATATATGCTACTGAGGCACACCATCAAACAAGTAAGTTAGCGGAGCACAGTTATTGGAACGTGGAATGTATGGACTCTCTATTAATGTGGTAAACTAAAGGAATTCGGAGGCACGGTGGCTAAGTGGTAAAGTGCTTAGCTCCCGAGTTCGAATCCTAGTGAAAAAAAAGATTAGGATTCTTATTTTCGGAATCGTTAGAGTGCCTCTGAGTATACAACTATAGTTTAGGGAAATGTAGAAGCAGTTGGTCGTTGTGCTGGCCACATGTAGACACTAGTTAACCGTGGGCCACAAAAACGGATGACCTTTACCATCATCTGCTCTATAGATCGCAAGGTCTGAAAGAGGAATTTAACTTTACTTTATAGGAACTTACACAATTAAAAAATATGTTTGTTTGTAAAATGTTTTACATGTTTCGGATGTTCCTTCAGGGTTGAAGATAATGACTTCCTAGTCCAAACCTCCCGCAGGACGACGGGGGATGGGAGCAGGGTTTGAACCCTGGACCATCAATAAACCTGAACCACAGTCCAGCGCGCAAACCGCACGACCAGGCAGCCATCAATGGGGCATCTTTGGCCTCTCAGAAGTTAGGCGGATGGTAGAGCAGAGACTACAACAGAAGAAGGTCACGAGACCGGGATACAGTGGCGATGAAATGAGCCATCAACTTGGTGTTTGGTTTTATTGTGACCTATATGGTTGTGATGGTTGGACACTGGACACTGAGGTGTTTGGTTTTATTGTGACCTATATGGTTGTGATGGTTGGACACTGAACACTGAGGTGTTTGGTTTTATTGTGACCTATATGGTTGTGATGGTTGGACACTGAACACTGAGGTGTTTGGTTTTATTGTGACCTATATGGTTGTGATGGTTGGACACTGAACACTGAGGTGTTTGGTTTTATTGTGACCTATATGGTTGTGATGGTTGGACACTGGACACTGAGGTGTTTGGTTTTATTGTGACCTATATGGTTGTGATGGTTGGACACTGAACACTGAGGTGTTTGGTTTTATTGTGACCTATATGGTTGTGATGGTTGGACACTGGACACTGAGGTGTTTGGTTTTATTGTGACCTATATGGTTGTGATGGTTGGACACTGAACACTGAGGTGTTTGGTTTTATTGTGACCTATATGGTTGTGATGGTTGGACACTGAACACTGAGGTGTTTGGTTTTATTGTGACCTATATGGTTGTGATGGTTGGACACTGAACACTGAGGTGTTTGGTTTTATTGTGACCTATATGGTTGTGATGGTTGGACACTGAACACTGAGGTGTTTGGTTTTATTGTGACCTATATGGTTGTGATGGTTGGACACTGAACACTGAGGTGTTTGGTTTTATTGTGACCTATATGGTTGTGATGGTTGGACACTGAACACTGAGGTGTTTGGTTTTATTGTGACCTATATGGTTGTGATGGTTGGACACTGGACACTGAGGTGTTTGGTTTTATTGTGACCTATATGGTTGTGATGGTTGGACACTGAACACTGAGGTGTTTGGTTTTATTGTGACCTATATGGTTGTGATGGTTGGACACTGGACACTGAGGTGTTTGGTTTTATTGTGACCTATATGGTTGTGATGGTTGGACACTGAACACTGAGGTGTTTGGTTTTATTGTGACCTATATGGTTGTGATGGTTGGACACTGGACACTGAGGTGTTTGGTTTTATTGTGACCTATATGGTTGTGATGGTTGGACACTGGACACTGAGGTGTTTGGTTTTATTGTGACCTATATGGTTGTGATGGTTGGACACTGGACACTGAGGTGTTTGGTTTTATTGTGACCTATATGGTTGTGATGGTTGGACACTGGACACTGAGGTGTTTGGTTTTATTGTGACCTATATGGTTGTGATGGTTGGACACTGGACACTGAGGTGTTTGGTTTTATTGTGACCTATATGGTTGTGATGGTTGGACACTGAACACTGAGGTGTTTGGTTTTATTGTGACCTATATGGTTGTGATGGTTGGACACTGAACACTGAGGTGTTTGGTTTTATTGTGACCTATATGGTTGTGATGGTTGGACACTGGACACTGAGGTGTTTGGTTTTATTGTGACCTATATGGTTGTGATGGTTGGACACTGGACACTGAGGTGTTTGGTTTTATGGTGACATATATGGTTGTGATGGTTGGACACTGGACACTGAGGCTGAAATAAGAATTCAAACCTTTGATTGTAAATGGAACCGAAAACTGCAGGGTGTCACATAACAAAACCATGCTTTGTCCTCCTTTTTGTCCTCCTTTTTGTCCTCCTTTTATCCTCCTTTTGTCCTCCTTTTTTTTTTTTTGTCCTCTTCTGGGTGTGCTTTTTAAAAGTTTTTTAAAAATCTTTTCATTTCAGACCCTGATGTAGTAGAAAATACAGTGACCACAAAGACCACAGAGACCATACGGACCACAGAGAAAAGTACAACTTCCAGTTCATTCTGGAGTACAGTGTTGAAAATTCTTTATGTACTGGCGCCCTTTGCACTAATAGGACTTTCTTACTGGATCGTACACATTTCATCTGCAGGAAATAATTGAATCCAGACTACATTCTACATTATAACCTAAAATGAAACTTTTGACATTTACAGCTAGTAGCAGCGCTTTAATATACAGGGCCGGCTTTACTATTATGGAGCCTAATTGAATGGATGCTTTATTATAGACCTATATTCAACTTGTTTTTCTTACAATTATTTCTATTAATTAGATCAATAAATCAAGATTTGTTATACAACATGCATAGGAACTCAACTCAAGAAAACATTAAGAAACTGGAACAGACACAAAATAGAGCAGTGAGATTCATAACAAACGAATATTCACATTTGACTAGAGTAACACCTTTAGTTAAATCACTAAATTTAGAAAGCCTTCAAGACAGAAGACTCGAAAGTAAAGTAGCAATTATACATAAAACACTGAATCATAATCTTTAAATACAAAAACAAAATTTAATAAAATACTCTGAAAGACAAAAGATAAAGGTACATTCCTCATCCCATATGCTAGGACAAATTTGTACAAATACTCATTCTTCCCTAGTGCTATTAGAGCATGGAATGGGTTGCCTGAGCTAGCCAGGAAAACCAGTGACTTGGCAGAATTTAAGTCATTGGTTAATATGCATGACTGAATGCAGAACGCAATCATCTTCTTTTTTGAAGTAACGTCTGTATTATATAAGATAAGATAAGAATATTTTTTTAACTGCAGGAACATCAAGAACACCCTTTTATAGTCTTAAGACTTATTATTGAGATCTATTAAGTCTAAATCAACAGCTAGGCCTATATGGATCTAAAAGCATTAGGGTAACCAACTCTAGAAAAAAAAAACTTAATCCACACCCTCTCTGACCATAAAGTAAATAGACTGTGTCCAACTGATTTTAACAATGGTCAGCTAGACATACACATGACCACATGTAGGCCTAGTGTACTGTACGTGTGTAGTCGATAATACTGTAAGACTACCCTGCATTAAGCGTTATACAATAGTGTTTGCTTTAATGTGGAGAGGTCAGACAAGAAAATAACACACTGGCGTGGCTAGTCAAGCATGTTCGTAGATATATCTTTACACTAAAATAGTTATACACCCTCCCTGCCCAGAAAGTAAATAGACAGTGTGTCCAACTGATATTAACAATCTGGCCAGATAGACGTACACGTGTAGGTCTATATAGTGTACTGAGTGTGCAGTCCATAATGACAAGATCACCCAGTTTTTTTTTCCTTGCACGTTTAACGGTTATACAATAGTGTTAGTTGTATTTTTAGTGGTCAGACAAGTAAAATAGCACATCGGCAGGGTTAGTCCAGCATGTATTTTACACTATAAAATAGTTATACTGGTCAAATGTTTTTTAAAACTCCAACGATTTCGTTTCTATTTCTTTGGATACTAGATCTAAATTTTAAATTCTAAATATATATTATTTAATGAGATTTTAAACTTTACCAGTGTCAGGTTCTTGTGTTCTTGTATTTATCAAATTATTATTATATATTTCAAATGCGAATATGTATTAATATTAAATATTATTTCAATTTGTATTATTGTTATTATTTTCTGAACTTATAATATTTTGGCTCAAGTTCAGCCTGACAAGCACATCACACACATATAGTTGTAGATAAACTAATAAACTACGTGTATGATGTAAATAACAATACAATTTATTCTTGTGATATATTTACAAATGACTGATCCATGATGAATGATAATAATAGTATGAAATATCAATATGTAATAATATGTAATATAAAATGATCCAGTTAGTATCTTTAGAATATTCAAATAATTATGAAATACATAATTTATTACCTTAACTATAATAGGTAGTTCAATGGATCACATAGACCTTCAATCTCAAAGCAACAACCGGTAATATATGTAGATCTAGCCTCTAGATCAGGTACTGTCCACTGACGACAATTCCAAAATAGAAGTTCATAGTTTACACTACACCATCAGGTCTGACCACTACAACCCGCAGTCTTGAACCTCAGACTCATGTAAGAATCAACTTGCACACCAAACGACCAACTGGGAGGAAGACCTCAGTCCTGTAGACTGTAGACCTAAAGTTGTACTCTCAATATAGAACTGAGACTGGATAAACAAGTCTTGACACTGAGACTTGACATAGAGTCTAACACATAGACTTGACACCAAGACTGTAGACCTCAAGTTGTACTCTCAATATAGAACTGAGACTGGATAAACAAGTCTTGACACTGAGACTTGACATAGAGTCTAACATATAGACTTGACACCAAGCTAAGATCACTACATAGACTTGTCGCTAGAACTTGAAATAAGAGTCTTGAACTGAGACTTGACGCTAAAACCCTATAGAAGATAAAAGACAGGATTCTTCTAATCATCTATATCTAGTCTAATTATAGACTTATAAATACGAACGAATTCAAATAGAAAAACTATACAATGAACAATAAACTCGCCCTAAACAGGGGTCAAGATAATCCAACAAGAAAATGTCCAAGGCAAATGCTAAGGCTATCCAGTAACAAAAACCAAGGAGAAATTCAAGAGCTCTCAAGACACGTCTATCTGTACCAACGTACAAAACAATGGAGAGACTGTGCTAGACGATAAATGGCGCAAATCACACACACACTAAAATTTACGTCACTAGAAGTTGTGACAAGCAACAAAAGCTCAGTCCTCTAGTCTACACAGAAAATATTAATAGTGTAATGACGTCATCAATCTAGTGATCAACGCCGCACTATCAATTAGAGAAATAATTCTACTATACAGTTACATAGATAACTGCGACAACCAGTATAAGTAAGATTTTCCATTATATAATAAGTTAATAAAATTTAAAAAAAAAAATAGAATACCATTATTTTCTAAAGGTTTTAATTCAAGGCAAAAATACAAGCACACATATTAATTAGACATTTTATTTTATTGTGCATTAACGTTTATGTAAGAAACATATTCCTTAATACTGATTTTATTATAGATAAATATTACTAGAATGTTAAAAGAATAAGATCGAACCGTAGGCATACATTCGGATGATTATATCTGTATAGGTCTAGTTCAACCCCGCCCTCTCCCCCCCCCCCAAAAAAAAAGTTTGTTATAGTTTAATTAACTTTCTTTAGTTTAGCTTAACTATCTTTTGAAATTCATGATAAACTAATAGTTTAACAACTTTATTTTAGTTGAAAACTAGTTTAAGTTTAACTTTTCAAAGTTAGTTTAGTTCCATCACTAATTATTGGTCTAACCAAGGTTAAATAATATTTTAGTTTTATGTTCTTATCTGATTTATAGAAATTTCTCTTAATAAATCCTAATGATTTTTTTTATAGTTCCATCAATATGTGGATTCCATGACAGTTTTTCATTTATTATAACACCTAGGTGTTTTGCGTTTTTAGTCTGTGTTACTGGTTTGCCATGAATAAGATAAGTGGAATTAATTTGTTTTAGTTTTTTTTGTTACTCTTAACAACTGACATTTTTCTGGGTGGAAAGACATGCTCCAATTTGATTCCCATTTCTGTAATTCATCTAATTCTCTTTGTAAAATATCTGTGTCTTGTGTTGTTTTTATTGTTCTATATATTATGCAATCGTCTGCAAATAATCTGAATTTTGTTCCTGAAGTAATGCAATTTGGTAAATCATTTATGTAAATTAAAAATAGTAGTGGACCTAAGACTGTTCCTTGAGGTACACCTGATTTTACTGTTATTGGTGCTGATTTAGAGCCATTTATTATTATAGTTTGTTCTCTCCCTATCAGAGGGAGGGAGAGAGAAAAGGCGTGAAAGAGAGGAAGGGAGAGAAGAAAGGAGTGAAAGAGAGGGAGGGAGAGAGGAAAGGCGTGAAAGAGAGGGAGGGAGGGAGAGAGGAAGGGCGTGAAAGAGAGGGTGAGGACAGAGAAAAAAATGCATAAGGTGCAGAGAAAGTCAATACAAGTTATACCAGTTCTGATCCCCTTCAAGTCCCCTTTATTGATTTGCACGTTTCAGAAAAGCCCATTGTTCATAATCGATTGTTGTTTATAGCTACGCTACTGTTATTCGGACCAAATCGATTTTTTGAACGCGAAATATTCAATTCAAACTTGTGTTGACTGTCCAATATATGTGTTATGCTGTGATGTGCGGTAAGTTAATTTGTTTAGCATTCGTTGATATTATTTTCAATATTTTTAATATTACAGTTGACTCTTGATAATCCGACACTCTGTTCCGACGTGTGGCTGAAGTGTACTAGAACTACATGTGCAAGTTTTGATGTTATAACATTTGTGTATGTTAATAAAGATAGCTTAAACAAATGAGTTTAAATTAATGTTTTAATTGATGTAAATAGGGTTTGCCGTAAGACGCATATATATATATATATAATTTTTTTTTTTGTATCACTGTCTGAAGGAAGAAAAGAACTCCGATGTTTCTCCAGTTTGTTGCTAAGTTATTTACTTATTTATTTTATTTATTATACATCCCCTGCAAGATGGTTCTGTTTGTATTGCTGTTTGTTTAATATATGAAGAAAAAGCTGCAGATCGTATTAAAAGAATAATAAAAAAAAAATCGATAAATATTTGGCAAAAATAAAACAACAGAAATCATCACACCTGTTACATACTGGTTACCATTGAATGTTAAGAACTTGCTACCATTCAATGTATCGTACAGACGAGATGAATGTTGTAGATTCTCTTCAGGACTCAAGTTGCTCTTCCAGCCGTTCTCTTCCCCTGGTGGGTTCCAGTCAAAGGCGTGTCTTCCAATGTTTTCTTCTGTTCTGCGCACTGTGTGTCCTTTCCAATTTACTGGCTAGACATTCTGAAAAAAGTTCGAAGTCCATGAACTAAATGAATACCAATGTTGCTAGAACTATTGCACACTTAGGTCCTAAACGTTAAGAAACAAAGCACGAAGAAAAGATCGTCCAAAGAAAAACTGGCTGGACTGCCTAAGAAAAATCGAAAAAATCTTGGAAGACAAAGGCCACCCGCTCCATCAGAACTACACTAGGTCGTCGCGAAGTGGGCGACTGCTGTCAATCAAAACAAGAACGGAGCGGTACAAAAACTCGTTTGTACCTCACTCTGTTAGACTCTATCACCGCTGTTGTTTTCTTTCTCTATAGTAATATTTGAAAAGAAAAAAAGTATATAGATAAATGCTTAGACTTTAGATGATACTTATTAGCAACTGCATTAAAGATGGTCTCCCCTTAATGAATGTCGATCACCTCATTTATAACAATAACAAAACTTAGAAATTCTTACAATTATAAATGTAATCATATGGTATATCGGCTGCAGAATTAAATTAATACAATTCACACATTGCTAGTTGATACTACATAAAGAGTAACCAGTCAACCGTTTGGCTCCCGACACTGAAAACTTGGTTGAGTTGATCTTGACGGTCTCTGTCTATGAATTCTTTAAGTATTTTGTGTATTTTTTGTGTATTCATTATTGGATTATTGTGTTATTCTATGGATTATTAGTGTGACGTGAGAAGCCCTTTTATTTTGGTATTCACTTTACACACTCCATAGTGTTTATACTCTAAATATTTTACTTTTTTGTTCACTCGTGTATTCACTCTACACACTCTATTCTAGATATTTCAATTTTTTGTTCACTCGTTCATCTTTACTTCTATTTGATTTACTATTTACTATTTGATTAATTCATTTGAGTTTACATTTATTTACACAGTCATGTCAATAAAAACTTTCTTAATTGAGAAGAAAGACTTGGAAGGTGGTTTGGTTCACCCTTCTGGTACTCTGCTGCTCAAATTGATAGGGCAAGAGTCTATTAAGGCTTCAATGGCTAGCCTCATGACTGTTTTAAGTCTGTCTCCTGACGAAGTGGGTTCTCTCTATAGATTCGAGAACCCTTTCGTCTGGTTCTTAGTTCCCAATAGTCCAAGGGTGAGAGCCCGTATTCTAGGAAAGACTTTTGGGACTGAAAGCACCCTCAAAGTTGAAGTTTCAACCATTGAGGATGAAAAAGTAAAAATTACACTGCATTGGGTGGCACCCACTATTGTAAAAAACAAAATCATTGAGATTTTCCAATCTTTCAGTGAAGAAGGCTCCAAAGTAGAGCCTGTCAAGTTAGGCAATTCGGACAAGTGGGCCGCTTGGTTGAAAATCAAGAAAGGGACAGAAGTCCCTCATTACATCCACCTGAAATATGTAGATGATCCCAGAGTATATAAAGTGCTTATCACCATTCCGGGGAGAAGACAGCAATGTTGGCACTGTGGACAAGACAAACACTGGTCAAATCAGTGTCCAAATAGGACCACCCTGAAAGGGAAGGGAAAAATCCTCGATAAAAAACAGGAGCACAATGCTAAAGGTACCTATGCCTCGGTCCTGAGGGGGGAGGAACCAGTAGAAAAAAGTACTAAACAAAACGCACAAAATGAAACACAAAAGGACACATGGCTAGAGAGAGATGGGTTTACTTTGGTGGGTAACCACAAAAGGGATGGGGCCGTGGCCAACACAGTAGACACAGATACAAAAGGTGGGGATCTCTCCCCTACAAATCCTATCGATAAGAAAAAAACCCACAAAAAAATGAAAACGATGGGGGACAGTTCAACACCAACTTCCCCTACCAAATTGACAAGAAAAAGAACGCTATCCTCCTCTTCAGACGACCCTAACGGGGACACACAGCTAGAGAGGACGAATGAAGATCCTCGGTTGGAGGAAGAGAGAGGGGAAGAAGAGGGGGAGATCGAGGAGAATTCTTCCGACTCCTCGACTAAATTAGTAATAGACGAGGGGGGAAGCCCCACATCCATACAGTAAATAAACAACAAAACAGGTTAATGAAAAACATTTTATAAAATGATCACAAACATTCATACACACCCACACTCATATACACACAACCCATCATCACGTATTCATGGCAGACATTAAAATCTTAACTCTCAACATCCGTAGCTTAAATAATAAACATAAATACATAGTATATCTCGCTAGAAAATATAAACCGGATTTTATTTTCCTTCAAGAAACAAATACTTCTACCACATATCAAGCAAAACAAACTACAACACACATGGGATTCATGGGAGGTTATTTTAGCTTAGGCAGAGACTATAAGGGGGTAGCCATCTTACAAACATCCGATAGATACAAAATCACACACACTCACAACGACAACAATGGGAGGGTAGTAATACTTAGAGTAGTTTCACAAGAACAGAAATACACACTAGTCAATATCTACGCACCCGCTCAGAGAGGGAGAGAAAAACGTGAGTTTTTCCAAAACCTCAATGACACACTACAAACCATAAACATAGAAGAACAACTAATAATAGGAGGGGATTTTAACTTTATAGAGGCACAGTTAGACAAACAATACAAACACACACAATATCCACCCTCTCAGCCGGTAGCAGAAACACACAACTACATGGGAGAAATAGTAAACTATTTCCACCTGGTGGATGCTTATAGGAAATTAGAACCGAATGGCAAGGAAACTACATTAAGACACAGATCCTACCAGGTTGAAACCAGAATTGACCGTTTTTACGCACCCACGGACACCAACATACTTAGTGTGACACATTTAGGAGAAACCCTACATTACTCCGACCATAAAGGTGTACTTTTGGAACTTGGAAAAAAAATAATAAAAAGAAAAAAAACAAAAGAATCCCATTGGAAATTAAACAACAACCTTTTGGAAGACCCACTAATCCAAAGAGTAATAAACCAACTCCTGCTAGCAACAACACAAGACATAGAAAATGAATACAAATTAACCAAGACGTGGACAATAATAAAAAATTCCATCAAACAACAATTCAAAATTTTAGCAAGAATCAAACAAACAAAGAGGGTAAATGAAGAAAACAGAATAAAAAATCTGCTTACTCAAATGCAGGATGAAATTGAAAAAACAGACCTAACCACACAACTTGAAGAGTTATACAAACACAAATATAGAGGAGCCGAAATCAGATGCAAAAACACCCAAATGTCGGAAGGGCCTAATAAATTATACTTGGCGCTAGAACAAAATACACAACAAAATAGAATAATAACCAACATAACAGACAAAGAAGGAAACAAAATACAGGAGAGTGACAAAATTATAGAAATTTTTACAAAACACTTCGTCAACATGTATAATGAAGAACAAACAGATACAGACGCACAAAACATATTTCTAAAACACTGTAAAACATTACCTCCATCAGAAAAACAAACGACAAATAGACCCTTTACATTAGAGGAGCTGAGGGCTGCTTTAGACACAACACAAAATAACAAATCCCCTGGCCCAGACGGTTTAACATATGAATTCTATAAAACCTTTTTCTCCCAAATAGGACCCCTACTACTAAGACTATACAATGATATGTTAGAAACAGGACAGACGCCTGCAGACTTTAATCTTGCATACATCACACTATTACCAAAAAAACCTGAAAACAACACAACACCTAGTGACTTTAGACCCATTTCCCTTTTAAATGCTGACTATAAACTGCTGACCAAGATGATTTTTTTAAGAGTTAGGCCCCTTATACCCCACCTACTAGGACAAGACCAGTACTGTAGCAACCCGGAAAAAAATATAGACGAACTGAACCACTTTCTACGAGACATCATATATTACTGTAAAGACAAAGACTTCAAAGCAGCCCTCATGTCCATTGATCAAGAAAAAGCTTTCGACAGAATTGACCATGACTACTTATTCAAAATACTAGACAAGACTGACATAGACAAGACTTTGATAACATACATAAAGCTAGTCTACACCGATGCCACAAGTCAACTAATAATAAATCAAACACTAAGCACCAAGATTTCTATTAGAAGATCTGTTAGGCAAGGTTGTCCCCTATCCCCCTTTTTATACACCCTTTGCCTAGAACCCCTGTTAGAGAATATTAGGTTAGACAAAGAAATTTTAGGAATAAAAATCCCCGGTACAACCCCCGTAGTAAAAATTAAGGCTTATGCCGACGATACCACCCTTTTCCCCACCTCAGAAAAAGACATAGCTAAAATTATAGAGAAATTTACATTATTTGGGAGGGCGAGCGGGTCCAAAATAAACATTAATAAATCCTCAATTATGGGACTAGGTAGGTGGGAAATCCCCCCCAACATTCCCTTTAACCTTAAAATACAGAAAGAAATAAAAGTATGTGGCATCGTGTGGACTAGCAACCCAGCACACTATTGCCGTGAACAGTGGGCGGAGATTCTGGCCCACACAAAGAACGTGATTAGAATGTTTCAGTACATGGCGACAACCATATTTGGGAGAGCTATATTAATAAACAACTTGGTCATCCCGAAGATAATCTACTTAGCAAATATAGTAGAACCTCCTCCTAATTTCATAAACAACATCAATACCACTATCAGAAATTTTATTTTCAAAAACACAATAAGGAACATAAAACACACAACACTCATACAAGACAAAAAAGAAGGAGGTATAGGCTTACAAGACATTCACACAAAAATCAAAACGCTTAGAATAAAATTTGTAGGGAAAGTAGTAAGGTCTCCCAATAACTTCCCCTTAGTATTATATTATTTTGGACTTAGACTAAACAAACTCCTCCCCATTCAAAACAACACACCCCATCATTTTGGTAACCATACACATCCATTCTATAGATCACTCACAAGACACCTACCCAGCAATGAAAACATAACACACCACGACTCAAAAACAATATACACTATACTCAGAGACAAGTTGAAAGAAAACCTAGAAGTTAGAATAAAGTGGGTCAGGGAGTTAGGGGTTAAACCAACCAACTGGACAGACACATTCACGCATTTACACAACAAATACATAACACCCAAAGCACGAGAAGTGGCCTACAGATTACTCTTCGGGATGACCCCAATAAAAGGAAGACTTTCAACTACAACAGGGTCCAAATATACCTGTGCAATTTGTAAAAAAGAAAACCATAACCCAGAGAAACACTTATTTAGTGAATGTGAGCTGGTTGAGGAAGCAAAAAAAACTTTAGAAGATATTATTGACGCAAACAGTCAAACCTGTGCAAATGTAAATACTGCTATTTTCTTTAACAAAGTACCTAAAGCCATAAATAAAAAACTAAGAGACATCAATGTAATTATTTTATCAGAATATAGAAACCTTATTTGGAATACCTACTTACAAATTGTCTACCATAATAAACAATATGCTAAAGTATTATTAGATCACATTTTTAAGAAAATTATTGAACGCAAAGTGAAACAATATAGCGCTACATAAAAATACCAAGATTGTCCATTAACTTAAAGAAAAGGGAATATATATATGAATATGTGTATGCGAGTGTGTATGCGTGTGTATAGATATATATCCTAAATGATCCTTTTTGTATGTTAAAAGACCCTGTAACCATATCATTAAAAAAGCTAGTACTCCAAATAATAAAAAAAAACAGTGATCGCCCCTTAAAATTGACCAGAGTTAAGACAATTCAAGACAGTACACAATCACGAAGGCCACGCCTTGACCTTGTGACTGTAAAGACTTAAACCAAAGTTTTGATCTACAAAGACGAGCGAGTTAGGCAGGAGAAAACGAGAGATCTCATTCGATTAAAACAGAGAATCATATCGAAATGGAACATTAGGCCGTCAAGTCAAGGAACGGAAAAAACAATGAGGAACCAGGAGCGAACACGTGAAAACCCAAGAAAAGGGAAAGAAAAGAGTAACTCCAAGAAATCAAGAACAAGGGCAGACCTTTACGTTTTATGTAAACATTGTTTTTCTTCTGTTGTTACTATATTGAGAATCAGGCATGACCACATGATATCTAAGCAAACAATTCTTTGTATAAATTTGTACTTTTTAACAATTATGTTCATAGTAACTTTTTTACGAATATTGAAAAAATACCACCACTATCCGTATTGTGCATACCTGTGCAGTCTACATACAAATATATTATTTCTTACTACCTTGCAAACGTTTACAGTCTGTACATATATTATTTTTCTTCTGTTTTTCTAATATTGAGCATCAACATAACTTCATATCTCAACAAGCTTCTACATCAAATTGTTACTAAATTAGTATTTAGTTTCATTGTCAAAAGTTGTAAAAAAAAATAAAAAAAATTCTCCACTATCATTGTCAATATTGCGCATGCTTGTGCAGTCTACAGAGAAATAATATATTAAAGAGGGGAAGAGCAAAAATTTAAAAAGGGGGAAAAAAAAAGAAGAAGGGGGAAAATATTCAAGAAAAAAAAAGTATATATATATATATACATATATATAGAGATAAAAAGATACATATAAAATAACTTTCAGTATGGCTCTAATTGGTCCCTGTGACCAGCCACAGAGAAATTGTTTCTGAACAGAAACTCCCGATATACTGACTCTAGCAGACAGGATTTCCACCTTGATGATGAGGAAGTAGTTTTCCAAATCTCAAGGGAGGAAATCAAAAATTGTCTTTAAAAGGGAGACAACAAAAGAAACAATATAAAAGTTTAAATGCCTATGTTCGCATAAGTGTGTACACACATAGATGTGTATGCATGTTCGATAGAAGTTAATATAAAGAACTGGGGTAATGTAGCAAAGCACAAAGGAAACAACCATAAGCAACGTAGACAAAGTGGAAAAAAAATGTGACTACGATGTTTAAAATGTTTTAATATCATTTATATTTCTACTTTCACTCTTTGATTGTTTCTATTTAATTACCTATTGTTGACATTCTCACCACATATATTTTAAGACCTTAAATTTAAAAAATATTCATTATATGCTATTGGAAAAAATAACGCCATATCTAAATGTAACTATATGCATTGCTATGTTTTGCAATCATTGTATTTTAAAATGTAACTACTTAATTTGTACGCTTACTAATAAAATATGCACCTTTTTTTTTATTTAAAAAAAAAAAAAAAAAAAAGCCCAATAAAGAGGCCAATAGCCCAAAAAAGAGGCAATGCCCAAAAAAGAGGCAAAGAAAAGAGGCAAAAGCCCAAGGATTCCTAGGATGTAAACAGCTCGACAACTGAAGTCAAAAGCTAAAAAGCTGAGGTATCCTAAAAAAAAAAAAAAAAAAAAAAAAAAAAAAAAAAAAAAGCAATTCACATATTGCTTGAAAAAAATTCCTTAATTTAATATATAACATATGTACATACAATGGGTCAATGTAAAATTACATTTGGGGTTAGCCTTTATAGTGTTCAATTTTAAAATCAACTATATTTCTATATATTATGTCCAAATCATTAGGGTTAAAAATGACATTATGATACACAGCTTTGAGTCTACTGTTCCATACTAAGTTTCTGTATTCTGATACAATTATTAAGTTGAAATTATGTATCATCTTGTGTTTAGTTTTAGGTAACTTATTTAAGAGAATAGATAAATTAATATTCACATTGGTTTCACAATTTCCTTCTAATAAATCTCTTACAGTATTTCTAACATTACTAAATAAAGAACATTCTAGATATAAATGCTTTTCATTGTCACCATTAACAGATTGACAAAATTTACAATATTTTACACCAGGTTTTTTCTTTGAAAATGGAGTCATCCCAAAGATAAGTCTGTAAGATATTTCCTTAGCTTTTGTTGCAATGTGTTTGTTATGAAGGTTAGTAAAAGTGTCTTTAAAATATGTTATATTTAAATCTTTTCCCCATTTAATCCTAATAGCTAAATTTTCTTGTAACTGTTTTTTTTAATGTTGTGTATATTTCTTTATATTTATTGTGTATTAAAGGTTCATTGCCAGAAAGAGTTCTTGAGATGGATCTGTAAAAGGGATGTAAGTTTGTGCCAAAATAGTGTGGAGTGTTGTTTTGTATTGGAATTAAATTGCTTAATCTCAAACCATAATAGTATATTGTAAGGGGGAAATCATTTGGATTCTTAACTACTTGACCTATGAATTTTAATCTGAGTGCACATATTTTAGTTTGGATGTCTTGTAGATTGATCCCCCCATCCTCTTTATTTTGAATGATTGTAGTATGTTTGATGTTTTTAAGTGTGTTTTTGAAGATGAAACTTCTAATTATGTTGTTTAATTGAAATATGTATTTTGTAGGGGGTTCTATAATATTGGCTAAATAGACTATCTTTGGGATGACCAAATTGTTTATAAGGATGGCTCTACCAAAAATAGTAGAACCTGTGTGCTTGTACATGTTAACTATATTGGATGCCTTAATAATAATATTTTTCCACTGATCTTCACAGAAGAAAAAAGGGTTACTATTGTATTCTATACCACATATTTTGATTTTATTTACAAGTTTAAAAGAATATTTTTCCTTAAATGTCCACTTCCCTACACCCATTATTGAGGATTTATTTATATTGATTTTAGAACCACTGGCATGGCCAAAAATTGTAAACTTTTTAACTATGTTATTAATATCATTTTCAGAGGAGGGAAAAAAAGTTGTATCGTCGGCATAAGCCTTAACTTTGACTACCGGGATGGGTCCTGGGATTTTTGTTCCTTTGATAGATGGGTCAGACCTAATAGATTCTAGAAAGGGTTCTAGACAAAGGATGTATAAAAATGGGGATAAGGGACAGCCCTGTCTAACAGATCTTTGAATTGGGAAGGATTGGCTTAAGGAATGGTTGATTATTAGTCTACTGTTAGCATTGGCGTAAATTAGTTTAATAAATTTTATTAAAAAAGAGCTGATTTTACATTTTTCTAATACTTTAAAGAGATAATTATGGCTGACTCTATCAAAAGCTTTCTCTTGATCTACAGATAACAAGGAAACGCTAGAGTTTTTTTCATGACTGTACATGATAAAATCTCGAATGAAATGTGTCATTCCATCAATACTCTTGTCGGGGTGGGTGCAGTATTGGTCTTGTCCTACGAGTTGGGGAATGAAGGGTTTAAGTCGTTTAAAAATCATTTTTGTCAGCAGTTTATAGTCTGTATTGAGTAGTGAGATGGGCCTGTAGTCACTTGGAGAACTGTTATCTGTTGTTTTTTTGGCTAATAGTGTAATATATGCCTCGTTGAAATTTTTTGGAAGTTGTCCTGTTTTAAACGCGTCACTATACAGTCTCAGTAGTAGAGGGCTTATTAAAGGGAAAAAAGTCTTATAGAACTCAAATGTCAGACCGTCCGGTCCGGGAGATTTATTGTTTTGTGTCGAGTCTAGTGCTGTTTGGAGTTCGTCTAGAGTAAATGGAGTCCCCAAAAGTTCTTCGTCGGTCTGCTTCAACTGTTTACAATATTTTAGAAAACATTCTTGAGCCTCTTTGTTTATAGGTTCCATCTGGTAGATATTTGTAAAATGACTTATGAAAACATCTTTAATTTTGTCTTCGTCTTCAACTTTGGAGCCATGTCTATCAAGAACACTTGTTATGCATTTGCTAGACTGAACATTTTGTTCAATCGACAAGAAAAGTTTGTTTGGGCCTTCTTGACTTAAGTAGTTCCTACATCTAACTTCTGCTCCTTTGTAGATGTAGTTATTTAATTCTTCCAACTTTAATGAGGCTTGAGTTCTATCTATTTCTTCTTCAGCGTGTAATAGTGTGTGCTTCAGTTTCTCTAGTTCTTGTTTTCTACGTGTCTGTACTAGTGTTGATATGACCTGACATTGTTGTTTTATTGAATTTTTTACCAGTGACCATGTTGTTGTTAGGTTAAAATTTGGATTGTTTGTATCCTGTAAGCAAGACTTGAATGTGTTTGAGATTAATTCTATAAAAAGAGGTATTTCTAGAAGAGAATTATTAAATTTCCAATGACTAGTTTTCCTTTTCTTTTTTTTACTTTCCTTACTTATCGTAACTATTATTGCCTTATGGTCTGAATATTGCAGAGACTCTTCCAAATGAGCTACCTTACTTATATGGTACTCCGTTGGTACGTAAATTCTGTCTAGTCTGGAAGTTACGGGATAAGCTTTATTCACCGAAGTAGTGTCCTGACCTGTGGGATTTACACTCCTATACGAATCAAGTAATTGGAATTCACTCTCGATGTCTTTCAAGAAATTATTAATGGAAGTGTACATCTGTGAAGGAAGATTCACCGTTGTTGTGTACTGCTTGTCTAGTGTCGACGTGATGTAATTAAAATCCCCTCCTAAAATTAAACTATCCCCTCTGTATGTATCGTGTAATTTTTCACTCAAATATTCAAAAAATTCCCGTTTTTCTGTTTTTTTCGCTGGTGCATAGATGTTAGCCAGTGTAAATGTTTCATTTCTTGTTTCTACTTTTATGATGACTACTCTCCCTTTATTGTCACTATACTTGTGGACTATTTTAAACCTATCTGACACCTGAAAAATGGCTACCCCCCTGGATCTGCTACCATAACTAAAACACCCTTCCTTAAAACCCATATATGTTGTGAATTTGTGTCCTTTGTGTTCTGTACCCAAATTTGTCTCTTGTAAAAAAATAAAGTCTGGTTTGTACTTTCTTGATAAGTGAACTACATATTTTTGTTTGTTTGTGAGTCCGTGAATGTTGAGAGACAAAACCGTGATGTCCTCCATGATTTTATATTTGAATGGGTTTGTTTGTAACTAAGGTGCATGTGTGTTTTTGTGAAAATTGAATTGATATTGGATTCCTGTAGGAAAATAAAGTCCGGTTTGCGTGATTTAGTCGAGTGAACTATGAATTTTTGTTTATTTTTCAGACTTCGAATGTTAAGTGAAAGAGGCGTAATGTCTGCCATGATTGTGTGTTGGTGGGTTATTGCGTTGTGTTTGTGTGTCTGACACTGTGCGTGTGTGTGCCTACTATTTAAAAGTAGCTCATGTGTTAGGCGGTGTGTCAGGATCCTCCCCCTCATCAATTACTAGAGGTGCAGGAGAGCTGGGGATATCTTCCGAATCCTCCATTTCCTCTCCCGTTCTCCCCCTTTCCCTTCTCACTTCAGAGCCTTCCCCCTGGTCATCTGAGGTAGAGGACAGAGAAAGAGTTCTTTTTCTGTTTGTTTTACTTGGAGAGCTTGGCTCCGATCTAGCGTGTCCGGTAGTTTTAATTTTTTTGTGTGTGCTAGACCCTGTGTTACTTTCGCCTTTTTTTGGGGAGGAAAGGGTACCCTTCCTACTGTCCATACGTTTTTCAGGTGTTGTACCTTTTTTTTTTGCTTTTCACTGGTTCGAACCCATCTTCATCTACCTCAGGGGGTATAGCCTTGGTCTGCCCTTTTTCATTATCTTTTTTCAAGACCGACGCATACGTGCTTTTTCTAGCTTCCAAGGACCTCTCAACGTCCTTTTTAGGACCCCTAGCAGCTCTGTTGGGACATTGGTTTGACCAATGGTCTTCCTTTTGGCAGAACCAACATTGCTGCCTTCTCCCTGGTGTAGTGATTAAGACCTTGTAAGTCCTGGGGTCTTCCTCATACTTCAGTTGTATGTAATGGGGTAGCTCGGTACCCTTGCGGGGTTTAATCCAAGCCGCCCACTTGTCACTAACCCCTAGCCTAAAAGCTTCTATTTTAGAGCCTTCTGCAGCGAGGGTGCTGAAAATCTCCAAAAACTTCCAAAAAATTTCAACGAGGCATATATTACACTATTAGCCAAAAAAAACAACAGATAACAGTTCTCCAAGTGACTACAGGCCCATCTCACTACTCAATACAGACTATAAACTGCTGACAAAAAAGATTTTTAAACGACTTAAACCCTTCATTCCCCAACTCGTAGGACAAGACCAATACTGCACCCAACCCGACAGGAGTATTGATGGAATGACACATTTCATTCGAGATTTTATCATGTACAGTCATGAAAAAAACTCCAGCGTTTCCTTGCTATCTGTAGATCAAGAGAAAGCTTTTGATAGATTCAGCCATAATTATCTCTTTAAAGTATTAGAAAAATGTAAAATCAGCTCTTTTTTAATAAAATTTATTAAACTAATTTACGCCAAAACAACACTCCACACTATTTTGGCACAAACTTACATCCCTTTTACAGATCCATCTCAAGAACTCTTTCTGGCAATGAACCTTTAATACACAATAAATATAAAGAAATATATACAACATTAAAAAAACAGTTACAAGAAAATTTAGCTATTAGGATTAAATGGGGAAAAGATTTAAATATAACATATTTTAAAGACACTTTTACTAACCTTCATAACAAACACATTGCAACAAAAGCTAAGGAAATATCTTACAGACTTATCTTTGGGATGACTCCATTTTCAAAGAAAAAACCTGGTGTAAAATATTGTAAATTTTGTCAATCTGTTAATGGTGACAATGAAAAGCATTTATATCTAGAATGTTCTTTATTTAGTAATGTTAGAAATACTGTAAGAGATTTATTAGAAGGAAATTGTGAAACCAATGTGAATATTAATTTATCTATTCTCTTAAATAAGTTACCTAAAACTAAACACAAGATGATACATAATTTCAACTTAATAATTGTATCAGAATACAGAAACTTAGTATGGAACAGTAGACTCAAAGCTGTGTATCATAATGTCATTTTTAACCCTAATGATTTGGACATAATATATAGAAATATAGTTGATTTTAAAATTGAACACTATAAAGGCTAACCCCAAATGTAATTTTACATTGACCCATTGTATGTGCATATGTTATATATTAAATTAAGGAATTTAATTTTTTTTTTTTTTTTCAAGGAATTCTTTATTTTCTATCAATGAATTGGTAGATGCCATTTGTATCATAAATTATCAATTTATAAAGTCTGTTTAAACAATGAGAAAAATAAGGTTGAATGTATGGGTGTGTGTGTTTGTATGAGTAATAACTATTAAAAATTTGCATGTGTATGTATTTAATACATCATTTATTTGCCTTAAGATTATAATTACTAAAAATTACCTATAAACTATTTATTAATTTCTTTTTTTTCAACAAGAAAGACAATTAGGACTGGAAGATGCAAGGTGGAAATTTCTTTTGGTTACATCCCTTTGAGCAAATTAATAAATTTTCAAGACAACCCAAACAGGACAGGATTTCATGAAAATGGACCAAATGGACTACTAAATTGTTAAAAAAATAAAACAGAAACAGAAAAAAAAACAAACAACAACTCTATTACAATAAATAATAATAAAAATAAATTTAATCTCAAAATGAGTTACATGCCAAAATGAAATAATTTTTTAAGCTCTTCATACACATACTTACTTTGAGCTCTGTACTTTAATAGAAACCAAATTGCTTCATTATATGTACATTTTTGTAACTCTAGAAGACCCCAGAGAATTCCTAAGGATAAAGGATGGAGGTCCTTTGTCTTAGGTTCTTAAGGGAAAAATTGTTGCAAAATAATATAAATAAAAATGAATGCAAATAAATCATAAGTCTTTTAAAAAATATATATATATAGTTTGGCAATACTTATTTAAGGAACATTTTCAAAAATTTTTGTGAATGTTTTTTTCACCAATTTCTGGACATTTGCTGTCATCACTTTATGGACCGTTGCTGTCACCTTTTTCTGGACCTTTGCTGTAAAATTTTTCTGGACCTTTGCTGTCATCATTTTATTGGACCTCTGCTGTCATCATTTTCTGGACCCCTTGCTGTCACCATTTTATAGATCTTCGCTGCAGCCTACTCCGCGATCATACTGAAAATCCTGGAATATGACTTTGATAAAAATGTCTTCTTTTTTTTAATGAAATTTTCCTAGAGTTATTATTAATTTAGAATGATGTTTTGTGTGTTTTCTTTGAGAGAAAAAAAAAATTAAAAAAAAAAATAAAAAATAAAAAAAAAAAAAAAAGCCCAATAAAGAGGCCAAGAGCCCGAAAAAGAGGCAACGCCCAAAAAAGAGGCAAAGAAAAGAGGCAAAAGCCCAAGGATTCCTAGGATGTACTAAGCTAGACAATTGAAGTCAAAAGCTAAAAAGCTGTGGTTTCCTACAAAAAAAAAAAAAAAAAAAAAATTAGCCTCGCGGAGGAGTTCGACTGGCGGGGACTGGGCAACCGTGCCCGCCGACCGCTCTTCTGTGTTGGATCGGGCTCGCCGGGCGAGCATGGCGTCAGTGGCGAGTCTGTCGGCCTACCACCACTAGACTCTGCCAGGGTATAACACTGTGTGCTTAAACTGCTTAAGTGTTGCCGGCTCCTAATTTTTTTAAGAGTTGACTCCTGAATCTTTTCCCATGTTTAGGTATATTTGCAAGAATATAAGCACTCCACTACCTATAAACAGCTTCCAATGACATGCGTCTCAAATAGCCTTTGATAACAAGTCCATCCTTCAGGTGTGGCTCAGATATATTCTCTGGCGTTCATTGTTTTTGTTTTAAATTTAAAATTAATAAAAAAAAATATATCCTAGGTCGGAGAATCGAACCTTCAACCATCGACTCTAAACTCCAATGCTGAACGACTGAGCTAACAAGCAGATACAACTTTTGTGGTAGATAAGGATTTATAATAATTACTTTAAATTAAAGTTTCTGTGAAAAGAACAACCTTTACATGTTGTACGCATAATTTTGCAAATATTGTTTCAAAATGTTCAACTTTATAAAGATTTTAATACTTTATATTGTTTGAAACTCTCTTAATTAAAATAAATGTTTAGTGCTTCAATTATAGTTGACCCTTAAAAATCTAAATATAGTAGTGCTCATATAAGTTAAAAATAGATGACACCCTGTTGCAACAGTTATCGTTATTTGAAGAGTTGACCTTTGAAAAAAGTGTTCTCGTTATATAACTATATAGATAACTCATTTAATGTTTAAATAATCCAATTTTGCATTTTTTATTCTCAAAAATGTTTTAGCTACTTAAATAGGTAAAAAGGTATTAAAGTAATAAAGGTATTTTAAGTTTCTATTTAAAATAAAATTATCAAAGAAAATTATCGATTACTATCAATATTATAAAATATTTACAGATTTTTAACTACTTACCATTTCTATGACAAACCAATTTTAGGATTAACAATATTTAGTATATAAATAGCAAAATGGAAAACAACCATTTTGCGCAACTATTCAAAAAAGTACAAAATCAACCTTCTTTTAATTTTGTTGCCTGTACCGGTTTGAGAACCCTTTCCTATGGTTCCTGGGTGTTTCCTCACCGGTGGTGAGGAACAGGATCATAGGAAAGGTCTTCGGAAGCGAAGACATCTTCAGGGTGGAAGTGACCACCCTGGAGGAAGAGAAAATAAAAGTGACGCTTCACTGGGTGTCACCCACCATTTCTAGGAGCAAAATTGAGGAGATTTTCAGCACCCTCGCTGCGGAAGGCTCCAAAATGGAAGCTTTTGGGCTGGGGGTTGGTGACAGGTGGGCGGCTTGGATTGAACCCCGCAAGGGTACCGAGCTGCCCCATTACATGCAACTGAAGTATGAGGAGGACCCCGGGACTTATAAGGTCTTAATCACTACACCGGGAAGAAGGCAGCAATGTTGGTTCTGCCAGAAGGAAGACCATTGGTCGAACCAATGTCCCAACAGGGCTACCCCTAGGGGTCCCAAAAAGGACGTTGAGAGGTCCCTGGAAGGTAGAAAGAGCACGTGTGCGTCGGTCTTGAGAAAAGATGATGAAGGGGGGCGGACCAAGGCTATGCCCCCTGAGGTGGATGAGGATGGGTTCGAACCGGTGAAGAGCAAGAAAGGGGGTGCAACACCTGAGGAACGTGTGGACAGTGGGAGGGGTGCCCTTTCCCCCCCAAGGGAGGGCGAGGGTAACACGGGGTCTAGTACATACAAAAGAATTAAAACTGCCGGACACGCTAGATCGGAGCCAGGCTCTCCAAGCAAAACAAACAGAAGAGGAGCTCTTTCCCTGTCCTCTACCTCGGATGACCGGGGGGAGGGCTCTGGGGTGAGAGGGGAAGGGGGGAGAGCGGGAGAGGAGGTGGAGGATTCGGAAGATGGCCCCGGCTCTCCCGCACCTCTGGTAATTGATGAGGGGGAGGACCCTGACGCACCGCCTAGCGCATGAACTACTTTTAAATAGTGGGCACATATACGCACAGTGTCAGATACACACACACAACGCACAACCCACCAACACACAATCATGGCAGACATTGCACCTCTTTCACTTAACATTCGAGGTCTGAAAAATAAACAAAAATTCATAGTTCACTCAACTAAAACACGCGAACCGGTTTTTCTTTTTCTTACAGGTATCCAATGTCACTTCAGTTTTCACAAAAACACACATACATCCTATTTATAAACAGACCCACTTGGATGTAAAATCATGGAGGACATCACGATTTTGTCTCTCAACATTCACGGACTCACAAACAAACAAGAGTGTGTGGTTCACTTATCAAGAAAGTACGAACCGGACTTTGTTTTTTTACAAGAGACAAACTTGGGTACGGGACACGGAGCACACACACGCACAACGGACATGGGTTTTGAGGAAGGGTGTTTTAGCTATGGTGGCAGATGCCGGGGGGTGGCCATTTTTCAGGTGTCAGATAGGTTTGAAATGGTCCACAACTATAGTGACAAAGAGGGGAGAGTGGTCATTATGGGGGTAGAAACAGGAAATGAAACAATTGCACTGGCTGACATCTATGCACCAGCGGGAAGAACAGAGAGGCGGGAATTTTTTGAATATTTGAGTGAAAAATTGCACGACACATATAGGGGGGATGGTTTAATTTTAGGAGGGGATTTTAATTATATCACGTCCACACTAGACAAGCAGTACACAACTACGGTGAATCTTCCTTCACAGAGGAACACTACTATTAATAATTTCTTGAAAGACATTGAGTTTCAATTTAAGTTACAGGATGCATACAGGAGTGTGAATCCGACAGGTCAGGACACTACTTCGGTGAATGAAGCTCATCCTGTAACTTCCAGACTAGATAGAATTTACGTACCAACCAAGTATCATATAAGTAAAGTTGCTCATCTAGAAGAGTCTCTGCAATATTCAGACCATAAGGCAATAATAGTTACGATAAGTAAGGAAAGTAAAAAAAAGAATAGAAAAACTAGTCATTGGAAATTTAATAATTCTCTTCTAGAAATACCCCTTTTTATAGAATTAATCTCTAACACATTCAAGTCTTGCTTACAAGATACAGACAATCCAAATTTTAACCTAACAACAACATGGTCACTGGTAAAAAATTCAATAAAACAACAATGTCAGGTCATATCAACACTGGTACAGACACGTAGAAAACAAAAACTAGAGAAACTGAAGCACACACTTTTACACGCTGAAGACGAAATAGAGAGAACACAGGCTTCATTAAAACTGGAAGAATTAAACAACTACATCTACAAAGGAGCAGAAGTTAGATGTAGGAACTATTTAAGTCAAGAAGGCCCAAACAAACTTTTCTTGTCGATTGAACAAAATGTTCAGTCTAGTAAATGCATAACAAGTGTTCTTGATAAACATGGCTCCAAAGTTGAAGACGAAGACAAAATTAAAGATGTTTTCATAAGTCATTTTACAAATATCTACCAGATGGAACCTATAAACAAGGAGGCTCAAGAATGTTTTCTAAAATATTGTAAACAGTTGAAACAGACCGACGAAGAACTTTTGGGGACTCCATTTACTCTAGACGAACTCCAAACAGCACTAGACTCAACACAAAACAATAAATCTCCCGGACCGGATGGTCTGACATTTGAGTTCTATAAGACTTTTTTTCCTTTAATAAGCCCTCTACTACTGCGACTGTATAGTGACGCGTTTAAAACAGGACAACTTCCAAAAAATTTCAACGAAGCATATATTACACTATTAGCCAAAAAAACAACAGATAACAGTTCTCCAAGTGACTACAGGCCCATCTCACTACTCAATACAGACTATAAACTACTGACAAAAATGATTTTTAAACGACTTAAACCCTTCATTCCCCAACTCGTAGGACAAGACCAATACTGCACCCACCCTGACAGGAGTATTGATGGAATGACACATTTCATTCGAGATTTTATCATGTACAGTCATGAAAAAAACTCTAGCGTTTCCTTGTTATCTGTAGATCAAGAGAAAGCTTTTGATAGAGTCAGCCATAATTATCTCTTTAAAGTATTAGAAAAATGTAAAATCAGCTCTTTTTTAATAAAATTTATTAAACTAATTTACGCCAATGCTAACAGTAGACTAATAATCAACCATTCCTTAAGCCAATCCTTTCCAATTCAAAGATCTGTTAGACAGGGCTGTCCCTTATCCCCATTTTTATACATCCTTTGTCTAGAACCCTTTCTAGAATCTATTAGGTCAGACCCATCTATCAAAGGAACAAAAATCCCGGACCCATCCCGGTAGTCAAAGTTAAGGCTTATGCCGACGACACAACATTTTTCCCTCCTCTGAAAATGATATTAATAACATAGTTAAAAAGTTTACAATTTTCGGCCATGCCAGTGGTTCCAAAATTAATATAAATAAATCCTCAATAATGGGTGTAGGGAAGTGGACATTTAAGGAAATTTATTCTTTTAAACTTGTAAATAAAATCAAAATATGTGGTATAGAATACAATAGTAACCCTTTTTTCTTCTGTGAAGATCAGTGGAAAAATATTATTATTAAGGCATCCAATATAGTTAACATGTACAAGCACACAGGTTCTACTATTTTTGGTAGAGCCATCCTTATAAACAATCTGGTCATCCCAAAGATAGTCTATTTAGCCAATATTATAGAACCCCCTACAAAATACATATTTCAATTAAATAACATAATTAGAAGTTTCATCTTCAAAAACACACTTAAAAACATCAAACATACTACAATCATTCAAAACAAAGAGGATGGGGGGATCAATTTACAAGACATCAAAACTAAAATATGCGCACTCAGATTAAAATTCATAGGTCAAGTAGTTAAGAACCCAGATGATTTCCCCCTTACAATATACTATTATGGTTTGAGATTAAGCAATTTAATTCCAATACAAAACAACACTCCACACTATTTTGGTACAAACTTACATCCTTTTTACAGATCCATTTCAAGAACTCTTTCTGGAAATGAACCTTTAATACACAATAAATATAAAGAAATATACACAACATTAAAAAAACAGTTACAGGAAAATTTAGCTATTAGGATTAAATGGGGAAAAGATTTAAATATAACAGATTTTAAAGACACTTTTACTAACCTTCATAACAAATACATTGCAACAAAAGCTAAAGAAATATCTTACAGACTTATCTTTGGGATGACTCCATTTTCAAAGAAAAAACCTGGTGTAAAATATTGTAAATTTTGTCAATCTGTTAATGGTGACAATGAAAAGCATTTATATCTAGAATGTTCTTTATTTAGTAATGTTAGAAATACTGTAAGAGATTTATTAGAAGGAAATTGTGAAACCAATGTGAATATTAATTTATCTATTCTCTTAAATAAGTTACCTAAAACTAAACACAAGATGATACATAATTTCAACCTAATAATTGTATCAGAATACAGAAACTTAGTATGGAACAGTAGACTTAAAGCTGTGTACCATAATGCCATTTTTAACCCTAATGATTTAGAAATAATATATAGAAATATAGTTGATTTTAAAATTGAACACTATAAAGGCTAACCCCAAATGTAATTTTACATTGACCCATTGTATGTACATATGTTACATATTAAATTAAGGTATTTATTTATTTATTTATTTATTGTTTTCTTGTTCAAGGAATCCTTTATTTTCTATCAATGAATTGGTAGATTCCATTTGTATCATACATTATCAACTTACAAAGTCTTTTTAAACAATGAAGAAAATAAGTTTGAATGTATGGGTGTGTGGTTTTGTATAAGTAATAACTATTAAAAATTTGCATGTGTATATATTTAATACATCATTTATTTGCTTTAAAACTATAATTACTAAAAATTAGCTATAAACTATTTATTAATTTTTTTTTCTAACAAGAGAGACAATTAGGACTGGAAGATGCAAGGTGGAAATTTCTTTTGGTTACATCCCTTTGACCAAATTAATAAATTTTCAAGACAACCCAAACAGGACAGGATTTCATGAAAATGGACCAAATGGACTACTCAATTGTTAAAAAATAAAACAGAAACGGAAAAAAAAAACCAAAAAAAAAAAACCACTATTACAATAAATAATAATAATAATAAATCTAATCTTAAAATGAGTTATATGCCAAAATGAAATAATTTTTTAAGCTCTTCATACACATACTTACTTTGAGCTCTGTACTTTAATAGAAACCAAATTGCTTCATTATATGTACATTTTTGTGACTCTAGCAGACCCCAGAGAATTCCTAAGGACAAAGGATGGAGGTCCTTTGTCTTAGGTTCTTAAGGGAAAAATTGTTGCTAAAAAAAAGGTAAATAAAAATGAATGCTAATAACTCATAAGTCTAAAAAAATATATATATATATAGTTTGGCAATACTTATTTTAAGGAACATTTTCAAAAATTTTTGTGAATGTTTTTTTCACTAATTTCTGGA
Source organism: Biomphalaria glabrata (assembly GCF_947242115.1). Lineage (NCBI taxonomy): Eukaryota > Metazoa > Mollusca > Gastropoda > Planorbidae > Biomphalaria > Biomphalaria glabrata. The sequence goes on from NC_074723.1 coordinate 34,939,071, forward strand.
CATTTGCTGTCATCATTTTATGGACCGTTGCTGTCACCTTTTTCTGGACCGTTGCAGTCACCTTTTTCTGGACCTTTGCTGTCATCATTCTATTGGACCTCTGCTGTCATCATTTTCTGGACCCCTTGCTGTCACCATTTTATAGATCTTCGCTGCAGCCTACTCCGCGATCATACTGAAAATCCTGGAATATGACTTTGATAAAAATGTCTTTTTTTTTTTTTTTTTTTTTTTTTTATGAAATTTTCCTTGTGTTATTATTAATTTAGAATGATGTTTTGTGTGTTTTCTTTGAGGGGAAAAAAAATGTAAAAAAAAAAAAAAAAAAAAAAAAAAAAAAAGCCCAAGAAAGAGGCCAAGAGCCCGTAAAAGAGGCAACGCCCAAAAAAGAGGCAAAGAAAAGAGGCAAAAGCCCAAGGATTCCTAGAATGTACTAAGCTAGACAACTGAAGTCAAAAGCTAAAAAGCTGAGGTTTCCTAAAAAAGAAGAAAAAAAAAAAAAAAAAAAAAGAAAAAAAAAAAAAAAAAAAAAAAAAAAAATTAATTTTGTTGTCGTTCTTGATATTATAGACTCCTAGCTTGCATTGTAGGGTTGCTACGGGGCATCAAACTTTTTCAGTAAAATTTACACCAGAGTACATACACGAAGAAATGAAAAAAATGTATTTGAAATGTTTACTAAAATGTATTTATTTTCCAGTATTCTTAACCTATTTTATTCTTTCCTTAAATTTAATATATGACGCAGAACAGCTTATATCAGACAATTTAGATTTCTTTCATTTTTGTAAAAATCTACGACCTTACATGCTTACCCTCTATTGAAGCACATGATACATGTTGTTATTTGAATGTTTTTGAATTGGATTTAGTGCCTCTATGAAGGACACAATTTTGATGGTACATATTTTACTTCGTTGTTCTGTAGGAGCTAGTTTAACAAGAGATGTAGGATCACTACATGACATTTTTAGAACAAATATTTTGAGACTGTTATGCTCTGTTTTGATTTCATTGTGGAATATCTAAAAGTTAAATGAAAACAAACATTCTTTTGCTTGTGAATCTTTTAGTCCATAAGGTTGTAAAAGTGGGTAGCTGATCGCTGAAAGAAGGAATCAAGCCTATGAAAGTTAAGGCTAAGAAAGAAATATTTGTGAAAAAATATGATGTATCTCAAGAAAAAGCAAGTGCCTATACGGTTTGGGAAAAGCGGCGTCCTAGACTCTGCCAGGGTATAACACTGTGTGCTTAAACTGCTTAAGTGTTGCCGGCTCCTAATTTTTTTAAGAGTTGACTCCTGAATCTTTTCCCATGTTTAGGTATATTTGCAAGAATATAAGCACTCCACTACCTATAAACAGCTTCCAATGACATGCGTCTCAAATAGCCTTTGATAACAAGTCCATCCTTCAGGTGTGGCTCAGATATATTCTCTGGCGTTCATTGTTTTTGTTTTAAATTTAAAATTAATAAAAAAAAATATATCCTAGGTCGGAGAATCGAACCTTCAACCATCGACTCTAAACTCCAATGCTGAACGACTGAGCTAACAAGCAGATACAACTTTTGTGGTAGATAAGGATTTATAATAATTACTTTAAATTAAAGTTTCTGTGAAAAGAACAACCTTTACATGTTGTACGCATAATTTTGCAAATATTGTTTCAAAATGTTCAACTTTATAAAGATTTTAATACTTTATATTGTTTGAAACTCTCTTAATTAAAATAAATGTTTAGTGCTTCAATTATAGTTGACCCTTAAAAATCTAAATATAGTAGTGCTCATATAAGTTAAAAATAGATGACACCCTGTTGCAACAGTTATCGTTATTTGAAGAGTTGACCTTTGAAAAAAGTGTTCTCGTTATATAACTATATAGATAACTCATTTAATGTTTAAATAATCCAATTTTGCATTTTTTATTCTCAAAAATGTTTTAGCTACTTAAATAGGTAAAAAGGTATTAAAGTAATAAAGGTATTTTAAGTTTCTATTTAAAATAAAATTATCAAAGAAAATTATCGATTACTATCAATATTATAAAATATTTACAGATTTTTAACTACTTACCATTTCTATGACAAACCAATTTTAGGATTAACAATATTTAGTATATAAATAGCAAAATGGAAAACAACCATTTTTCGCAACTATTCAAAAAAGTACAAAATCAACCTTCTTTTAATTTTGTTGTCGTTCTTGATATTATAGACTCCTAGCTTGCATTGTAGGGTTGCTACGGGGCATCAAACTTTTTCAGTAAAATTTACACCAGAGTACATACACGAAGAAATGAAAAAAATGTATTTGAAATGTTTACTAAAATGTATTTATTTTCCAGTATTCTTAACCTATTTTATTCTTTCCTTAAATTTAATATATGACGCAGAACAGCTTATATCAGACAATTTAGATTTCTTTCATTTTTGTAAAAATCTACGACCTTACATGCTTACCCTCTATTGAAGCACATGATACATGTTGTTATTTGAATGTTTTTGAATTGGATTTAGTGCCTCTATGAAGGACAAAATTTTGATGGTACATATTTTACTTCGTTGTTCTGTAGGAGCTAGTTTAACAAGAGATGTAGGATCACTACATGACATTTTTAGAACAAATATTTTGAGACTGTTATGCTCTGTTTTGATTTCATTGTGGAATATCTAAAAGTTAAATGAAAACAAACATTCTTTTGCTTGTGAATCTTTTAGTCCATAAGGTTGTAAAAGTGGGTAGCTGATCGCTGAAAGAAGGAATCAAGCCTATGAAAGTTAAGGCTAAGAAAGAAATATTTGTGAAAAAATATGATGTATCTCAAGAAAAAGCAAGTGCCTATACGGTTTGGGAAAAGCGGCGTCCTAGACTCTGCCAGGGTATAACACTGTGTGCTTAAACTGCTTAAGTGTTGCCGGCTCCTAATTTTTTTAAGAGTTGACTCCTGAATCTTTTCCCATGTTTAGGTATATTTGCAAGAATATAAGCACTCCACTACCTATAAACAGCTTCCAATGACATGCGTCTCAAATAGCCTTTGATAACCAGTCCATCCTTCAGGTGTGGCTCAGATATATTCTCTGGCGTTCATTGTTTTTGTTTTAAATTTAAAATTAATAAAAAAAAATATATCCTAGGTCGGAGAATCGAACCTTCAACCATCGACTCTAAACTCCAATGCTGAACGACTGAGCTAACAAGCAGATACAACTTTTGTGGTAGATAAGGATTTATAATAATTACTTTAAATTAAAGTTTCTGTGAAAAGAACAACCTTTACATGTTGTACGCATTATTTTGCAAATATTGTTTCAAAATGTTCAACTTTATAAAGATTTTAATACTTTATATTGTTTGAAACTCTCTTAATTAAAATAAATGTTTAGTGCTTCAATTATAGTTGACCCTTAAAAATCTAAATATAGTAGTGCTCATATAAGTTAAAAATAGATGACACCCTGTTGCAACAGTTATCGTTATTTGAAGAGTTGACCTTTGAAAAAAGTGTTCTCGTTATATAACTATATAGATAACTCATTTAATGTTTAAATAATCCAATTTTGCATTTTTTATTCTCAAAAATGTTTTAGCTACTTAAATAGGTAAAAAGGTATTAAAGTAATAAAGGTATTTTAAGTTTCTATTTAAAATAAAATTATCAAAGAAAATTATCGATTACTATCAATATTATAAAATATTTACAGATTTTTAACTACTTACCATTTCTATGACAAACCAATTTTAGGATTAACAATATTTAGTATATAAATAGCAAAATGGAAAACAACCATTTTTCGCAACTATTCAAAAAAGTACAAAATCAACCTTCTTTTAATTTTGTTGTCGTTCTTGATATTATAGACTCCTAGCTTGCATTGTAGGGTTGCTACGGGGCATCAAACTTTTTCAGTAAAATTTACACCAGAGTACATACACGAAGAAATGAAAAAAATGTATTTGAAATGTTTACTAAAATGTATTTATTTTCCAGTATTCTTAACCTATTTTATTCTTTCCTTAAATTTAATATATGACGCAGAACAGCTTATATCAGACAATTTAGATTTCTTTCATTTTTGTAAAAATCTACGACCTTACATGCTTACCCTCTATTGAAGCACATGATACATGTTGTTATTTGAATGTTTTTGAATTGGATTTAGTGCCTCTATGAAGGACACAATTTTGATGGTACATATTTTACTTCGTTGTTCTGTAGGAGCTAGTTTAACAAGAGATGTAGGATCACTACATGACATTTTTAGAACAAATATTTTGAGACTGTTATGCTCTGTTTTGATTTCATTGTGGAATATCTAAAAGTTAAATGAAAACAAACATTCTTTTGCTTGTGAATCTTTTAGTCCATAAGGTTGTAAAAGTGGGTAGCTGATCGCTGAAAGAAGGAATCAAGCCTATGAAAGTTAAGGCTAAGAAAGAAATATTTGTGAAAAAATATGATGTATCTCAAGAAAAAGCAAGTGCCTATACGGTTTGGGAAAAGCGGCGTCCTAGACTCTGCCAGGGTATAACACTGTGTGCTTAAACTGCTTAAGTGTTGCCGGCTCCTAATTTTTTTAAGAGTTGACTCCTGAATCTTTTCCCATGTTTAGGTATATTTGCAAGAATATAAGCACTCCACTACCTATAAACAGCTTCCAATGACATGCGTCTCAAATAGCCTTTGATAACCAGTCCATCCTTCAGGTGTGGCTCAGATATATTCTCTGGCGTTCATTGTTTTTGTTTTAAATTTAAAATTAATAAAAAAAAATATATCCTAGGTCGGAGAATCGAACCTTCAACCATCGACTCTAAACTCCAATGCTGAACGACTGAGCTAACAAGCAGATACAACTTTTGTGGTAGATAAGGATTTATAATAATTACTTTAAATTAAAGTTTCTGTGAAAAGAACAACCTTTACATGTTGTACGCATTATTTTGCAAATATTGTTTCAAAATGTTCAACTTTATAAAGATTTTAATACTTTATATTGTTTGAAACTCTCTTAATTAAAATAAATGTTTAGTGCTTCAATTATAGTTGACCCTTAAAAATCTAAATATAGTAGTGCTCATATAAGTTAAAAATAGATGACACCCTGTTGCAACAGTTATCGTTATTTGAAGAGTTGACCTTTGAAAAAAGTGTTCTCGTTATATAACTATATAGATAACTCATTTAATGTTTAAATAATCCAATTTTGCATTTTTTATTCTCAAAAATGTTTTAGCTACTTAAATAGGTAAAAAGGTATTAAAGTAATAAAGGTATTTTAAGTTTCTATTTAAAATAAAATTATCAAAGAAAATTATCGATTACTATCAATATTATAAAATATTTACAGATTTTTAACTACTTACCATTTCTATGACAAACCAATTTTAGGATTAACAATATTTAGTATATAAATAGCAAAATGGAACACAACCATTTTACGTGACCATTCAAAAAAGTACAAAATCAACCTTCTTTTAATTTTGTTGTCGTTCTTGATATTATAGACTCCTAGCTTGCATTGTAGGGTTGCTACGGGGCATCAAACTTTTTCAGTAAAATTTACACCAGAGTACATACACGAAGAAATGAAAAAAATGTATTTGAAATGTTTACTAAAATGTATTTATTTTCCAGTATTCTTAACCTATTTTATTCTTTCCTTAAATTTAATATATGACGCAGAACAGCTTATATCAGACAATTTAGATTTCTTTCATTTTTGTAAAAATCTACGACCTTACATGCTTACCCTCTATTGAAGCACATGATACATGTTGTTATTTGAATGTTTTTGAATTGGATTTAGTGCCTCTATGAAGGACAAAATTTTGATGGTACATATTTTACTTCGTTGTTCTGTAGGAGCTAGTTTAACAAGAGATGTAGGATCACTACATGACATTTTTAGAACAAATATTTTGAGACTGTTATGCTCTGTTTTGATTTCATTGTGGAATATCTAAAAGTTAAATGAAAACAAACATTCTTTTGCTTGTGAATCTTTTAGTCCATAAGGTTGTAAAAGTGGGTAGCTGATCGCTGAAAGAAGGAATCAAGCCTATGAAAGTTAAGGCTAAGAAAGAAATATTTGTGAAAAAATATGATGTATCTCAAGAAAAAGCAAGTGCCTATACGGTTTGGGAAAAGCGGCGTCCTAGACTCTGCCAGGGTATAACACTGTGTGCTTAAACTGCTTAAGTGTTGCCGGCTCCTAATTTTTTTAAGAGTTGACTCCTGAATCTTTTCCCATGTTTAGGTATATTTGCAAGAATATAAGCACTCCACTACCTATAAACAGCTTCCAATGACATGCGTCTCAAATAGCCTTTGATAACCAGTCCATCCTTCAGGTGTGGCTCAGATATATTCTCTGGCGTTCATTGTTTTTGTTTTAAATTTAAAATTAATAAAAAAAAAATATATCCTAGGTCGGAGAATCGAACCTTCAACCATCGACTCTAAACTCCAATGCTGAACGACTGAGCTAACAAGCAGATACAACTTTTGTGGTAGATAAGGATTTATAATAATTACTTTAAATTAAAGTTTCTGTGAAAAGAACAACCTTTACATGTTGTACGCATTATTTTGCAAATATTGTTTCAAAATGTTCAACTTTATAAAGATTTTAATACTTTATATTGTTTGAAACTCTCTTAATTAAAATAAATGTTTAGTGCTTCAATTATAGTTGACCCTTAAAAATCTAAATATAGTAGTGCTCATATAAGTTAAAAATAGATGACACCCTGTTGCAACAGTTATCGTTATTTGAAGAGTTGACCTTTGAAAAAAGTGTTCTCGTTATATAACTATATAGATAACTCATTTAATGTTTAAATAATCCAATTTTGCATTTTTTATTCTCAAAAATGTTTTAGCTACTTAAATAGGTAAAAAGGTATTAAAGTAATAAAGGTATTTTAAGTTTCTATTTAAAATAAAATTATCAAAGAAAATTATCGATTACTATCAATATTATAAAATATTTACAGATTTTTAACTACTTACCATTTCTATGACAAACCAATTTTAGGATTAACAATATTTAGTATATAAATAGCAAAATGGAAAACAACCATTTTACGTGACCATCCAAAAAAGTACAAAATCAACCTTCTTTTAATTTTGTTGTCGTTCTTGATATTATAGACTCCTAGCTTGCATTGTAGGGTTGCTACGGGGCATCAAACTTTTTCAGTAAAATTTACACCAGAGTACATACACGAAGAAATGAAAAAAATGTATTTGAAATGTTTACTAAAATGTATTTATTTTCCAGTATTCTTAACCTATTTTATTCTTTCCTTAAATTTAATATATGACGCAGAACAGCTTATATCAGACAATTTAGATTTCTTTCATTTTTGTAAAAATCTACGACCTTACATGCTTACCCTCTATTGAAGCACATGATACATGTTGTTATTTGAATGTTTTTGAATTGGATTTAGTGCCTCTATGAAGGACAAAATTTTGATGGTACATATTTTACTTCGTTGTTCTGTAGGAGCTAGTTTAACAAGAGATGTAGGATCACTACATGACATTTTTAGAACAAATATTTTGAGACTGTTATGCTCTGTTTTGATTTCATTGTGGAATATCTAAAAGTTAAATGAAAACAAACATTCTTTTGCTTGTGAATCTTTTAGTCCATAAGGTTGTAAAAGTGGGTAGCTGATCGCTGAAAGAAGGAATCAAGCCTATGAAAGTTAAGGCTAAGAAAGAAATATTTGTGAAAAAATATGATGTATCTCAAGAAAAAGCAAGTGCCTATACGGTTTGGGAAAAGCGGCGTCCTAGACTCTGCCAGGGTATAACACTGTGTGCTTAAACTGCTTAAGTGTTGCCGGCTCCTAATTTTTTTAAGAGTTGACTCCTGAATCTTTTCCCATGTTTAGGTATATTTGCAAGAATATAAGCACTCCACTACCTATAAACAGCTTCCAATGACATGCGTCTCAAATAGCCTTTGATAACCAGTCCATCCTTCAGGTGTGGCTCAGATATATTCTCTGGCGTTCATTGTTTTTGTTTTAAATTTAAAATTAATAAAAAAAAATATATCCTAGGTCGGAGAATCGAACCTTCAACCATCGACTCTAAACTCCAATGCTGAACGCCTGAGCTAACAAGCAGATACAACTTTTGTGGTAGATAAGGATTTATAATAATTACTTTAAATTAAAGTTTCTGTGAAAAGAACAACCTTTACATGTTGTACGCATTATTTTGCAAATATTGTTTCAAAATGTTCAACTTTATAAAGATTTTAATACTTTATATTGTTTGAAACTCTCTTAATTAAAATAAATGTTTAGTGCTTCAATTATAGTTGACCCTTAAAAATCTAAATATAGTAGTGCTCATATAAGTTAAAAATAGATGACACCCTGTTGCAACAGTTATCGTTATTTGAAGAGTTGACCTTTGAAAAAAGTGTTCTCGTTATATAACTATATAGATAACTCATTTAATGTTTAAATAATCCAATTTTGCATTTTTTATTCTCAAAAATGTTTTAGCTACTTAAATAGGTAAAAAGGTATTAAAGTAATAAAGGTATTTTAAGTTTCTATTTAAAATAAAATTATCAAAGAAAATTATCGATTACTATCAATATTATAAAATATTTACAGATTTTTAACTACTTACCATTTCTATGACAAACCAATTTTAGGATTAACAATATTTAGTATATAAATAGCAAAATGGAAAACAACCATTTTGCGTGAACATTCAAGAAAGTACAAAATCAACCTTCTTTTAATTTTGTTGTCGTTCTTGATATTATAGACTCCTAGCTTGCATTGTAGGGTTGCTACGGGGCATCAAACTTTTTCAGTAAAATTTACACCAGAGTACATACACGAAGAAATGAAAAAAATGTATTTGAAATGTTTACTAAAATGTATTTATTTTCCAGTATTTTTAACCTATTTTATTCTTTCCTTAAATTTAATATATGACGCAGAACAGCTTATATCAGACAATTTAGATTTCTTTCATTTTTGTAAAAATCTACGACCTTACATGCTTACCCTCTATTGAAGCACATGATACATGTTGTTATTTGAATGTTTTTGAATTGGATTTAGTGCCTCTATGAAGGACACAATTTTGATGGTACATATTTTACTTCGTTGTTCTGTAGGAGCTAGTTTAACAAGAGATGTAGGATCACTACATGACATTTTTAGAACAAATATTTTGAGACTGTTATGCTCTGTTTTGATTTCATTGTGGAATATCTAAAAGTTAAATGAAAACAAACATTCTTTTGCTTGTGAATCTTTTAGTCCATAAGGTTGTAAAAGTGGGTAGCTGATCGCTGAAAGAAGGAATCAAGCCTATGAAAGTTAAGGCTAAGAAAGAAATATTTGTGAAAAAATATGATGTATCTCAAGAAAAAGCAAGTGCCTATACGGTTTGGGAAAAGCGGCGTCCTAGACTCTGCCAGGGTATAACACTGTGTGCTTAAACTGCTTAAGTGTTGCCGGCTCCTAATTTTTTTAAGAGTTGACTCCTGAATCTTTTCCCATGTTTAGGTATATTTGCAAGAATATAAGCACTCCACTACCTATAAACAGCTTCCAATGACATGCGTCTCAAATAGCCTTTGATAACCAGTCCATCCTTCAGATGTGGCTCAGATATATTCTCTGGCGTTCATTGTTTTTGTTTTAAATTTAAAATTAATAAAAAAAAATATATCCTAGGTCGGAGAATCGAACCTTCAACCATCGACTCTAAACTCCAATGCTGAACGACTGAGCTAACAAGCAGATACAACTTTTGTGGTAGATAAGGATTTATAATAATTACTTTAAATTAAAGTTTCTGTGAAAAGAACAACCTTTACATGTTGTACGCATTATTTTGCAAATATTGTTTCAAAATGTTCAACTTTATAAAGATTTTAATACTTTATATTGTTTGAAACTCTCTTAATTAAAATAAATGTTTAGTGCTTCAATTATAGTTGACCCTTAAAAATCTAAATATAGTAGTGCTCATATAAGTTAAAAATAGATGACACCCTGTTGCAACAGTTATCGTTATTTGAAGAGTTGACCTTTGAAAAAAGTGTTCTCGTTATATAACTATATAGATAACTCATTTAATGTTTAAATAATCCAATTTTGCATTTTTTATTCTCAAAAATGTTTTAGCTACTTAAATAGGTAAAAAGGTATTAAAGTAATAAAGGTATTTTAAGTTTCTATTTAAAATAAAATTATCAAAGAAAATTATCGATTACTATCAATATTATAAAATATTTATAGATTTTTAACTACTTACCATTTCTATGACAAACCAATTTTAGGATTAACAATATTTAGTATATAAATAGCAAAATGGAACACAACCATTTTACGTCACCATTCAAAAAAGTACAAAATCAACCTTCTTTTAATTTTGTTGTCGTTCTTGATATTATAGACTCCTAGCTTGCATTGTAGGGTTGCTACGGGGCATCAAACTTTTTCAGTAAAATTTACACCAGAGTACATACACGAAGAAATGAAAAAAATGTATTTGAAATGTTTACTAAAATGTATTTATTTTCCAGTATTCTTAACCTATTTTATTCTTTCCTTAAATTTAATATATGACGCAGAACAGCTTATATCAGACAATTTAGATTTCTTTCATTTTTGTAAAAATCTACGACCTTACATGCTTACCCTCTATTGAAGCACATGATACATGTTGTTATTTGAATGTTTTTGAATTGGATTTAGTGCCTCTATGAAGGACACAATTTTGATGGTACATATTTTACTTCGTTGTTCTGTAGGAGCTAGTTTAACAAGAGATGTAGGATCACTACATGACATTTTTAGAACAAATATTTTGAGACTGTTATGCTCTGTTTTGATTTCATTGTGGAATATCTAAAAGTTAAATGAAAACAAACATTCTTTTGCTTGTGAATCTTTTAGTCCATAAGGTTGTAAAAGTGGGTAGCTGATCGCTGAAAGAAGGAATCAAGCCTATGAAAGTTAAGGCTAAGAAAGAAATATTTGTGAAAAAATATGATGTATCTCAAGAAAAAGCAAGTGCCTATACGGTTTGGGAAAAGCGGCGTCCTAGACTCTGCCAGGGTATAACACTGTGTGCTTAAACTGCTTAAGTGTTGCCGGCTCCTAATTTTTTTAAGAGTTGACTCCTGAATCTTTTCCCATGTTTAGGTATATTTGCAAGAATATAAGCACTCCACTACCTATAAACAGCTTCCAATGACATGCGTCTCAAATAGCCTTTGATAACCAGTCCATCCTTCAGGTGTGGCTCAGATATATTCTCTGGCGTTCATTGTTTTTGTTTTAAATTTAAAATTAATAAAAAAAAAATATATCCTAGGTCGGAGAATCGAACCTTCAACCATCGACTCTAAACTCCAATGCTGAACGACTGAGCTAACAAGCAGATACAACTTTTGTGGTAGATAAGGATTTATAATAATTACTTTAAATTAAAGTTTCTGTGAAAAGAACAACCTTTACATGTTGTACGCATTATTTTGCAAATATTGTTTCAAAATGTTCAACTTTATAAAGATTTTAATACTTTATATTGTTTGAAACTCTCTTAATTAAAATAAATGTTTAGTGCTTCAATTATAGTTGACCCTTAAAAATCTAAATATAGTAGTGCTCATATAAGTTAAAAATAGATGACACCCTGTTGCAACAGTTATCGTTATTTGAAGAGTTGACCTTTGAAAAAAGTGTTCTCGTTATATAACTATATAGATAACTCATTTAATGTTTAAATAATCCAATTTTGCATTTTTTATTCTCAAAAATGTTTTAGCTACTTAAATAGGTAAAAAGGTATTAAAGTAATAAAGGTATTTTAAGTTTCTATTTAAAATAAAATTATCAAAGAAAATTATCGATTACTATCAATATTATAAAATATTTACAGATTTTTAACTACTTACCATTTCTATGACAAACCAATTTTAGGATTAACAATATTTAGTATATAAATAGCAAAATGGAAAACAACCATTTTACGTGACCATCCAAAAAAGTACAAAATCAACCTTCTTTTAATTTTGTTGTCGTTCTTGATATTATAGACTCCTAGCTTGCATTGTAGGGTTGCTACGGGGCATCAAACTTTTTCAGTAAAATTTACACCAGAGTACATACACGAAGAAATGAAAAAAATGTATTTGAAATGTTTACTAAAATGTATTTATTTTCCAGTATTCTTAACCTATTTTATTCTTTCCTTAAATTTAATATATGACGCAGAACAGCTTATATCAGACAATTTAGATTTCTTTCATTTTTGTAAAAATCTACGACCTTACATGCTTACCCTCTATTGAAGCACATGATACATGTTGTTATTTGAATGTTTTTGAATTGGATTTAGTGCCTCTATGAAGGACAAAATTTTGATGGTACATATTTTACTTCGTTGTTCTGTAGGAGCTAGTTTAACAAGAGATGTAGGATCACTACATGACATTTTTAGAACAAATATTTTGAGACTGTTATGCTCTGTTTTGATTTCATTGTGGAATATCTAAAAGTTAAATGAAAACAAACATTCTTTTGCTTGTGAATCTTTTAGTCCATAAGGTTGTAAAAGTGGGTAGCTGATCGCTGAAAGAAGGAATCAAGCCTATGAAAGTTAAGGCTAAGAAAGAAATATTTGTGAAAAAATATGATGTATCTCAAGAAAAAGCAAGTGCCTATACGGTTTGGGAAAAGCGGCGTCCTAGACTCTGCCAGGGTATAACACTGTGTGCTTAAACTGCTTAAGTGTTGCCGGCTCCTAATTTTTTTAAGAGTTGACTCCTGAATCTTTTCCCATGTTTAGGTATATTTGCAAGAATATAAGCACTCCACTACCTATAAACAGCTTCCAATGACATGCGTCTCAAATAGCCTTTGATAACCAGTCCATCCTTCAGGTGTGGCTCAGATATATTCTCTGGCGTTCATTGTTTTTGTTTTAAATTTAAAATTAAAAAAAAAATATATATCCTAGGTCGGAGAATCGAACCTTCAACCATCGACTCTAAACTCCAATGCTGAACGACTGAGCTAACAAGCAGATACAACTTTTGTGGTAGATAAGGATTTATAATAATTACTTTAAATTAAAGTTTCTGTGAAAAGAACAACCTTTACATGTTGTACGCATTATTTTGCAAATATTGTTTCAAAATGTTCAACTTTATAAAGATTTTAATACTTTATATTGTTTGAAACTCTCTTAATTAAAATAAATGTTTAGTGCTTCAATTATAGTTGACCCTTAAAAATCTAAATATAGTAGTGCTCATATAAGTTAAAAATAGATGACACCCTGTTGCAACAGTTATCGTTATTTGAAGAGTTGACCTTTGAAAAAAGTGTTCTCGTTATATAACTATATAGATAACTCATTTAATGTTTAAATAATCCAATTTTGCATTTTTTATTCTCAAAAATGTTTTAGCTACTTAAATAGGTAAAAAGGTATTAAAGTAATAAAGGTATTTTAAGTTTCTATTTAAAATAAAATTATCAAAGAAAATTATCGATTACTATCAATATTATAAAATATTTACAGATTTTTAACTACTTACCATTTCTATGACAAACCAATTTTAGGATTAACAATATTTAGTATATAAATAGCAAAATGGAACACAATCATTTTACGTGGCCATTCAAAAAAGTACAAAATCAACCTTCTTTTAATTTTGTTGTCGTTCTTGATATTATAGACTCCTAGCTTGCATTGTAGGGTTGCTACGGGGCATCAAACTTTTTCAGTAAAATTTACACCAGAGTACATACACGAAGAAATGAAAAAAATGTATTTGAAATCATTACTAAAATGTATCTATTTTCCAGTATTCTTAACCTATTTTATTCTTTCCTTAAATTTAATATATGACGCAGAACAGCTTATATCAGACAATTTAGATTTCTTTCATTTTTGTAAAAATCTACGACCTTACATGCTTACCCTCTATTGAAGCACATGATACATGTTGTTATTTGAATGTTTTTGAATTGGATTTAGTGCCTCTATGAAGGACACAATTTTGATGGTACATATTTTACTTCGTTGTTCTGTAGGAGCTAGTTTAACAAGAGATGTAGGATCACTACATGACATTTTTAGAACAAATATTTTGAGACTGTTATGCTCTGTTTTGATTTCATTGTGGAATATCTAAAAGTTAAATGAAAACAAACATTCTTTTGCTTGTGAATCTTTTAGTCCATAAGGTTGTAAAAGTGGGTAGCTGATCGCTGAAAGAAGGAATCAAGCCTATGAAAGTTAAGGCTAAGAAAGAAATATTTGTGAAAAAATATGATGTATCTCAAGAAAAAGCAAGTGCCTATACGGTTTGGGAAAAGCGGCGTCCTAGACTCTGCCAGGGTATAACACTGTGTGCTTAAACTGCTTAAGTGTTGCCGGCTCCTAATTTTTTTAAGAGTTGACTCCTGAATCTTTTCCCATGTTTAGGTATATTTGCAAGAATATAAGCACTCCACTACCTATAAACAGCTTCCAATGACATGCGTCTCAAATAGCCTTTGATAACCAGTCCATCCTTCAGGTGTGGCTCAGATATATTCTCTGGCGTTCATTGTTTTTGTTTTAAATTTAAAATTAATAAAAAAAAATATATCCTAGGTCGGAGAATCGAACCTTCAACCATCGACTCTAAACTCCAATGCTGAACGACTGAGCTAACAAGCAGATACAACTTTTGTGGTAGATAAGGATTTATAATAATTACTTTAAATTAAAGTTTCTGTGAAAAGAACAACCTTTACATGTTGTACGCATTATTTTGCAAATATTGTTTCAAAATGTTCAACTTTATAAAGATTTTAATACTTTATATTGTTTGAAACTCTCTTAATTAAAATAAATGTTTAGTGCTTCAATTATAGTTGACCCTTAAAAATCTAAATATAGTAGTGCTCATATAAGTTAAAAATAGATGACACCCTGTTGCAACAGTTATCGTTATTTGAAGAGTTGACCTTTGAAAAAAGTGTTCTCGTTATATAACTATATAGATAACTCATTTAATGTTTAAATAATCCAATTTTGCATTTTTTATTCTCAAAAATGTTTTAGCTACTTAAATAGGTAAAAAGGTATTAAAGTAATAAAGGTATTTTAAGTTTCTATTTAAAATAAAATTATCAAAGAAAATTATCGATTACTATCAATATTATAAAATATTTACAGATTTTTAACTACTTACCATTTCTATGACAAACCAATTTTAGGATTAACAATATTTAGTATATAAATAGCAAAATGGAACACAACCATTTTACGTAACCATTCAAAAAAGTACAAAATCAACCTTCTTTTAATTTTGTTGTCGTTCTTGATATTATAGACTCCTAGCTTGCATTGTAGGGTTGCTACGGGGCATCAAACTTTTTCAGTAAAATTTACACCAGAGTACATACACGAAGAAATGAAAAAAATGTATTTGAAATGTTTACTAAAATGTATTTATTTATCTATTGGAAGTATTTTTTTTTACTTTATTTGTTTATTTGTGTTTTCTTTGGAGTTTCGATTCATTTGGATTTACGGTTTTAAAAATTTGCTTGTGTTTTTGGAGTGTTTTGCCTCCAATTTATTTCTTAAGGAGTGTGTTCTTTGGAGTGTTGTGTCTCCAATTTTATCCTTAAGGAGTGTGTTCATTGATTTGTTGTTGTTTTTTTTTTCATTTCCTTTTTTTTTTTTTTTTCTTTTTTCCTTTCTTTCTACTATGTCTATAAAGACATTCCTAATAGAAAAAAAGGATCTGGAGGGTGGCTTGGTCCACCAACCAGGTACTCTACTAATAAAACTGTCCGGACAGGGAGCAGTTCGAGCTTCGATGGCGTCCATCGTTGCCGCCTTGAGGCTCGGGCCGGAGGAGGTGGGTTCCCTGTACCGGTTTGAGAACCCTTTCCTATGGTTCCTGGGTGTTTCCTCACCGGTGGTGAGGAACAGGATCATAGGAAAGGTCTTCGGAAGCGAAGACACCTTCAGGGTGGAAGTGACCACCCTGGAGGAAGAGAAAATAAAAGTGACGCTTCACTGGGTGTCACCCACCATTTCTAAGAACAAAATTGAGGAGATTTTCAGCACCCTCGCTGCAGAAGGCTCCAAAATAGAAGCTTTTAGGCTAGGGGTTAGTGACAAGTGGGCGGCTTGGATTAAACCCCGCAAGGGTACCGAGCTACCCCATTACATACAACTGAAGTATGAAGAAGACCCCAGGACTTATAAGGTCTTAATCACTACACCGGGAAGAAGGCAGCAATGTTGGTTCTGCCAGAAGGAAGACCATTGGTCGAACCAATGTCCCAACAGGGCTACCCCTAGGGGTCCCAAAAAGGACGTTGAGAGGTCCCTGGAAGGTAAAAAAAGCACGTATGCGTCGGTCTTGAAAAAAGATAATGAAAAAGGGCAGACCAAAGCTATACCCCCTGAGGTAGATGAAGATGGGTTCGAACCAGTGAAAAGCAAAAAAAAAGGTACAACACCTGAAAAACGTATGGACAGTAGGAAGGGTACCCTTTCCCCCCCAAAAAAAAGGCGAAAGTAACACAGGGTCTAGTACATACAAAAAAATTAAAACTACCGGACACGCTAGATCGGAGCCAAGCTCTCCAAGCAAAACAAACAGAAAAAGAACTCTTTCCCTGTCCTCTACCTCAGATGACCAGGGGGAAGGCTCTGAAGTGAGAAGGGAAAGGGAGAGAACGGGAGAGGAAATGGAGGATTCGGAAGATAGCCCCAGCTCTCCCGCACCTCTAGTATTTGATGAGGGGGAGGACCCTGACACACCGCCTAACGCATGAACTACTTTTAAATAGTGGGCACATATACGCACAGTGTCAGATACACACACACAACGCACAACCCACCAACACACAATCATGGCAGACATTACACCTCTTTCACTTAACATTCGAAGTCTGAAAAATAAACAAAAATTCATAGTTCACTCAACTAAAACACGCAAACCGGTTTTTCTTTTTCTTACAGGTATCCAATATCACTTCAATTTTCACAAAAAACACACATACATCCTATTTATAAACAAACCCACTTAAATATAAAATCATGGAGGACATCACGATTTTGTCTCTCAACATTCACGGACTCACAAACAAACAAAAATATGTAGTTCACTTATCAAGAAAGTACAAACCAGACTTTATTTTTTTACAAGAGACAAACTTAGGTACAAAACACAAAGCACACACACACACAACAGACATGGGTTTTAAGGAAGGGTGTTTTAGCTATGGTAGCAGATGCCGGGGGGTAGCCATTTTTCAGGTGTCAGATAGGTTTAAAATAGTCCACAACTATAGTGACAAAAAAGGGAGAGTAGTCATTATAAAAGTAGAAACAAGAAATGAAACAATTACACTGGCTAACATCTATGCACCAGCAAAAAGAACAGAGAAACGGGAATTTTTTGAATATTTGAGTGAAAAATTACACGACACATATAAAGGGGATAGTTTAATTTTAGGAGGGGATTTTAATTATATCACGTCCACACTAGACAAGCAGTACACAACTACGGTAAATCTTCCTTCACAGAGGAACACTACTATTAATAATTTCTTGAAAGACATTGAGTTTCAATTTAAGTTACAGGATGCATACAGGAGTGTGAATCCGACAGGTCAGGACACTACTTCGGTGAATAAAGCTCATCCTGTAACTTCCAGACTAGATAGAATTTACGTACCAACCAAGTATCATATAAGTAAAGTTGCTCATCTAGAAGAGTCTCCGCAATATTCAGACCATAAGGCAATAATAGTTACGATAAGTAAGGAAAGTAAAAAAAAGAATAGAAAAACTAGTCATTGGAAATTTAATAATTCTCTTCTAGAAATACCCCTTTTTATAGAATTAATCTCTAACACATTCAAGTCTTGCTTACAAGATACAGACAATCCAAATTTTAACCTAACAACAACATGGTCACTGGTAAAAAATTCAATAAAACAACAATGTCAGGTCATATCAACACTGGTACAGACACGTAGAAAACAAAAACTAGAGAAACTGAAGCACACACTTTTACACGCTGAAGACGAAATAGAGAGAACACAGGCTTCATTAAAACTGGAAGAATTAAACAACTACATCTACAAAGGAGCAGAAGTTAGATGTAGGAACTATTTAAGTCAAGAAGGCCCAAACAAACTTTTCTTGTCGATTGAACAAAATGTTCAGTCTAGTAAATGCATAACAAGTGTTCTTGATAAACATGGCTCCAAAGTTGAAGACGAAGACAAAATTAAAGATGTTTTCATAAGTCATTTTACAAATATCTACCAGATGGAACCTATAAACAAGGAGGCTCAAGAATGTTTTCTAAAATATTGTAAACAGTTGAAACAGACCGACGAAGAACTTTTGGGGACTCCATTTACTCTAGACGAACTCCAAACAGCACTAGACTCAACACAAAACAATAAATCTCCCGGACCGGATGGTCTGACATTTGAGTTCTATAAGACTTTTTTTCCTTTAATAAGCCCTCTACTACTGCGACTGTATAGTGACGCGTTTAAAACAGGACAACTTCCAAAAAATTTCAACGAAGCATATATTACACTATTAGCCAAAAAAACAACAGATAACAGTTCTCCAAGTGACTACAGGCCCATCTCACTACTCAATACAGACTATAAACTACTGACAAAAATGATTTTTAAACGACTTAAACCCTTCATTCCCCAACTCGTAGGACAAGACCAATACTGCACCCACCCTGACAGGAGTATTGATGGAATGACACATTTCATTCGAGATTTTATCATGTACAGTCATGAAAAAAACTCTAGCGTTTCCTTGTTATCTGTAGATCAAGAGAAAGCTTTTGATAGAGTCAGCCATAATTATCTCTTTAAAGTATTAGAAAAATGTAAAATCAGCTCTTTTTTAATAAAATTTATTAAACTAATTTACGCCAATGCTAACAGTAGACTAATAATCAACCATTCCTTAAGCCAATCCTTTCCAATTCAAAGATCTGTTAGACAGGGCTGTCCCTTATCCCCATTTTTATACATCCTTTGTCTAGAACCCTTTCTAGAATCTATTAGGTCAGACCCATCTATCAAAGGAACAAAAATCCCAGGACCCATCCCGGTAGTCAAAGTTAAGGCTTATGCCGACGACACAACATTTTTTCACTCCTCTGAAAATGATATTAATAACATAGTTAAAAAGTTTACAATTTTCGGCCATGCCAGTGGTTCCAAAATTAATATAAATAAATCCTCAATAATGGGTGTAGGGAAGTGGACATTTAAGGAAATTTATTCTTTTAAACTTGTAAATAAAATCAAAATATGTGGTATAGAATACAATAGTAACCCTTTTTTCTTCTGTGAAGATCAGTGGAAAAATATTATTATTAAGGCATCCAATATAGTTAACATGTACAAGCACACAGGTTCTACTATTTTTGGTAGAGCCATCCTTATAAACAATCTGGTCATCCCAAAGATAGTCTATTTAGCCAATATTATAAAACCCCCTACAAAATACATATTTCAATTAAATAACATAATTAGAAGTTTCATCTTCAAAAACACACTTAAAAACATCAAACATACTACAATCATTCAAAACAAAGAGGATGGGGGGATCAATTTACAAGACATCAAAACTAAAATATGCGCACTCAGATTAAAATTCATAGGTCAAGTAGTTAAGAACCCAGATGATTTCCCCCTTACAATATACTATTATGGTTTGTGATTAAGCAATTTAATTCCAATACAAAACAACACTCCACACTATTTTGGTACAAACTTACATCCTTTTTACAGATCCATTTCAAGAACTCTTTCTGGAAATGAACCTTTAATACACAATAAATATAAAGAAATATACACAACATTAAAAAAACAGTTACAGGAAAATTTAGCTATTAGGATTAAATGGGGAAAAGATTTAAATATAACAGATTTTAAAGACACTTTTACTAACCTTCATAACAAATACATTGCAACAAAAGCTAAAGAAATATCTTACAGACTTATCTTTGGGATGACTCCATTTTCAAAGAAAAAACCTGGTGTAAAATATTGTAAATTTTGTCAATCTGTTAATGGTGACAATGAAAAGCATTTATATCTAGAATGTTCTTTATTTAGTAATGTTAGAAATACTGTAAGAGATTTATTAGAAGGAAATTGTGAAACCAATGTGAATATTAATTTATCTATTCTCTTAAATAAGTTACCTAAAACTAAACACAAGATGATACATAATTTCAACCTAATAATTGTATCAGAATACAGAAACTTAGTATGGAACAGTAGACTTAAAGCTGTGTACCATAATGCCATTTTTAACCCTAATGATTTAGAAATAATATATAGAAATATAGTTGATTTTAAAATTGAACACTATAAAGGCTAACCCCAAATGTAATTTTACATTGACCCATTGTATGTACATATGTTACATATGTTACATATTAAATTAAGGTATTTATTTATTTATTTATTTATTTTCTATCAATGAATTGGTAGATTCCATTTGTATCATACATTATCAACTTACAAAGTCTTTTTAAACAATGAAGAAAATAAGTTTGAATGTATGGGTGTGTGGTTTTGTATAAGTAATAACTATTAAAAATTTGCATGTGTATATATTTAATACATCATTTATTTGCTTTAAAACTATAATTACTAAAAATTAGCTATAAACTATTTATTAATTTTTTTTTCTAACAAGAGAGACAATTAGGACTGGAAGATGCAAGGTGGAAATTTCTTTTGGTTACATCCCTTTGACCAAATTAATAAATTTTCAAGACAACCCAAACAGGACAGGATTTCATGAAAATGGACCAAATGGACTACTCAATTGTTAAAAAATAAAACAGAAACGGAAAAAAAAAACCAAAAAAAAAAACCACTATTACAATAAATAATAATAATAATAAATCTAATCTTAAAATGAGTTATATGCCAAAATGAAATAATTTTTTAAGCTCTTCATACACATACTTACTTTGAGCTCTGTACTTTAATAGAAACCAAATTGCTTCATTATATGTACATTTTTGTAACTCTAGCAGACCCCAGAGAATTCCTAAGGACAAAGGATGGAGGTCCTTTGTCTTAGGTTCTTAAGGGAAAAATTGTTGCAAAAATAATGTAAATAAAAATGAATGCTAATAACTCATAAGTCTAAAAAAATATATATATATATAGTTTGGCAATACTTATTTTAAGGAACATTTTCAAAAATTTTTGTGAATGTTTTTTTCACTAATTTCTGGACATTTGCTGTCATCATTTTATGGACCGTTGCTGTCACCTTTTTCTTTGACCGTTGCAGTCACCTTTTTCTGGACCTTTGCTGTCATCATTCTATTGGACCTCTGCTGTCATCATTTTCTGGACCCCTTGCTGTCACCATTTTATAGATCTTCGCTGCAGCCTACTCCGCGATCATACTGAAAATCCTGGAATATGACTTTGATAAAAATGTCTTTTTTTTTTTTATGAAATTTTCCTTGTGTTATTATTAATTTAGAATGATGTTTTGTGTGTTTTCTTTGAGGGGAAAAAAATGTAAAAAAAAAAAAAAAAAAAAAAAAAAAAAAAAAAAAAAAGCCCAATAAAGAGGCCAAGAGCCCGAAAAAGAGGCAACGCCCAAAAAAGAGGCAAAAGCCCAAGGATTCCTAGGATGTACTAAGCTAGACAACTGAAGTCAAAAGCTAAAAAGCTGAGGTTTCCTAAAAAAAAAAAAAAAAAAAAAAAAAAAAAAAAAAAAATTAATTTTGTTTAAAACAGGACAACTTCCAAAAAATTTCAACGAGGCATATATTACACTATTAGCCAAAAAAACAACAGATAACAGTTCTCCAAGTGACTACAGGCCCATCTCACTACTCAATACAGACTATAAACTGCTGACAAAAATGATTTTTAAACGACTTAAACCCTTCATTCCCCAACTCGTAGGACAAGACCAATACTGCACCCACCCCGACAGGAGTATTGATGGAATGACACATTTCATTCGAGATTTTATCATGTACAGTCATGAAAAAAACTCTAGCGTTTCCTTGTTATCTGTAGATCAAGAGAAAGCTTTTGATAGAGTCAGCCATAATTATCTCTTTAAAGTATTAGAAAAATGTAAAATCAGCTTTTTTTTAATAAAATTTATTAAACTAATTTACGCCAATGCTAACAGTAGACTAATAATCAACCATTCCTTAAGCCAATCCTTCCCAATTCAAAGATCTGTTAGACAGGGCTGTCCCTTATCCCCATTTTTATACATCCTTTGTCTAGAACCCTTTCTAGAATCTATTAGGTCTGACCCATCTATCAAAGGAACAAAAATCCCAGGACCCATCCCGGTAGTCAAAGTTAAGGCTTATGCCGACGATACAACATTTTTTCCCTCCTCTGAAAATGATATTAATAACATAGTTAAAAAGTTTACAATTTTTGGCCATGCCAGTGGTTCTAAAATTAATATAAATAAATCCTCAATAATGGGTGTAGGGAAGTGGACATTTAAGGAAAAATATTCTTTTAAACTTGTAAATAAAATCAAAATATGTGGTATAGAATACAATAGTAACCCTTTTTTCTTCTGTGAAGATCAGTGGAAAAATATTATTATTAAGGCATCCAATATAGTTAACATGTACAAGCACACTGGTTCAACAATTTTTGGTAGAGCCATCCTTATAAACAATTTGGTCATCCCAAAGATAGTCTATTTAGCCAATATTATAGAACCCCCTACAAAATACATATTTCAATTAAACAACATAATTAGAAGTTTCATCTTCAAAAACACACTTAAAAACATCAAACATACTACAATCATTCAAAATAAAGAGGATGGGGGGATCAATTTACAAGACATCAAAACAAAAATATGTGCACTCAGATTAAAATTCATAGGTCAAGTAGTTAAGAATCCAAATGATTTCCCCCTTACAATATACTATTATGGTTTGAGATTAAGCAATTTAATTCCAATACAAAACAACACTCCACACTATTTTGGCACAAACTTACATCCCTTTTACAGATCCATCTCAAGAACTCTTTCTGGCAATGAACCTTTAATACACAATAAATATAAAGAAATATACACAACATTAAAAAAACAGTTACAAGAAAATTTAGCTATTAGGATTAAATGGGGAAAAGATTTAAATATAACAGATTTTAAAGACACTTTTACTAACCTTCATAACAAACACATTGCAACAAAAGCTAAAGAAATATCTTACAGACTTATCTTTGGGATGACTCCATTTTCAAAGAAAAAACCTGGTGTAAAATATTGTAAATTTTGTCAATCTGTTAATGGTGACAATGAAAAGCATTTATATTTAGAATGTTCTTTATTTAGTAATGTTAGAAATACTGTAAGAGATTTATTAGAAGGAAATTGTGAAACCTATGTGAATATTAATTTATCTATTCTCTTAAACAAGTTGCCTAAAGCTAAACACAAGATAATACATAATTTTAACTTAATAATTTTATCAGAATACAGAAACTTAGTATGGAACAGTAGACTTAAAGCTGTGTATCATAATGTCAATTTTAACCCTAATGATTTGGATAAAATATATAGAAATATAGTTGATTTTAAAATTAAACACTATAAAGGCTAACCCCAAATGAAATTTTATATTGATTTATTGTATGTACATATGTTATATATTAAATCAAGGAATTTTTTTTTTTTTTTTTTTTTTTTCTCAAGGATTCCTTTATTTTCTTCCAATGAATTGGAAGGTTCCATTTTTATCATAAATTATCAATTCACAAAGTCTGTTTAAACAATGAAGAAAATAAGTTTTGAATGTATGGGTGTGTGTGTGTTTGTATAAGTAATAACTATTAAAATTTGCATGTGTATGTATTTAATACATCATTTATTTGCTTTAAAATTATAATTACTAAAAATTACCTATAAACTATTTATTAATTTCTTTTTTCAACAAGAGAGACAATTAGGACTGGAAGATGCAAGGTGGAAATTTCTTTTGGTTACATCCCTTTGACCAAATTAATAAATTTTCAAGACAACCCAAACAGGACAGGATTTCATGAAAATGGAGCAAATGGACTACTAAATTGTTAAAAAAAACAAAAACACTATCACAATAAATAATAATAAAAATAAATAATGAATTTAATCTTAAAATGAGTTATATTCCAAAATGAAATAATTTTGTAAGCTCTTCATACACATACTTACTTTGAGCTCTGTACTTTATAGAAACCAAATTGTTTCATAATATGTACATTTTTGTAACTCTAGCAGACCCCAGAGAATTCCTAAGGATATAGGATGGAGGTCCTTTGTCTTAGGTTCTTAAGGGAAAAATTGTTGCAAAAATAATAGAAATAAAAATAAATTTTTAATAACTCATAAGTCACTAAAAAAAAAAAAAAATAATAATAAAAAAAAATAATTTTTGGGAATACTTATTTAAAGGAACACTTTCCAAATTTTTTGTGAATGTTTTTGGACCCTTGATGTCATCAATTTCTGGACATTTGCTGTCATCATTCTATGGACCTTGGCTGTCACCTTTTCTGAACCTCTGCTGTCATCATTTTATTGGACCTTTGCGGTCATCATTTTATTGGACCTCTGCTGTCATCATTTTCTGGACCCCTTGCTGTCACCATTTTATGGATCTTCGCTGCAGCCTACTCCGCGAACATACTGAAAATCCTGGAATATGACTTTGATAAAAATGTCTTTTTTTTATAAAATTTTCCTTGTACATTTATTAATTTAGAATGATGTTTTGTGTGTTTTCTTGGAAAAAAAAAAAGGAAAAAAAAAAAAAAAAAAAAGAAGCCCAATAAAGAGGCCAAGAGCCCAAAAAAGAGGCAACGCCCAAAAAAGAGGCAAAGAAAAGAGGCAAAAGCCCAAGGATTCCTAGGATGTACTAAGCTAGACAACTGATGTCAAAAGCTAAAAAGCTGAGGTTTCCTAAAAAAAAAAAAAAAAAAAAAAAAAAAAAAAAAAAATTCTAAGCTATTGGTATACAGTCAATTAGATGTATTCTGATCCACTAGGCTACAAAAATGAATAGGTCTGAAGGACTGAACGGAAGTAGAGGTGAAGGAAGAATTAAGGCGCTGCTTCGACTGTGACATCCAAACTTACGGCACTGACATATCAGACAAATCAAAGCCAACTGAACACGGGGCCCAAGTCTTGTGGCTCAATCAAATCTTCCTACCTTCTGGGAATCACGTACCCTGGAGTGGCGGTTTAGCAAAGAAATGAAATGGACACCCAACGGACTCCGGACAAGATTCACAACCCGTTGCTGTCCACACTAACAACAGAAAACGAAAATATATTTTCCTTGTATTTAGATGCTAATGTTTGATCATTGATGCCAGGGCCGGTCTTCTAATTGTAAATTATTAAATTAAACTATTATCACTTATATATAATAACAGTCTTGGAAATCTCCTGAAATTGCAAAATATACGAAAAAGTCCTTGAAATCTCCTGAAATTGCAAAATATACGAAAAAGTCCTGGAAATCTCATGAAAACTCATAAAAATCTCCTGAAACATTGACAAAATTGTCATTTTGAGGTGCATCCCACACGCGATTTAAAAAAAAAACGGCATTGGCAGCTTTCTTTTCAAATTTATTGCAAAGACGAATGTAATTTCTAATTTAAAAAATCTTAATTTTGACATTATGCTTATCCCCGCCCAGACTGGGCCCCACGCAATCCGTTTCGCATAGGGCCCCCGCAATTGCAAGGAACGGCCCTGATTGATGCCTTCAATATTTCTGTGCTATTAGATTTCCAACACTTTCTATGTTAGTAAAAAATGTAACCCTAAGGCCTCTGTTCTGTTATCTTTATACATGGAAAAACAACAACAAAAGACAAACCACAGACTTAGTGTAATATCCATTGCGTACGGTTGGAGGCTGTGTAAACCATTACTTGTAACTCGCTCCTTTCACTACCATAAAAAGGGCCTACCAAAAAAAAAAGAGGAACCTAACTACTGAGATTTAAAAAAAAAAAACAACAAACAATTGAAAAAGCAAAGTAAGTATAATTACCGAAAAACTTAGATTAAAAAAAAATGTGTCATAATTTTTTCACGAAAAGGGAGACAATCGTGTAATTTTTAAGCTGCGGTAAAGTCCTCTCCTTTTTAAAAAAATCCGTAAGAATTTGAAAGAAAAAAAAGCGTGAGATGAGCAACTCAAATAATTAATGAATCAAATAATTAATAAATTAAAATGATATATTAGTAAATTTTATAGTTTGAATATTTTAAAATAGAAAAATTTCTTCATTTTAGGGAGTGTTCTATACCCAAGCAAAATGATAGAGCACAGTGTTGATTAAGGGAAGGAACTGAGATAAATCGTACATTTGTATTAATTTGCATAGGTGATGTCCCTTCTTCTTTACATATTATTAGTTATACACTTAATATAAGCTTTTTAAATATTTTTTTTTTAAAGTATTTTTTTTTTTATATTCTTGTTTCTTTATTTATTTTCTGCCTTCGTGTCCCTTTCTTTCTTTATGTATTTCTGTCTCTCCTATTCTTTCATTGTTACATTAACTGTTTGTCTTTTTTTAAATCTTTTTTTTTTTTTAATAATTATTTAAATTACATAGCTCTTTCTTTCTGACTTCATGACATCTGTTGTCACTTTAATTCTTTTCTTGACCTCTTTATCTTTTTCTTTCCTAATTTCTGTCTTTATTATCCCAACCCTTTGTTTTTTTTTTCTTTCCCTTATATTGCTATTGTAATTTTTTTTTTTTTTAGTAGCATGTAATTCCGCTTTAAGCATATTAAATCTCAAAGTAATAAATAGCTTGATTGTTAGATATAAGAAAGGTGTGTGTAAATCATTTTAGGGATATGAGCGTATCAATTGTAGATGTGTATCTTATCTTATAGATTACTTTGAAGGAAAAGATGATTACGCCCTACGCATTTCTTTCAGGTGTCAATCTAGTCATTAATGATAATCAGTGACATAAACTCTGCCAAGTCGTTTGTTTTCCTGTCTGATTCAGGCAACCTGTTCCACTCACTTATGGCACTAGGGAAGAAGGAGCACTTGCACGACTTTGACCTAGCACATGGAATAAGAAATGTGCCTCTATGTGTAGATCTACACGCTGTGTTTACACACTTGTGTAGCTTGGACAGTTTACAGACAGGGGAAGAGAAAGGGGGTAGGTTATTATTACTTACCTGTTCTGGCTCAAGTCTGCACCGTGTGGTGTCAATGTGTATTTTAATTTTAATATTGGGTCTTAATAAATGATAAGTATCAGTTGACGGTGTCACCTATTTGTCAGCAGATTGAGATTTTTTTTTTGGCATCTCTCCAAGTAAAAGGTAAAAAGCCTACAAAATATTTTAACTTCCCTGTACCTACCTACTCATTTCTAATTTAAGCTTTTGTTTGTTGTAAGTCTAACGGAATTAAAATCTCGTTGTAAACTATGAATTTCCTCTTTATAATATACGTTAGTGTTTGTGATTTATTTAAAGGTATTTTATATAGAAGTTAAATGTGGACTTATTATTCAAGTTTATGATTACCTTTTTTCAGTTTTGTCAATGTGTGTCTATATCCGGGATCATGTTCACCAATAGGCACCATTTACCGCAACACAAAGATGTATACATTTAACCAGGTAAGGACTATTTAACTATAACGATATAATAAATAAAATGTTAACACGAAGTCCACATATTATTAAACATTAAACAAAACATTAGGGTTTATATAAAAACATATTTTAAAATGTAACAAAAACAAGAAATTGAAAAGCTATTTAACGTTGGTTCACAAAGGCAGACCCCGAATGCGATGGATTGATGATGTAGAAGCGGATCTGAAGCAGCTTGGGGTCAGGGCGTGGAGACGAAAGGCCCCAGGAGAGATCTGAATGGAAGGATGTATTGAAGCAGGCCAGAGCCCTCCATGGGCTGTAGCGCCACTGGGATGGATGGATGGATTTAACGTCGGTTAGGAGAATATTAGAATCTGTGGACTCTGTTTGGGGCCCCCCTCTCCGAAACCAAACATAAAAAAAACTTAGAACGGATGCAAAATAGAGCCGTGAGATTTATGACAAATGAATATTCACTAGAGCAGTGTTTCCCAAACTGTGTTCCAAGGAACCCTAGTGTTAGAACCAT
The DNA here is from genome assembly GCF_947242115.1 of Biomphalaria glabrata. NCBI lineage: Eukaryota > Metazoa > Mollusca > Gastropoda > Planorbidae > Biomphalaria > Biomphalaria glabrata. Next base: position 34,967,335 of record NC_074723.1, read on the forward strand.
CATATGCCCTATAGATCGCAAAGTCTAAAAAGAGAATTTTACATTTATATATTGTAAAAAAAAACCTTTGTTATTATTTACAGAGTATGGCTTGGTGGTGGATAATTTTCACCTTAGGAGCAGCCTCGATGGAGACATGCCCTGAAGGGACATTCACTGTCCCATCAGACGATTTTTGCCAGCCGTGCACTGTGTGCTCTGAGCTTGGTCAGTATGAAACGCAACCTTGCGAGCCTGAAAACGACGCGATATGCTGCCCCATGGCCAGTATGATCCTGGCGAAACAAGATGATGCCCAGGGCCAGTGTGAGCACGAGTCTTCTCAAAAAGGCTTTTGTTGCTATCTGCTTTCACAAGTGACCAACAGCGCTGTCTTAGACACAACACACGCAACTGTAGGTGAGTATGTATGTACGTATGTGTGTATGTATGTATGCTTGTATGTGTATACGTGTTTATGTGTGTGTGTATGTGTGTGTGTGTGTATATGTGTATGTCAAATACTCATTAGAGCTAAGGGGCGACTTAAAAATCCTGAAATTCAAAACTCAGTCTTCACCGAGATTCAAACCAAGGTCTCCTGGTTTGAAAGCCAAGCGCTTTTACACTCATCCAGCGCGCCCCAAATGCAATGAATTGCAATTACAAAAATGAAATCATCAAAAATCGTTCCGGTCGAAGCCCGGATCAACATAGACCGCGGTTACCGCTGAGGTGTCGCATGGTTTTGAAAGCGAAATATATGCTACTGAGTCACACCATCAAAATATTAAGTTAGCGGAGCACGGTAATTGGAACATGGAATGTATGGACTCTCTATTAATGGGGTAAACTAAAGGAATTCGGAGGCACGGTGGCTAAGTGGTAAAGTGCTTAGATCCCGGGTTCGAATCCTAGTGAAAAAAAAATAGGATTCTTAATTTCGGAATCGTTAGAGTGCCTCTGAGTATACAACTATAGATTTAGGGAAAAGTAGAAGCAGTTGGTCGTTGTGCTGGCCACAGGTTGACACTCGTTAACCGTGGGCCACAAAAACTGATGACCTTTACCATCATCTGCTCTATAGATAGCAAGGTCTGAAAGAGGAATTTAACTTTACATTATAGGAACTTACACAATTAAAAAATATGTTTGTTTGTAAAATGTTTTACATGTTTCGGATGTTCCTTCAGGGTTGAAGATAATGACTTCCTAGTCCAAACCTCCCGCAGGACGACGGGGGATGGGAGCAGGGTTTGAACCCTGGACCATCAATAAATCTGAACCACAGTCCAGCGCGCAAACCGCACGACCAGGCAGCCATCAATGGGGCATCTTTGGCCTCTCAGAAGTTAGGCGGATAGGTAGAGCAGAGACTACAACAGAAGAAGGTCACGAGACCGGGATACAGTGGCGATGAAATGAGCCATCAACTTGGTGTTTGGTTTTATTGTGACCTATATGGTTGTGATGGTTGGACACTGAACACTGAGGTGTTTGGTTTTATTGTGACCTATATGGTTGTGAAGGTTGGACACTGGACACTGAGGTGTTTGGTTTTATTGTGACCTATATGGTTGTAATGGTTGGACACTGGACACTGAGGTGTTTGGTTTTATTGTGACCTATATGGTTGTGATGGTTGGACACTGGACACTGAGGTGTTTGGTTTTATTGTGACCTATAGGGTTGTGATGGTTGGACACTGGACACTGAGGTGTTTGGTTTTATTGTGACCTATATGGTTGTGATGGTTGGACACTGGACACTGAGGTGTTTGGTTTTATTGTGACCTATATGGTTGTGATGGTTGGACACTGAACACTGAGGTGTTTGGTTTTATTGTGACCTATATGGTTGTGATGGTTGGACACTGAACACTGAGGTGTTTGGTTTTATTGTGACCTATATGGTTGTGATGGTTGGACACTGGACACTGAGGTGTTTGGTTTTATTGTACCTATATGGTTGTGATGGTTGGACACTGGACACTGAGGTGTTTGGTTTTATTGTACCTATATGGTTGTGATGGTTGGACACTGGACACTGAGGTGTTTGGTTTTATTGTGACCTATATGGTTGTGATGGTTGAACACTGGACACTGAGGTGTTTGGTTTTATGGTGACCTATATGGTTGTGATGGTTGGACACTAAACACTGAGGTGTTTGGTTTTATTGTGACCTATACGGTTGTGATGGTTGGACACTGGACACTGAGGTGTTTGGTTTTATTGTGACCTATACGGTTGTGATGGTTGGACACTGGACACTGAGGTGTTTGGTTTTATTGTGACCTATACGGTTGTGATGGTTGGACACTGGACACTGAGGTGTTTGGTTTTATTGTGACCTATATGGTTGTGATGGTTGGACACTGGACACTGAGGTGTTTGGTTTTATTGTGACCTATATGGTTGTGATGGTTGGACACTGGACACTGAGGTGTTTGGTTTTATTGTGACCTATATGGTTGTGAAGGTTGGACACTGGACACTGAGGTGTTTGGTTTTATTGTGACCTATATGGTTGTGATGGTTGGACACTGGACACTGAGGTGTTTGTTTTTATTGTGACCTATATGGTTGTGATAATTGGACAATGGACACTGAGGTGTTTGGTTTTATTGTGACCTATATGGTTGTGATGGTTGGACACTGAACACTGAGGTGTTTGGTTTTATTGTGACCTATATGGTTGTGATGGTTGGACACTGGACACTGAGGTGTTTGGTTTTATTGTGACCTATATGGTTGTGATGGTTGGACACTGGACACTGAGGTGTTTGGTTTTATTGTGACCTATATGGTTGTGATGGTTGGACACTGGACACTGAGGTGTTTGGTTTTATTGTGACCTATATGGTTGTGATGGTTGGACACTGGACACTGAGGTGTTTGGTTTTATTGTGACCTATATGGTTGTGATGGTTGGACACTGGACACTGAGGTGTTTGGTTTTATTGTGACCTATATGGTTGTGATGGTTGGACACTGGACACTGAGGTGTTTGGTTTTATTGTGACCTATATGGTTGTGATGGTTGGACACTGGACACTGAGGTGTTTGGTTTTATTGTGACCTATATGGTTGTGATGGTTGGACACTGGACACTGAGGTGTTTGGTTTTATTGTGACCTATATGGTTGTGATGGTTGGACACTGGACACTGAGGTGTTTGGTTTTATTGTGACCTATATGGTTGTGATGGTTGGACACTGAACACTGAGGTGTTTGGTTTTATTGTGACCTATATGGTTGTGATGGTTGGACACTGAACACTGAGGTGTTTGGTTTTATTGTGACCTATATGGTTGTGATGGTTGGACACTGGACACTGAGGTGTTTGGTTTTATTGTACCTATATGGTTGTGATGGTTGGACACTGGACACTGAGGTGTTTGGTTTTATTGTACCTATATGGTTGTGATGGTTGGACACTGGACACTGAGGTGTTTGGTTTTATTGTGACCTATATGGTTGTGATGGTTGAACACTGGACACTGAGGTGTTTGGTTTTATGGTGACCTATATGGTTGTGATGGTTGGACACTAAACACTGAGGTGTTTGGTTTTATTGTGACCTATACGGTTGTGATGGTTGGACACTGGACACTGAGGTGTTTGGTTTTATTGTGACCTATACGGTTGTGATGGTTGGACACTGGACACTGAGGTGTTTGGTTTTATTGTGACCTATACGGTTGTGATGGTTGGACACTGGACACTGAGGTGTTTGGTTTTATTGTGACCTATATGGTTGTGATGGTTGGACACTGGACACTGAGGTGTTTGGTTTTATTGTGACCTATATGGTTGTGATGGTTGGACACTGGACACTGAGGTGTTTGGTTTTATTGTGACCTATATGGTTGTGAAGGTTGGACACTGGACACTGAGGTGTTTGGTTTTATTGTGACCTATATGGTTGTGATGGTTGGACACTGGACACTGAGGTGTTTGTTTTTATTGTGACCTATATGGTTGTGATAATTGGACAATGGACACTGAGGTGTTTGGTTTTATTGTGACCTATATGGTTGTGATGGTTGGACACTGAACACTGAGGTGTTTGGTTTTATTGTGACCTATATGGTTGTGATGGTTGGACACTGGACACTGAGGTGTTTGGTTTTATTGTGACCTATATGGTTGTGATGGTTGGACACTGGACACTGAGGTGTTTGGTTTTATTGTGACCTATATGGTTGTGATGGTTGGACACTGGACACTGAGGTGTTTGGTTTTATTGTGACCTATATGGTTGTGATGGTTGGACACTGGACACTGAGGTGTTTGGTTTTATTGTGACCTATATGGTTGTGATGGTTGGACAATGGACACTGAGGTGTTTGGTTTTATTGTGACCTATATGGTTGTGATGGTTGGACACTGGACACTGAGGTGTTTGGTTTTATTGTGACCTATATGGTTGTGATGGTTGGACACTGGACACTGAGGTGTTTGGTTTTATTGTGACCTATATGGTTGTGATGGTTGGACACTGGACACTGAGGTGTTTGGTTTTATTGTGACCTATATGGTTGTGATGGTTGGACACTGGACACTGAGGTGTTTGGTTTTATTGTGACCTATATGGTTGTGATGGTTGGACACTGGACACTGAGGTGTTAGGTTTTATTGTGACCTATATGGTTGTGATGGTTGGACACTGGACACTGAGGTGTTTGGTTTTATTGTGACCTATATGGTTGTGATGGTTGGACACTGGACACTGAGGTGTTTGGTTTTATTGTGACCTATATGGTTGTGATGGTTGGACACTGGACACTGAGGTGTTTGGTTTTATTGTGACCTATATGGTTGTGATGGTTGGACACTGGACACTGAGGTGTTTGGTTTTATTGTGACCTATATGGTTGTGATGGTTGGACACTGGACACTGAGGTGTTTGGTTTTATTGTGACCTATATGGTTGTGATGGTTGGACACTGGACACTGAGGTGTTTGGTTTTATTGTGACCTATATGGTTGTGATGGTTGGACACTGGACACTGAGGTGTTTGGTTTTATTGTGACCTATATGGTTGTGAAGGTTGGACACTGGACACTGAGGTGTTTGGTTTTATTGTGACCTATATGGTTGTGATGGTTGGACACTGGACACTGAGGTGTTTGGTTTTATTGTGACCTATATGGTTGTGATGGTTGGACACTGGACACTGAGGTGTTTGGTTTTATTGTGACCTATATGGTTGTGAAGGTTGGACACTGGACACTGAGGTGTTTGGTTTTATTGTGACCTATATGGTTGTGATGGTTGGACACTGGACACTGAGGTGTTTGGTTTTATTGTGACCTATATGGTTGTGATGGTTGGCCACTGGACACTGAGGTGTTTGGTTTTATTGTGACCTATATGGTTGTGATGGTTGGACACTGAACACTGAGGTGTTTGGTTTTATGGTGACCTATATGGTTGTGATGGTTGGACACTGGACACTGAGGTGTTTGGTTTTATTGTGACCTATACGGTTGTGATGGTTGGACACTAAACACTGAGGTGTTTGGTTTTATTGTGACCTATACGGTTGTGATGGTTGGACACTGGACACTGAGGTGTTTGGTTTTATTGTGACCTATATGGTTGTGATGGTTGGACACTGAACACTGAGGTGTTTGGTTTTATTGTGACCTATACGGTTGTGATGGTTAGACACTGAGGTGTTTGGTTTTATTGTGACCTATATGGTTGTGATGGTTGGACACTGAACACTGAGGTGTTTGGTTTTATTGTGACCTATATGGTTGTGATGGTTGGACACTGGACACTGAGGTGTTTGGTTTTATGGTGACCTATATGGTTGTGAAGGTTGGACACTGAACAATGAGGCTGAAATAAGAATTCAAACCTTTGATTGTAAATGGAACCGAAAACTGTTGGGTATCACATAACAAAGCCATGCTTTGTCCTCCTTTTGTGATCCTTTTTGTCCTCCTTTTGTCCTCCTTTTTGTTGTTTTTTTTGTCCTCTTCTGGGTGTGCTTTTTAAAAGTTTTTTTAAAATCTTTTCATTTCAGACCCTGATGTAGTAGAAATTACAGAGACCACAAAGACCACAGAGACCACACGGACCACAGAGAAAAGTACAACTTCCAGTTCATTCTGGAGTACAGTGTTGAAAATTCTTTATGTACTGGCGACCTTTGCACTCATAGGACTTTCTTACTGGATCGTACACATTTCATCTGCAGGAAATAATTGAATCCAGACTACATTATAACCTAAAATGAAACTTTTGACATTTACAGCTAGTAGCAGCGCTTTGATATACAGGGCCGGCTTTACTATTACCGAGCCTAATTGAATGGATGCTTTATTATAGACCTCTCTTCAACTTGTTTTTCTTACAATTACAATTATTTCTATTAATTAGATCAATAAATCAACATTTGTTATACAACATGCATAGGAACTCAACTCAAGAAAACATTAAGAAACTGGAACAGACACAAAATAGAGCAGTGAGATTCATAACAAACGAATATTCACATTTGACTAGAGTAACACCTTTAGTTAAATCACTAAATTTAGAAAGCCTTCAAGACAGAAGACGCAAAAGTAAAGTAGCAATTTTACATAAAAACACTGAACCATAATCTTCAAATACAAAAACAAAATTTAATAAAATACTCTGAAAGACACAAAGATAAAGGCACATTCCTCGTCCCATATGCTAGGACAAATTTGTACAAATACTCCTTCTTCCCTAGTGCTATTAGAGCATGGAATGGGTTGCCTGAGCTAGCCAGGAAAACCAGTGACTTGGCAGAATTTAAGTCATTGGTTAATATGCATGACTGAATGCATGACGCGTAGGACGTAATCATCTTCTTTTTTGAAGTAACGTCTGTATTATATAAGATAAGATAAAAATATTTTTTTAACTGCAGGAACATCAAGTACACCCTTTTATAGTCTTAAGACTTATTATTGAGATCTATTAAGTTTAAATCAACAGCTAGGCCTATATGGATCAAAAAGCATTAGAGTAACCAACTCTAGAAAAAAAAAAACTTAATCCACACCCTCTCTGACCATAAAGTAAATAGACTGTGTCCAACTGATTTTAACAATGGTCAGCTAGACATACACATGACCACATGTAGGCCTAGTGTACTGTATGTGTGTAGTCGATAATACTGTAAGACTACCCTGCATTAAGCCTTATGGAATAGTGTTTGCTTAATGTGGAGAGGTCAGGCAAGAAAATAACACACTGGCGTGGCTAGTCAAGCATGTTCGCAGATATATCTTTACACTAAAATAGTTATACACCCTCCTGCCCAGAAAGTAAATAGAAAGTGTGTCTAACTGATATTAACAATCTGGCCAAATAGACGTACACGTGTAGGTCTATATAGTGTACTGAGTGTACAGTCCATAATGACAAGATCACCCAGTTTTTTTTTTCCTTGCGCGTTTAACGATAATGAAATAGTGTTAGTTGTATTTTTAGTGGTCAGACAAGAAAACAGCACATCGGCATGGTTATAGTCAAGCATGTATTTTACACTATGAAATAGCTATACAGGTCAAATGTTTTAAAAACTCAAACGATTTCGTTTCTATTTCTTTGGATACTAGATTTAAATTTTAAATTCTAAATATATATTATTTAATGAGATTTTAAACTTTACCAGTGTCAGGTTCTTGTGTTCTTGTATTTATCAAATTATTATTATATATTTCAAATGCGAATATGTATTAATATTAAATATTATTTCAATTTGTATTATTGTTATTATGTTCTGAACTTATAATATTTTGGCTCAAGTTCAGCCTGACAAGCACATCATACACATATAGTTGTAGATAAACTAATAAACTACGTGTATGATGTAAATAACAATAAAATTTATTCTAGTGATATACAAATGACTGATCCATGATGAATGATAATAATAGTATGAAATATCAATATGTAATAATATGTAATATAAAATGATCCAGTTAGTATCTTTAGAATATTCAAATAATTATGAAATACATAATATATTACTTTAACTATAATAGGTAGTTCAATGGATCACATAGACCTTCAATCTCAAAACAACAACTGGTAATATATGTAGATCTAGCCTCTAGATCAGGTACTGTCCACTGACGACAATTCCAAAATAGAAGTTCATAGTTTACACTATAACATCAGGTCTGACCACTACAACCCGCAGTCTTGAACCTCAGACTCATGTAAGAATCAACTTGCACACCAAACGACCAACTGGGAGGAAGACCTCAGTCCTGTAGACTGTAGACTGTAGACCTCAAGTTGTACTCTCAATATAGAACTGAGACTGGATAAACAAGTCTTGACACTGAGACTTGACACTGAGTCTAACATATAGGCTTGACACCAAGCTAAGATCACTACATAGACTTGTCGCTAGAACTTGAAATAAGTGTCTTGAACTGAGACTACGACTAAAACTTAGACTTGACGCTAAAACCCTATGGAAGATAAAAGAAAGGATTCTTCTAATCATCTAGATCTAGTCTAATTATAGACTTACAAATACGAACGAATTCAAATAGAAAAACTATACAATGAAAAATAAAACTCACCCTAAACAGGGGTCAAGATAATCCAACAAGAAAATGTCCAAGGCAAATGCTAAGGCTATCCAATAACAAAACCCAAGGAGAAATTCAAGAGCTCTAAAGAGACGTCTATCTGTACCAACGTACAAAACAATGGAGAGACTGTACTAGACGATAAATGACGCAAATCACACACACACTAAATTTACGTCACTAGAAGTTGTGACAAGCAACAAAAGCTCAGTCCTCTAGTCTACAAAGAAAAATATTAATAGTGTAATGACGTCATCAATATAGTGATCAACGCCGCACTATCAATTAGAGAAATAATTCTACTATACAGTTACATAGATAACTGCGACAACCAGTATAAGTAAGATTTTCCATTATATAATAAGTTAATAAAATTAAAAAAAAAAAATAGAATACCATTATTTTCTAAAGGTTTTAATTCAAGGCAAAAATACAAGCACACATATTTATTTAGACATTTTATTTTATTGTGCATTAACGTTTATGTAAGAAACATATTCCTTAATACTGATTTTATTATAGATAAATATTACTAGAATGTTAAAAGAATAAGATCGAACCGTAGGCATACAGTCGGATGAATATATCTGTATAGGTCTAGTTCAACCCCGCTCCCTCCCCCCCCCCCAAAAAAAAAAGGTGGTTATAGTTTAATTAACTTTCTTTAGTTTAGTTTAACTATCTTTTGAAATTCATGATAAACTAATAGTTTAACAACTTTATTTTAGTTGAAAACTAGTTTAAGTTTAACTTTTCAAAGTTAGTTTAGTTCCATCACTAATTATTGGTCTAACCAAGGTTAAATAACATTTTAGTTTTATGTTCTTATCTGATTTATAGAAATTTCTTTTAATAAATCCTAATGATTTTTTTTTTATAGTTCCATCAATATGTGGATTCCATGACAGTTTTTCATTTATTATAACACCTAGGTATTTTGCGTTTTTAGTCTGTGTTACTGGTTTGCCATGAATAAGATAAGTGGAATTAATTTGTTTTAGTTTTTTTTTTTTTTTTGTTACTCTTAACCACTGACATTTTTCTGGGTGGAAAGACATGCTCCAATTTGATTCCCATTTCTGTAATTCATCTAATTCTCTTTGTAAAATATCTGTGTCTTGTGTTGTTTTTATTGTTTTATATATTATGCAATCGTCTGCAAATAATCTGACTTTTGTTCCTGAAGTAATGCAATTTGGTAAATCATTTATGTAAATTAAAAATAGTAGTGGACCTAAGACTGTTCCTTGAGGTACACCTGATTTTACTGTTATTGGTGTTGATTTAGAGCCATTTATTATTATAGTTTGTTCTCTCCCTATCAGAGGGAGGGAGAGAGAAAAGGCGTGAAAGAGAGGAAGGGAGAGAAGAAAGGAGTGAAAGAGAGGGAGGGAGAGAGGAAAGGCGTGAAAGAGAGGGAGGGAGAGAGGAAAGGCGTGAAAGAGAGGGAGGGAGAGAGGAAGGGCGTGAAAGAGAGGGTGAGGACAGAGAAAAAAATGCATAAGGTGCAGAGAAAGTCAATACAAGTTATACCAGTTCTGATCCCCTTCAAGTCCCCTTCATTGATTTGCACGTTTCAGAAAAGCCCATTGTTCATAATCGATTGTTGTCTATAGCTACGCTACTGTTATTCGGACCAAAACGATTTTTTGAACGCGAAATATTCAATTCAAACTTGTGTTGACTGTCCAATATACGTGTTATGCTGTGATGTGCGGTAAGTTAATTTGTTTAGCATTCGTTGATATTATTTTCAATATTACAGTTGACTCTTGATAATCCGACACTCTGTTCCGACGTGTGGCTGAAGTGTACAAGAGCTGCATGTGCAAGTTTTGATGTTAAAACATACTTTTACACAGTGGCGTAACTGATGGGGGGGGGGGGGGATGGGGGGGGGGAGAATTTTAAAATCCCCCCAGGCCCCCACCTAGGGGGGGCCCCCAAATGGGTGTCCGAAATTTATTTGTAAATACATAAATTAATATATTTGATTGACAAATAGTGTCAACGGGTGTCTTTTTTTAATCAACATTTATGGATTAAATTTATCACAAAGACTAAACCTAAATATTTTAAAAATATTTTTGCCGCACAGATCAGTTTTTGTATGGCCATAGTGTCACCCGTTTTAAACTTTGTTGCCACGAATAAAACTGCATGATATACAGCGAATTCCAGGTATCTTGTTACCTTTACTAATAATATATCTAAATGGCGAGTATTTTATGGCTACACTAATTAACCTTGAAGCAAAATTTACAGAATCGAGTATAACTAAAAGTTATTCTTAACAATGCTAAAATTGTCCATTATTCGGGTTTGGCGTCTATAATTCCAGAATTAAACTTCACACTCGAGTTATTACCCCTTTATTCATCTTTCCTCAATCCAATGGAAACTCTCTCTTTTTATTTACATGTAATGATCTAATCCTTTTGCTTTCGCACAAAACATAAACAAAAAATAATGACGTAATATCATATAATATTAATACATCGTCCTATTGAAGTTATTATCACACCCTTCCTTTTAAAGTTCTTAAGGGTGATATCTACTAGCAGGGCCGGCCCTAGCATTTGCGGGGCCCTATGCGAAACGGATCGCGCGGGGCCTAGTCTGGGTAGGGATAAGCATAATGTCAAAATTATTATTTTTTTAATTAGAAAATAGGCCTACTTTCGTCTTTGTAATAAATTTTTATCAAATGAAAGCTCGCACCCTCGCAATGCCACTTTTTATTTATTGGCACCCCAAAACGTCAATTTCGTCTATTCTTCAGGAGATTTGAATAAATTCAAAAAAAAGTTCAGGACTTTATCGTATATTTTGCATTTTCATGAGATTTCCTGGAGGCCCTGAAAAATCAGGAGGTCGCGAAAACCCTGTTATTTTATATTCGTTATAATTGTTTAATTTAATAATGTACACTTGGAATTAGCGCGGGGCCTATGAAAGCGCGGCGCCCACTGCGACCGGCACTGTCTACTAGGAACTTTAACAATTCGTCCACTTCTGGTTGTCTTGACTGAACAAGTTCTCTAGACGTTGGTCTATAACCGTCTGTTTCGTTTGTAGCAACAGTTTGCAGTTCATTGTCTTCATCGGTATCATAGTACCCAGAGATGTCTTCATTGAAACTCTTATTCAAAAAGCGTTGATTTCTTCTGTATGTTATTCCATTGTTTGTCTTTATGATGTAAGATCTGGGTGCTGAATTTTTTTTTATGACAACTGCTTTCTGCCATGTTTGACCTAGACGAACTCTCCGACAGAATAATCTTTAGGTAGTCTTGCTTTAGCATCGTATTTCACTTAGCTTTTCATCTGTCGTTCGTTGAGTAATGTCTCTGCATTTTCAGCTACCAATGGTTTCAATAGTTTGTGATCAGTTGGAATAATTCCCTGAGTCTTCTACTCGTCAGCAGTTGTGATGGTGAATACGGCAGTCCACTTATCGGAGTATTTCTATACTCGAGCATAACGAGATATGGATCTTTCCCACTTTTGTATACTCTGAATCCTTTTGCTTTCGCACAAAACATAAACAACCAACAATGACGTAATGCCATATAATATTAGCACAGAATCTTCTTCATGCAGTGGAAAATTACGAATTTTTTGCCTATCTTGAATTCTGGTCAAAGCTCCTGTGCCCAATTAATATAGTTCGGAAGAAACTACAAAAGTCTGGACTGCATATACGAGAATCTGCTAAAGAAATTAGTACCCTTTCATGCTTTCTGCAAAATGATGAGAAACTGACAAAAACCCAATCCATCGAAAAATCAAAAGAAGGTAGTGAATACTATGGATTCCCTGTAATCAAAACAACCATATGAAAGAAAAGACTTGATGGGAAGTTGAGTTCTAATGTAGGACTGTCAATACAACTGCAATTAAAACGTTTTGCAACAGAAGTGCTGGACAGATTTCATATGGAGATGAAGGGCAGATTCCAAAGGCTGGAAAGAAAATGGATACCTTTGGGTTTCTTCTTGAACCAAGACACCTGTTAGAAGACACGCTTGTGACAAACTGTGCTACTTTTCCTGTTTGTTTGATGAAATAAATGGAAAATCGTTTTTTCAATGATGTCATTGATGCACGAGCACTTTTCATCAACAAACAGTAATACAATCACCAATAGACATATTGAGGAAACAGGCTTCATATGGGAATTACGTGTGCTCAGACTTTGCAACCTCCTCCGAATACCGCTAACTCAGGCCACTTCCATTACGTCATGTGAGAGATCATTCTCAAAGCTCAAGCTCATCAAAAAGTATCTCAGGAGCACAATGACGCAAGAAAGGCTTATCATGGCTTTAATGTCAGTGAAGTCACAAATACTAGAAAGTATCGATGTAGTTAATGTTATAGATGTCTTTGCTGCACAGAATGCACGACGTGAAGCGATATCAATTTAGATTTGTCGCTTGTGCATTATTTAACTAATAAACAACGGTATTATTCATTAAAAGAGTCTTGATGATTACTTTTTGTTAAGTTTACTGATATACTGAACCAATTTGATTTGAGGCTTATATATTTTTGCGTACATTATCTCATGTCATATGTCGAATGTCAAAATGCAAGGGGCCCCCAAAGAGGTCAATCCCCCCGGGCCCCCAAATCCCTAGTTACGCCCCTGCTTTTACATCATTAAAGAGAGCTTAAACAAATAAGTTTAAATTAATGTTTTAATTGATGTAAATAAGGTTTGCCGTAAGACGCATATATATATATATATATATTTATTTTTTAAATCGCATCACTCTGTCTGAAGGAACAAAAGAACTCAGATGTTTCTTTAGTTTGTTGCTAAGTTATTTACTTATTTATTTTATTTATTATACATCCCCTGCAAGATGGTTCTGTTTGTATCGCTGTTTGTTTAATATATGAAGAAAAAGCTGCAGATCGTATTAAAAGAATAATTAAAAAATCGATAAATATTTGGCAAAAATAAAACAGCAGAAATCATCACACCTGTTACATACTGGTTACCATTGAATGTTAAGAACTTGCTACCATTCAATGTATCGTACAGACGAGATGAATGTTGTAGATTCTCTTCAGGACTCAAGTTGCTCTTCCAGCCGTTCTCTTCCCCTGGTGGGTTCCAGTCAAGGGCGTGTCTTCCAAATGTCTTCTTCTGTTCTGCGCACTGTGTGTCCTTTCCAATTTACTGGCTAGACATTCTGAAAAAAGTTCGAAGTCCATGAACTAAATGAATACCAATGTTGCTAGAACTATTGCACACTTAGGTCCTAAACGTTAAGAAACAAAGCACGAAGAAAAGATCGTCCAAAGAAAAACTGGCTGGACTGCCTAAGAAAAATCGAAAAAATCTTGGAAGACAAAGGCCATCCGCTCCATCAGAACTACACTAGGTCGTCGCGAAGTGGGCGACTGCTGTCAATCAAAACAAGAACGGAGCGGTACAAAAACTCGTTTGTACCTCACTCTGTTAGACTCTATCACCGCTGTTGTTTTCTTTCTCTATAGTAATATTTGAAAAGAAAAAAAGTATATAGATAAATGCTTAGACTTTAGATGATACTTATTAGCAACTGTATTAAAGATGGTCTCCCCTTAATGAATGTCGATCACCTCATTTATAACAATAACAAAACTTAGAAATTCTTACAATTATAAATGTAATCAAATGACAGCTATGTCAGATTTGCTTGTGTTTGCTTTTGGAGTGTTTTGCCTCCAATTTATTTCTTAAGGAGTGTGTTCTTTGGAGTGTTGTGTCTCCAATTTACTCCTTAAGGAGTGTGTTCATTGATTTGTTGTTGTTTTTTCATTTCCTTTTTTTTTTTTTTTTCCTTTCTTTCTACTATGTCTATAAAGACATTCCTAATAGAAAAAAAGGATCTGGAGGGTGGCTTGGTCCACCAACCAGGTACTCTACTAATAAAACTGTCCGGACAGGGAGCAGTTCGAGCTTCGATGGCGTCCATCGTCGCCGCCTTGAGGCTCGGGCCGGAGGAGGTGGGTTCCCTGTACCGGTATGAGAACCCTTTCCTATGGTTCCTGGGTGTTTCCTCACCGGTGGTGAGGAACAGGATCATAGGAAAGGTCTTCGGAAGCGAAGACACCTTCAGGGTGGAAGTTACCACCCTGGAGGAAGAGAAAATAAAAGTGACCCTTCACTGGGTGTCACCCACCATCTCAAAGAAAAAAAATTAGGAGATTTTCAGTACCTCGCTGCAGAAGGCTCCAAAATAGAAGCTTTTAGACTAGGGGTGAGTGACAAGTGGGCGGCTTGGATTAAACCCCGTAAGGGTACCGAGCTACCCCACTACATACAACTGAAGTATGAAGAAGACCCCAGGACTTACAAGGTCTTAATCACTACACCGGGGAGAAGGCAGCAATGTTGGTTCTGCCAGAAGGAAGACCATTGGTCAAACCAATGTCCCAACAGGGCTACCCCTAGTTGTCCCAAAAAGGACGTTGAGAGGGCCTTGGAAGGTAAAAAGAACACATATGCATCAGTCTTGAAAAAAGATAATGAAAAAGGGCAGACCAAGGCTATACCCCCTGAGGTAGATGAAGATGGGTTCGAACCAGTGAAAAGCAAAAAAAAAAAGGTACAACACCTGAAAAACGTATGGACAGTAGGAAGGGTACCCTTTCCTCCCCCAAAAAAAAGGCGAAAGTAACACAGGGTCTAGCACACACAAAAAAATTAAAACTACCGGACACGTTAGATCGGAGCCAAGCTCTCCAAGTAAAACGAACAGAAAAAGAACTCTTTCTCTGTCCTCTACCTCAGATGACCAGGGGGAAGGCTCTGAAGTGAGAAGGGAAAGGGGGAGAACGGAAGAGGAAATGGAGGATTCGGAAGATATCCCCAGGTCTCCTGCACCTCTAGTAATTGATGAGGGGGAGGACCCTGACACACCGCCTAACACATGAACTACTTTTAAATAGTAGGCACACACACAGTGTCAAACACACACACACACACAACGCAATAACCCACCAACACACAATCATGGCAGACATTACACCTCTTTCACTTAACATTCGAAGTCTGAAAAATAAACAAAAATTCATAGTTCACTCAACTAAATCACGCAAACCGGACTTTATTTTCCTACAGGAATCCAATATCAATTCAATTTTCACAAAAACACACATGCACCTTAGTTACAAACAAACCCATTCAAATATATAATCATGGAGGACATCACGGTTTTGTCTCTCAACATTCACGGACTCACAAACAAACAAAAATATGTAGTCCACTTATCAAGAAAGTACAAACCAGACTTTATTTTTTTACAAGAGACAAATTTGGGTACAGAACACAAAGCACACACATACACAACAGATATGGGTTTTAAGGAAGGGTGTTTTAGTTATGGTAGCAGATGCAGGGGGGTAGCCATTTTTCAGGTGTCAGATAGGTTTAAAATAGTCCACGAGTATAGTGACAATAAAGGGAGAGTAGTCATCATAAAAGTAGAAACAAGAAATGAAACATTTACACTAGCTAACATCTATGCACCAGCGAAAAAAACAGAAAAACGGGAATTTTTTGAATATTTGTGTGAAAAATTACACGACACATACAGAGGGGATAGTTTAATTTTAGGAGGGGATTTTAATTACATTACGTCCACACTAGACAAGCAGTACACAACAACGGTGAATCTTCCTTCACAGATGTACACTACCATTAATAATTTCTTGAAAGACATTGAGAGTGAATTCAAATTACTTGATTCGTATAGGAGTGTAAACCCCACAGGTCAGGACACTACTTCGGTGAATAAAGCTTATCCCGTAACTTCCAGACTAGACAGAATTTACGTACCAACGGAGTACCATATAAGTAAGGTAGCTCATTTGGAAGAGTCTCTGGAATATTCAGACCATAAGGCAATAATAGTTACGATAAGTAAGGAAAGTAAAAAAAAAGAAAAGGAAAACTAGTCATTGGAAATTTAATAATTCTCTTCTAGAAATACCTCTTTTTATAGAATTAATCTCAAACACATTCAAGTCTTGCTTACAAGATACAAAAAATCCAAATTTTAACCTAACAACAACATGGTCACTGGTAAAAAATTCAATAAAACAACAATGTCAGGTCATATCAACACTAGTACAGACACGTAGAAAACAAGAACTAGAGAAACTGAAGCACACACTATTACACGCTGAAGAAGAAATAGATAGAACTCAAGCCACATTAAAGTTGGAAAAATTAAATAACTACATCTACAAAGGAGCAGAAGTTAGATGTAGGAACTACTTAAGTCAAGAAGGCCCAAACAAACTTTTCTTGTCGATTGAACAAAATGTTCAGTCTAGTAAATGCATAACAAGTGTTCTTGATAGACATGGCTCCAAAGTTGAAGACGAAGACAAAATTAAAGATGTTTTCATAAGTCATTTTACAAATATCTACCAGATGGAACCTATAAACAAAGAGGCTCAAGAATGTTTTCTAAAATATTGTAAACAGTTGAAGCAGACCGACGAAGAACTTTTGGGGACTCCATTTACTCTAGACGAACTCCAAACAGCACTAGACTCGACACAAAACAATAAATCTCCCGGACCGGACGGTCTGACAATTGAGTTCTATAATAATTTTTTTCCTTTAATAAGCCCTCTACTACTGCGACTGTATAGTGACGCGTTTAAAACAGGACAACTTCCAAAAAATTTCAACGAGGCATATATTACACTATTAGCCAAAAAAAAACAACAGATAACAGTTCTCCAAGTGACTACAGGCCCATCTCACTACTCAATACAGACTATAAACTGCTGACAAAAAAGATTTTTAAACGACTTAAACCCTTCATTCCCCAACTCGTAGGACAAGACCAATACTGCACCCACCCCGACAGGAGTATTGATGGAATGACACATTTCATTCGAGATTTTATCATGTACAGTCATGAAAAAAACTCCAGCGTTTCCTTGCTATCTGTAGATCAAGAGAAAGCTTTTGATAGATTCAGCCATAATTATCTCTTTAAAGTATTAGAAAAATGTAAAATCAGCTCTTTTTTAATAAAATTTATTAAACTAATTTACGCCAAAACAACACTCCACACTATTTTGGCACAAACTTACATCCCTTTTACAGATCCATCTCAAGAACTCTTTCTGGCAATGAACCTTTAATACACAATAAATATAAAGAAATATACACAACATTAAAAAAACAGTTACAAGAAAATTTAGCTATTAGGATTAAATGGGGAAAAGATTTAAATATAACAGATTTTAAAGACACTTTTACTAACCTTCATAACAAACACATTGCAACAAAAGCTAAGGAAATATCTTACAGACTTATCTTTGGGATGACTCCATTTTCAAAGAAAAAACCTGGTGTAAAATATTGTAAATTTTGTCAATCTGTTAATGGTGACAATGAAAAGCATTTATATCTAGAATGTTCTTTATTTAGTAATGTTAGAAATACTGTAAGAGATTTATTAGAAGGAAATTGTGAAACCAATGTGAATATTAATTTATCTATTCTCTTAAATAAGTTACCTAAAACTAAACACAAGATGATACATAATTTCAACTTAATAATTGTATCAGAATACAGAAACTTAGTATGGAACAGTAGACTCAAAGCTGTGTATCATAATGTCATTTTTAACCCTAATGATTTGGACATAATATATAGAAATATAGTTGATTTTAAAATTGAACACTATAAAGGCTAACCCCAAATGTAATTTTACATTGACCCATTGTATGTACATATGTTATATATTAAATTAAGGAATTTAATTTTTTTTTTTTTTTTTTTCAAGGAATTCTTTATTTTCTATCAATGAATTGGTAGATGCCATTTGTATCATAAATTATCAATTTATAAAGTCTGTTTAAACAATGAGAAAAATAAGGTTGAATGTATGGGTGTGTGTGTTTGTATGAGTAATAACTATTAAAAATTTGCATGTGTATGTATTTAATACATCATTTATTTGCCTTAAGATTATAATTACTAAAAATTACCTATAAAGCATTTATTAATTTCTTTTTTTTCAACAAGAAAGACAATTAGGACTGGAAGATGCAAGGTGGAAATTTCTTTTGGTTACATCCCTTTGACCAAATTAATAAATTTTCAAGACAACCCAAACAGGACAGGATTTCATGAAAATGGACCAAATGGACTACTAAATTGTTAAAAAAATAAAACAGAAACAGAAAAAAAAAAAAAAAAAAAACAACTCTATTACAATAAATAATAATAAAAATAAATTTAATCTCAAAATGAGTTACATGCCAAAATGAAATAATTTTTTAAGCTCTTCATACACATACTTACTTTGAGCTCTGTACTTTAATAGAAACCAAATTGCTTCATTATATGTACATTTTTGTAACTCTAGAAGACCCCAGAGAATTCCTAAGGATAAAGGATGGAGGTCCTTTGTCTTAGGTTCTTAAGGGAAAAATTGTTGCAAAATAATATAAATAAAAATGAATGCAAATAACTCATAAGTCTTTTAAAAATATATATATATATAGTTTGGCAATACTTATTTAAGGAACATTTTCAAAAATTTTTGTTAATGTTTTTTTCACCAATTTCTGGACATTTGCTGTCATCACTTTATGGACCGTTGCTGTCACCTTTTTCTGGACCTTTGCTGTAACCTTTTTCTGGACCTTTGCTGTCATCATTTTATTGGACCTCTGCTGTCATCATTTTCTGGACCCCTTGCTGTCACCATTTTATAGATCTTCGCTGCAGCCTACTCCGCGATCATACTGAAAATCCTGGAATATGACTTTGATAAAAATGTCTTTTTTTTTTTTATGAAATTTTCCTTGTGTTATTATTAATTTAGAATGATGTTTTGTGTGTTTTCTTTGAGAGAAAAAAAAAATAAAAAAAAAAAAAAAATAAAAAAAAAAAAAAAGCCCAATAAAGAGGCCAAGAGCCCGAAAAAGAGGCAACGCCCAAAAAAGAGGCAAAGAAAAGAGGCAAAAGCCCAAGGATTCCTAGGATGTACTAAGCTAGACACTTGAAGTCAAAAGCTAAAAAGCTGTGGTTTCCTAAAAAAAAAAAAAAAAAAAAATTAGCCTCGCGGAGGAGTTCGACTGGCGGGGACTGGGCAACCGTGCCCGCCGACCGCTCTTCTGTGTTGGATCGGGCTCGCCGGGCGAGCATGGGGTCAGTGGCGAGTCTGTCGGCCTACCACCACTAGACTCTGCCAGGGTATAACACTGTGTGCTTAAACTGCTTAAGTGTTGCCGGCTCCTAATTTTTTTAAGAGTTGACTCCTGAATCTTTTCCCATGTTTAGGTATATTTGCAAGAATATAAGCACTCCACTACCTATAAACAGCTTCCAATGACATGCGTCTCAAATAGCCTTTGATAACCAGTCCATCCTTCAGGTGTGGCTCAGATATATTCTCTGGCGTTCATTGTTTTTGTTTTAAATTTAAAATTAATAAAAAAAAATATATCCTAGGTCGGAGAATCGAACCTTCAACCATCGACTCTAAACTCCAATGCTGAACGACTGAGCTAACAAGCAGATACAACTTTTGTGGTAGATAAGGATTTATAATAATTACTTTAAATTAAAGTTTCTGTGAAAAGAACAACCTTTACATGTTGTACGCATTATTTTGCAAATATTGTTTCAAAATGTTCAACTTTATAAAGATTTTAATACTTTATATTGTTTGAAACTCTCTTAATTAAAATAAATGTTTAGTGCTTCAATTATAGTTGACCCTTAAAAATCTAAATATAGTAGTGCTCATATAAGTTAAAAATAGATGACACCCTGTTGCAACAGTTATCGTTATTTGAAGAGTTGACCTTTGAAAAAAGTGTTCTCGTTATATAACTATATAGATAACTCATTTAATGTTTAAATAATCCAATTTTGCATTTTTTATTCTCAAAAATGTTTTAGCTACTTAAATAGGTAAAAAGGTATTAAAGTAATAAAGGTATTTTAAGTTTCTATTTAAAATAAAATTATCAAAGAAAATTATCGATTACTATCAATATTATAAAATATTTACAGATTTTTAACTACTTACCATTTCTATGACAAACCAATTTTAGGATTAACAATATTTAGTATATAAATAGCAAAATGGAAAACAACCATTTTACGCAACTATTCAAAAAAGTACAAAATCAACCTTCTTTTAATTTTGTTGTCGTTCTTGATATTATAGACTCCTAGCTTGCATTGTAGGGTTGCTACGGGGCATCAAACTTTTTCAGTAAAATTTACACCAGAGTACATACACGAAGAAATGAAAAAAATGTATTTGAAATGTTTACTAAAATGTATTTATTTTCCAGTATTCTTAACCTATTTTATTCTTTCCTTAAATTTAATATATGACGCAGAACAGCTTATATCAGACAATTTAGATTTCTTTCATTTTTGTAAAAATCTACGACCTTACATGCTTACCCTCTATTGAAGCACATGATACATGTTGTTATTTGAATGTTTTTGAATTGGATTTAGTGCCTCTATGAAGGACAAAATTTTGATGGTACATATTTTACTTCGTTGTTCTGTAGGAGCTAGTTTAACAAGAGATGTAGGATCACTACATGACATTTTTAGAACAAATATTTTGAGACTGTTATGCTCTGTTTTGATTTCATTGTGGAATATCTAAAAGTTAAATGAAAACAAACATTCTTTTGCTTGTGAATCTTTTAGTCCATAAGGTTGTAAAAGTGGGTAGCTGATCGCTGAAAGAAGGAATCAAGCCTATGAAAGTTAAGGCTAAGAAAGAAATATTTGTGAAAAAATATGATGTATCTCAAGAAAAAGCAAGTGCCTATACGGTTTGGGAAAAGCGGCGTCCTAGACTCTGCCAGGGTATAACACTGTGTGCTTAAACTGCTTAAGTGTTGCCGGCTCCTAATTTTTTTAAGAGTTGACTCCTGAATCTTTTCCCATGTTTAGGTATATTTGCAAGAATATAAGCACTCCACTACCTATAAACAGCTTCCAATGACATGCGTCTCAAATAGCCTTTGATAACCAGTCCATCCTTCAGGTGTGGCTCAGATATATTCTCTGGCGTTCATTGTTTTTGTTTTAAATTTAAAATTAATAAAAAAAAATATATCCTAGGTCGGAGAATCGAACCTTCAACCATCGACTCTAAACTCCAATGCTGAACGACTGAGCTAACAAGCAGATACAACTTTTGTGGTAGATAAGGATTTATAATAATTACTTTAAATTAACGTTTCTGTGAAAAGAACAACCTTTACATGTTGTACGCATTATTTTGCAAATATTGTTTCAAAATGTTCAACTTTATAAAGATTTTAATACTTTATATTGTTTGAAACTCTCTTAATTAAAATAAATGTTTAGTGCTTCAATTATAGTTGACCCTTAAAAATCTAAATATAGTAGTGCTCATATAAGTTAAAAATAGATGAAACCCTGTTGCAACAGTTATCGTTATTTGAAGAGTTGACCTTTGAAAAAAGTGTTCTCGTTATATAACTATATAGATAACTTATTTAATGTTTAAATAATCCAATTTTGCATTTTTTATTCTCAAAAATGTTTTAGCTACTTAAATAGGTAAAAAGGTATTAAAGTAATAAAGGTATTTTAAGTTTCTATTTAAAATAAAATTATCAAAGAAAATTATCGATTACTATCAATATTATAAAATATTTACAGATTTTTAACTACTTACCATTTCTATGACAAACCAATTTTAGGATTAACAATATTTAGTATATAAATAGCAAAATGGAAAACAACCAATTTTACGAATCTATTGAAGAAAGTACAAAATCAACCTTCTTTTAATTTTGTTGTCGTTCTTGATATTATAGACTCCTAGCTTGCATTGTAGGGTTGCTACGGGGCATCAAACTTTTTCAGTAAAATTTACACCAGAGTACATACACGAAGAAATGAAAAAAATGTATTTGAAATGTTTACTAAAATGTATTTATTTTCCAGTATTCTTAACCTATTTTATTCTTTCCTTAAATTTAATATATGACGCAGAACAGCTTATATCAGACAATTTAGATTTCTTTCAGTTTTGTAAAAATCTACGACCTTACATGCTTACCCTCTATTGAAGCACATGATACATGTTGTTATTTGAATGTTTTTGAATTGGATTTAGTGCCTCTATGAAGGACAAAATTTTGATGGTACATATTTTACTTCGTTGTTCTGTAGGAGCTAGTTTAACAAGAGATGTAGGATCACTACATGACATTTTTAGAACAAATATTTTGAGACTGTTATGCTCTGTTTTGATTTCATTGTGGAATATCTAAAAGTTAAATGAAAACAAACATTCTTTTGCTTGTGAATCTTTTAGTCCATAAGGTTGTAAAAGTGGGTAGCTGATCGCTGAAAGAAGGAATCAAGCCTATGAAAGTTAAGGCTAAGAAAGAAATATTTGTGAAAAAATATGATGTATCTCAAGAAAAAGCAAGTGCCTATACGGTTTGGGAAAAGCGGCGTCCTAGACTCTGCCAGGGTATAACACTGTGTGCTTAAACTGCTTAAGTGTTGCCGGCTCCTAATTTTTTTAAGAGTTGACTCCTGAATCTTTTCCCATGTTTAGGTATATTTGCAAGAATATAAGCACTCCACTACCTATAAACAGCTTCCAATGACATGCGTCTCAAATAGCCTTTGATAACCAGTCCATCCTTCAGGTGTGGCTCAGATATATTCTCTGGCGTTCATTGTTTTTGTTTTAAATTTAAAATTAATAAAAAAAAATATATCCTAGGTCGGAGAATCGAACCTTCAACCATCGACTCTAAACTCCAATGCTGAACGACTGAGCTAACAAGCAGATACAACTTTTGTGGTAGATAAGGATTTATAATAATTACTTTAAATTAAAGTTTCTGTGAAAAGAACAACCTTTACATGTTGTACGCATTATTTTGCAAATATTGTTTCAAAATGTTCAACTTTATAAAGATTTTAATACTTTATATTGTTTGAAACTCTCTTAATTAAAATAAATGTTTAGTGCTTCAATTATAGTTGACCCTTAAAAATCTAAATATAGTAGTGCTCATATAAGTTAAAAATAGATGACACCCTGTTGCAACAGTTATCGTTATTTGAAGAGTTGACCTTTGAAAAAAGTGTTCTCGTTATATAACTATATAGATAACTCATTTAATGTTTAAATAATCCAATTTTGCATTTTTTATTCTCAAAAATGTTTTAGCTACTTAAATAGGTAAAAAGGTATTAAAGTAATAAAGGTATTTTAAGTTTCTATTTAAAATAAAATTATCAAAGAAAATTATCGATTACTATCAATATTATAAAATATTTACAGATTTTTAACTACTTACCATTTCTATGACAAACCAATTTTAGGATTAACAATATTTAGTATATAAATAGCAAAATGGAAAACAACCATTTTACGCAACTATTCAAAAAAGTACAAAATCAACCTTCTTTTAATTTTGTTGTCGTTCTTGATATTATAGACTCCTAGCTTGCATTGTAGGGTTGCTACGGGGCATCAAACTTTTTCAGTAAAATTTACACCAGAGTACATACACGAAGAAATGAAAAAAATGTATTTGAAATGTTTACTAAAATGTATTTATTTTCCAGTATTCTTAACCTATTTTATTCTTTCCTTAAATTTAATATATGACGCAGAACAGCTTATATCAGACAATTTAGATTTCTTTCATTTTTGTAAAAATCTACGACCTTACATGCTTACCCTCTATTGAAGCACATGATACATGTTGTTATTTGAATGTTTTTGAATTGGATTTAGTGCCTCTATGAAGGACAAAATTTTGATGGTACATATTTTACTTCGTTGTTCTGTAGGAGCTAGTTTAACAAGAGATGTAGGATCACTACATGACATTTTTAGAACAAATATTTTGAGACTGTTATGCTCTGTTTTGATTTCATTGTGGAATATCTAAAAGTTAAATGAAAACAAACATTCTTTTGCTTGTGAATCTTTTAGTCCATAAGGTTGTAAAAGTGGGTAGCTGATCGCTGAAAGAAGGAATCAAGCCTATGAAAGTTAAGGCTAAGAAAGAAATATTTGTGAAAAAATATGATGTATCTCAAGAAAAAGCAAGTGCCTATACGGTTTGGGAAAAGCGGCGTCCTAGACTCTGCCAGGGTATAACACTGTGTGCTTAAACTGCTTAAGTGTTGCCGGCTCCTAATTTTTTTAAGAGTTGACTCCTGAATCTTTTCCCATGTTTAGGTATATTTGCAAGAATATAAGCACTCCACTACCTATAAACAGCTTCCAATGACATGCGTCTCAAATAGCCTTTGATAACCAGTCCATCCTTCAGGTGTGGCTCAGATATATTCTCTGGCGTTCATTGTTTTTGTTTTAAATTTAAAATTAATAAAAAAAAATATATCCTAGGTCGGAGAATCGAACCTTCAACCATCGACTCTAAACTCCAATGCTGAACGACTGAGCTAACAAGCAGATACAACTTTTGTGGTAGATAAGGATTTATAATAATTACTTTAAATTAAAGTTTCTGTGAAAAGAACAACCTTTACATGTTGTACGCATTATTTTGCAAATATTGTTTCAAAATGTTCAACTTTATAAAGATTTTAATACTTTATATTGTTTGAAACTCTCTTAATTAAAATAAATGTTTAGTGCTTCAATTATAGTTGACCCTTAAAAATCTAAATATAGTAGTGCTCATATAAGTTAAAAATAGATGACACCCTGTTGCAACAGTTATCGTTATTTGAAGAGTTGACCTTTGAAAAAAGTGTTCTCGTTATATAACTATATAGATAACTCATTTAATGTTTAAATAATCCAATTTTGCATTTTTTATTCTCAAAAATGTTTTAGCTACTTAAATAGGTAAAAAGGTATTAAAGTAATAAAGGTATTTTAAGTTTCTATTTAAAATAAAATTATCAAAGAAAATTATCGATTACTATCAATATTATAAAATATTTACAGATTTTTAACTACTTACCATTTCTATGACAAACCAATTTTAGGATTAACAATATTTAGTATATAAATAGCAAAATGGAAAACAACCATTTTACGCAACTATTCAAAAAAGTACAAAATCAACCTTCTTTTAATTTTGTTGTCGTTCTTGATATTATAGACTCCTAGCTTGCATTGTAGGGTTGCTACGGGGCATCAAACTTTTTCAGTAAAATTTACACCAGAGTACATACACGAAGAAATGAAAAAAATGTATTTGAAATGTTTACTAAAATGTATTTATTTTCCAGTATTCTTAACCTATTTTATTCTTTCCTTAAATTTAATATATGACGCAGAACAGCTTATATCAGACAATTTAGATTTCTTTCATTTTTGTAAAAATCTACGACCTTACATGCTTACCCTCTATTGAAGCACATGATACATGTTGTTATTTGAATGTTTTTGAATTGGATTTAGTGCCTCTATGAAGGACAAAATTTTGATGGTACATATTTTACTTCGTTGTTCTGTAGGAGCTAGTTTAACAAGAGATGTAGGATCACTACATGACATTTTTAGAACAAATATTTTGAGACTGTTATGCTCTGTTTTGATTTCATTGTGGAATATCTAAAAGTTAAATGAAAACAAACATTCTTTTGCTTGTGAATCTTTTAGTCCATAAGGTTGTAAAAGTGGGTAGCTGATCGCTGAAAGAAGGAATCAAGCCTATGAAAGTTAAGGCTAAGAAAGAAATATTTGTGAAAAAATATGATGTATCTCAAGAAAAAGCAAGTGCCTATACGGTTTGGGAAAAGCGGCGTCCTAGACTCTGCCAGGGTATAACACTGTGTGCTTAAACTGCTTAAGTGTTGCCGGCTCCTAATTTTTTAAAGAGTTGACTCCTGAATCTTTTCCCATGTTTAGGTATATTTGCAAAAATATAAGCACTCCACTACCTATAAACAGCTTCCAATGACATGCGTCTCAAATAGCCTTTGATAACCAGTCCATCCTTCAGGTGTGGCTCAGATATATTCTCTGGCGTTCATTGTTTTTGTTTTAAATTTAAAATTAATAAAAAAAAATATATCCTAGGTCGGAGAATCGAACCTTCAACCATCGACTCTAAACTCCAATGCTGAACGACTGAGCTAACAAGCAGATACAACTTTTGTGGTAGATAAGGATTTATAATAATTACTTTAAATTAAAGTTTCTGTGAAAAGAACAACCTTTACATGTTGTACGCATTATTTTGCAAATATTGTTTCAAAATGTTCAACTTTATAAAGATTTTAATACTTTATATTGTTTGAAACTCTCTTAATTAAAATAAATGTTTAGTGCTTCAATTATAGTTGACCCTTAAAAATCTAAATATAGTAGTGCTCATATAAGTTAAAAATAGATGACACCCTGTTGCAACAGTTATCGTTATTTGAAGAGTTGACCTTTGAAAAAAGTGTTCTCGTTATATAACTATATAGATAACTCATTTAATGTTTAAATAATCCAATTTTGCATTTTTTATTCTCAAAAATGTTTTAGCTACTTAAATAGGTAAAAAGGTATTAAAGTAATAAAGGTATTTTAAGTTTCTATTTAAAATAAAATTATCAAAGAAAATTATCGATTACTATCAATATTATAAAATATTTACAGATTTTTAACTACTTACCATTTCTATGACAAACCAATTTTAGGATTAACAATATTTAGTATATAAATAGCAAAATGGAAAACAACCATTTTACGCAACTATTCAAAAAAGTACAAAATCAACCTTCTTTTAATTTTGTTGTCGTTCTTGATATTATAGACTCCTAGCTTGCATTGTAGGGTTGCTACGGGGCATCAAACTTTTTCAGTAAAATTTACACCAGAGTACATACACGAAGAAATGAAAAAAATGTATTTGAAATGTTTACTAAAATGTATTTATTTTCCAGTATTCTTAACCTATTTTATTCTTTCCTTAAATTTAATATATGACGCAGAACAGCTTATATCAGACAATTTAGATTTCTTTCATTTTTGTAAAAATCTACGACCTTACATGCTTACCCTCTATTGAAGCACATGATACATGTTGTTATTTGAATGTTTTTGAATTGGATTTAGTGCCTCTATGAAGGACAAAATTTTGATGGTACATATTTTACTTCGTTGTTCTGTAGGAGCTAGTTTAACAAGAGATGTAGGATCACTACATGACATTTTTAGAACAAATATTTTGAGACTGTTATGCTCTGTTTTGATTTCATTGTGGAATATCTAAAAGTTAAATGAAAACAAACATTCTTTTGCTTGTGAATCTTTTAGTCCATAAGGTTGTAAAAGTGGGTAGCTGATCGCTGAAAGAAGGAATCAAGCCTATGAAAGTTAAGGCTAAGAAAGAAATATTTGTGAAAAAATATGATGTATCTCAAGAAAAAGCAAGTGCCTATACGGTTTGGGAAAAGCGGCGTCCTAGACTCTGCCAGGGTATAACACTGTGTGCTTAAACTGCTTAAGTGTTGCCGGCTCCTAATTTTTTTAAGAGTTGACTCCTGAATCTTTTCCCATGTTTAGGTATATTTGCAAGAATATAAGCACTCCACTACCTATAAACAGCTTCCAATGACATGCGTCTCAAATAGCCTTTGATAACCAGTCCATCCTTCAGGTGTGGCTCAGATATATTCTCTGGCGTTCATTGTTTTTGTTTTAAATTTAAAATTAATAAAAAAAAATATATCCTAGGTCGGAGAATCGAACCTTCAACCATCGACTCTAAACTCCAATGCTGAACGACTGAGCTAACAAGCAGATACAACTTTTGTGGTAGATAAGGATTTATAATAATTACTTTAAATTAAAGTTTCTGTGAAAAGAACAACCTTTACATGTTGTACGCATTATTTTGCAAATATTGTTTCAAAATGTTCAACTTTATAAAGATTTTAATACTTTATATTGTTTGAAACTCTCTTAATTAAAATAAATGTTTAGTGCTTCAATTATAGTTGACCCTTAAAAATCTAAATATAGTAGTGCTCATATAAGTTAAAAATAGATGACACCCTGTTGCAACAGTTATCGTTATTTGAAGAGTTGACCTTTGAAAAAAGTGTTCTCGTTATATAACTATATAGATAACTCATTTAATGTTTAAATAATCCAATTTTGCATTTTTTATTCTCAAAAATGTTTTAGCTACTTAAATAGGTAAAAAGGTATTAAAGTAATAAAGGTATTTTAAGTTTCTATTTAAAATAAAATTATCAAAGAAAATTATCGATTACTATCAATATTATAAAATATTTACAGATTTTTAACTACTTACCATTTCTATGACAAACCAATTTTAGGATTAACAATATTTAGTATATAAATAGCAAAATGGAAAACATCCAATTTTACGCAACTATTGAAGAAAGTACAAAATCAACCTTCTTTTAATTTTGTTGTCGTTCTTGATATTATAGACTCCTAGCTTGCATTGTAGAGTTGCTACGGGGCATCAAACTTTTTCAGTAAAATTTACACCAGAGTACATACACGAAGAAATGAAAAAAATGTATTTGAAATGTTTACTAAAATGTATTTATTTTCCAGTATTCTTAACCTATTTTATTCTTTCCTTAAATTTAATATATGACGCAGAACAGCTTATATCAGACAATTTAGATTTCTTTCATTTTTGTAAAAATCTACGACCTTACATGCTTACCCTCTATTGAAGCACATGATACATGTTGTTATTTGAATGTTTTTGAATTGGATTTAGTGCCTCTATGAAGGACAAAATTTTGATGGTACATATTTTACTTCGTTGTTCTGTAGGAGCTAGTTTAACAAGAGATGTAGGATCACTACATGACATTTTTAGAACAAATATTTTGAGACTGTTATGCTCTGTTTTGATTTCATTGTGGAATATCTAAAAGTTAAATGAAAACAAACATTCTTTTGCTTGTGAATCTTTTAGTCCATAAGGTTGTAAAAGTGGGTAGCTGATCGCTGAAAGAAGGAATCAAGCCTATGAAAGTTAAGGCTAAGAAAGAAATATTTGTGAAAAAATATGATGTATCTCAAGAAAAAGCAAGTGCCTATACGGTTTGGGAAAAGCGGCGTCCTAGACTCTGCCAGGGTATAACACTGTGTGCTTAAACTGCTTAAGTGTTGCCGGCTCCTAATTTTTTTAAGAGTTGACTCCTGAATCTTTTCCCATGTTTAGGTATATTTGCAAGAATATAAGCACTCCACTACCTATAAACAGCTTCCAATGACATGCGTCTCAAATAGCCTTTGATAACCAGTCCATCCTTCAGGTGTGGCTCAGATATATTCTCTGGCGTTCATTGTTTTTGTTTTAAATTTAAAATTAATAAAAAAAAATATATCCTAGGTCGGAGAATCGAACCTTCAACCATCGACTCTAAACTCCAATGCTGAACGACTGAGCTAACAAGCAGATACAACTTTTGTGGTAGATAAGGATTTATAATAATTACTTTAAATTAAAGTTTCTGTGAAAAGAACAACCTTTACATGTTGTACGCATTATTTTGCAAATATTGTTTCAAAATGTTCAACTTTATAAAGATTTTAATACTTTATATTGTTTGAAACTCTCTTAATTAAAATAAATGTTTAGTGCTTCAATTATAGTTGACCCTTAAAAATCTAAATATAGTAGTGCTCATATAAGTTAAAAATAGATGACACCCTGTTGCAACAGTTATCGTTATTTGAAGAGTTGACCTTTGAAAAAAGTGTTCTCGTTATATAACTATATAGATAACTCATTTAATGTTTAAATAATCCAATTTTGCATTTTTTATTCTCAAAAATGTTTTAGCTACTTAAATAGGTAAAAAGGTATTAAAGTAATAAAGGTATTTTAAGTTTCTATTTAAAATAAAATTATCAAAGAAAATTATCGATTACTATCAATATTATAAAATATTTACAGATTTTTAACTACTTACCATTTCTATGACAAACCAATTTTAGGATTAACAATATTTAGTATATAAATAGCAAAATGGAAAACAACCATTTTACGCAACTATTCAAAAAAGTACAAAATCAACCTTCTTTTAATTTTGTTGTCGTTCTTGATATTATAGACTCCTAGCTTGCATTGTAGGGTTGCTACGGGGCATCAAACTTTTTCAGTAAAATTTACACCAGAGTACATACACGAAGAAATGAAAAAAATGTATTTGAAATGTTTACTAAAATGTATTTATTTTCCAGTATTCTTAACCTATTTTATTCTTTCCTTAAATTTAATATATGACGCAGAACAGCTTATATCAGACAATTTAGATTTCTTTCATTTTTGTAAAAATCTACGACCTTACATGCTTACCCTCTATTGAAGCACATGATACATGTTGTTATTTGAATGTTTTTGAATTGGATTTAGTGCCTCTATGAAGGACAAAATTTTGATGGTACATATTTTACTTCGTTGTTCTGTAGGAGCTAGTTTAACAAGAGATGTAGGATCACTACATGACATTTTTAGAACAAATATTTTGAGACTGTTATGCTCTGTTTTGATTTCATTGTGGAATATCTAAAAGTTAAATGAAAACAAACATTCTTTTGCTTGTGAATCTTTTAGTCCATAAGGTTGTAAAAGTGGGTAGCTGATCGCTGAAAGAAGGAATCAAGCCTATGAAAGTTAAGGCTAAGAAAGAAATATTTGTGAAAAAATATGATGTATCTCAAGAAAAAGCAAGTGCCTATACGGTTTGGGAAAAGCGGCGTCCTAGACTCTGCCAGGGTATAACACTGTGTGCTTAAACTGCTTAAGTGTTGCCGGCTCCTAATTTTTTAAAGAGTTGACTCCTGAATCTTTTCCCTTGTTTAGGTATATTTGCAAGAATATAAGCACTCCACTACCTATAAACAGCTTCCAATGACATGCGTCTCAAATAGCCTTTGATAACCAGTCCATCCTTCAGGTGTGGCTCAGATATATTCTCTGGCGTTCATTGTTTTTGTTTTAAATTTAAAATTAATAAAAAAAAATATATCCTAGGTCGGAGAATCGAACCTTCAACCATCGACTCTAAACTCCAATGCTGAACGACTGAGCTAACAAGCAGATACAACTTTTGTGGTAGATAAGGATTTATAATAATTACTTTAAATTAAAGTTTCTGTGAAAAGAACAACCTTTACATGTTGTACGCATTATTTTGCAAATATTGTTTCAAAATGTTCAACTTTATAAAGATTTTAATACTTTATATTGTTTGAAACTCTCTTAATTAAAATAAATGTTTAGTGCTTCAATTATAGTTGACCCTTAAAAATCTAAATATAGTAGTGCTCATATAAGTTAAAAATAGATGACACCCTGTTGCAACAGTTATCGTTATTTGAAGAGTTGACCTTTGAAAAAAGTGTTCTCGTTATATAACTATATAGATAACTCATTTAATGTTTAAATA
Source organism: Biomphalaria glabrata (assembly GCF_947242115.1). Taxonomy (NCBI): domain Eukaryota; kingdom Metazoa; phylum Mollusca; class Gastropoda; family Planorbidae; genus Biomphalaria; species Biomphalaria glabrata. The sequence continues at coordinate 34,999,337 of NC_074723.1, forward strand.
ATCCAATTTTGCATTTTTTATTCTCAAAAATGTTTTAGCTACTTAAATAGGTAAAAAGGTATTAAAGTAATAAAGGTATTTTAAGTTTCTATTTAAAATAAAATTATCAAAGAAAATTATCGATTACTATCAATATTATAAAATATTTACAGATTTTTAACTACTTACCATTTCTATGACAAACCAATTTTAGGATTAACAATATTTAGTATATAAATAGCAAAATGGAAAACAACCAATTTTTCGCAACTATCAAAGAAAGTACAAAATCAACCTTCTTTTAATTTTGTTGTCGTTCTTGATATTATAGACTCCTAGCTTGCATTGTAGAGTTGCTACGGGGCATCAAACTTTTTCAGTAAAATTTACACCAGAGTACATACACGAAGAAATGAAAAAAATGTATTTGAAATGTTTACTAAAATGTATTTATTTTCCAGTATTCTTAACCTATTTTATTCTTTCCTTAAATTTAATATATGAAGCAGAACAGCTTATATCAGACAATTTAGATTTCTTTCATTTTTGTAAAAATCTACGACCTTACATGCTTACCCTCTATTGAAGCACATGATACATGTTGTTATTTGAATGTTTTTGAATTGGATTTAGTGCCTCTATGAAGGACAAAATTTTGATGGTACATATTTTACTTCGTTGTTCTGTAGGAGCTAGTTTAACAAGAGATGTAGGATCACTACATGACATTTTTAGAACAAATATTTTGAGACTGTTATGCTCTGTTTTGATTTCATTGTGGAATATCTAAAAGTTAAATGAAAACAAACATTCTTTTGCTTGTGAATCTTTTAGTCCATAAGGTTGTAAAAGTGGGTAGCTGATCGCTGAAAGAAGGAATCAAGCCTATGAAAGTTAAGGCTAAGAAAGAAATATTTGTGAAAAAATATGATGTATCTCAAGAAAAAGCAAGTGCCTATACGGTTTGGGAAAAGCGGCGTCCTAGACTCTGCCAGGGTATAACACTGTGTGCTTAAACTGCTTAAGTGTTGCCGGCTCCTAATTTTTTAAAGAGTTGACTCCTGAATCTTTTCCCATGTTTAGGTATATTTGCAAGAATATAAGCACTCCACTACCTATAAACAGCTTCCAATGACATGCGTCTCAAATAGCCTTTGATAACCAGTCCATCCTTCAGGTGTGGCTCAGATATATTCTCTGGCGTTCATTGTTTTTGTTTTAAATTTAAAATTAATAAAAAAAAATATATCCTAGGTCGGAGAATCGAACCTTCAACCATCGACTCTAAACTCCAATGCTGAACGACTGAGCTAACAAGCAGATACAACTTTTGTGGTAGATAAGGATTTATAATAATTACTTTAAATTAAAGTTTCTGTGAAAAGAACAACCTTTACATGTTGTACGCATTATTTTGCAAATATTGTTTCAAAATGTTCAACTTTATAAAGATTTTAATACTTTATATTGTTTGAAACTCTCTTAATTAAAATAAATGTTTAGTGCTTCAATTATAGTTGACCCTTAAAAATCTAAATATAGTAGTGCTCATATAAGTTAAAAATAGATGACACCCTGTTGCAACAGTTATCGTTATTTGAAGAGTCGACCTTTGAAAAAAGTGTTCTCGTTATATAACTATATAGATAACTCATTTAATGTTTAAATAATCCAATTTTGCATTTTTTATTCTCAAAAATGTTTTAGCTACTTAAATAGGTAAAAAGGTATTAAAGTAATAAAGGTATTTTAAGTTTCTATTTAAAATAAAATTATCAAAGAAAATTATCAATTACTATCAATATTATAAAATATTTACAGATTTTTAACTACTTACCATTTCTATGACAAACCAATTTTAGGATTAACAATATTTGGTATATAAATAGCAAAATGGAAAACAACCAATTTTACGCAAATATTCAAAAAAGTAAAAAATCAACCTTCTTTTAATTTTGTTGTCGTTCTTGATATTATAGACTCCTAGCTTGCATTGTAGAGTTGCTACGGGGCATCAAACTTTTTCAGTAAAATTTACACCAGAGTACATACACGAAGAAATGAAAAAAATGTATTTGAAATGTTTACTAAAATGTATTTATTTTCCAGTATTCTTAACCTATTTTATTCTTTCCTTAAATTTAATATATGACGCAGAACAGCTTATATCAGACAATTTAGATTTCTTTCATTTTTGTAAAAATCTACGACCTTACATGCTTACCCTCTATTGAAGCACATGATACATGTTGTTATTTGAATGTTTTTGAATTGGATTTAGTGCCTCTATGAAGGACAAAATTTTGATGGTACATATTTTACTTCGTTGTTCTGTAGGAGCTAGTTTAACAAGAGATGTAGGATCACTACATGACATTTTTAGAACAAATATTTTGAGACTGTTATGCTCTGTTTTGATTTCATTGTGGAATATCTAAAAGTTAAATGAAAACAAACATTCTTCTGCTTGTGAATCTTTTAGTCCATAAGGATGTAAAAGTGGGTAGCTGATCGCTGAAAGAAGGAATCAAGCCTATGAAAGTTAAGGCTAAGAAAGAAATATTTGTGAAAAAATATGATGTATCTCAAGAAAAAGCAAGTGCCTATACGGTTTGGGAAAAGCGGCGTCCTAGACTCTGCCAGGGTATAACACTGTGTGCTTAAACTGCTTAACTGTTGCCGGCTCCTAATTTTTTAAAGAGTTGACTCCTGAATCTTTTCCCATGTTTAGGTATATTTGCAAGAATATAAGCACTCCACTACCTATAAACAGCTTCCAATGACATGCGTCTCAAATAGCCTTTGATAACCAGTCCATCCTTCAGGTGTGGCTCAGATATATTCTCTGGCGTTCATTGTTTTTGTTTTAAATTTAAAATTAATAAAAAAAAATATATCCTAGGTCGGAGAATCGAACCTTCAACCATCGACTCTAAACTCCAATGCTGAACGACTGAGCTAACAAGCAGATACAACTTTTGTGGTAGATAAGGATTTATAATAATTACTTTAAATTAAAGTTTCTGTGAAAAGAACAACCTTTACATGTTGTACGCATTATTTTGCAAATATTGTTTCAAAATGTTCAACTTTATAAAGATTTTAATACTTTATATTGTTTGAAACTCTCTTAATTAAAATAAATGTTTAGTGCTTCAATTATAGTTGACCCTTAAAAATCTAAATATAGTAGTGCTCATATAAGTTAAAAATAGATGACACCCTGTTGCAACAGTTATCGTTATTTGAAGAGTTGACCTTTGAAAAAAGTGTTCTCGTTATATAACTATATAGATAACTCATTTAATGTTTAAATAATCCAATTTTGCATTTTTTATTCTCAAAAATGTTTTAGCTACTTAAATAGGTAAAAAGGTATTAAAGTAATAAAGGTATTTTAAGTTTCTATTTAAAATAAAATTATCAAAGAAAATTATCGATTACTATCAATATTATAAAATATTTACAGATTTTTAACTACTTACCATTTCTATGACAAACCAATTTTAGGATTAACAATATTTAGTATATAAATAGCAAAATGGAAAACAACCATTTTACGCAACTATTCAAAAAAGTACAAAATCAACCTTCTTTTAATTTTGTTGTCGTTCTTGATATTATAGACTCCTAGCTTGCATTGTAGGGTTGCTACGGGGCATCAAACTTTTTCAGTAAAATTTACACCAGAGTACATACACGAAGAAATGAAAAAAATGTATTTGAAATGTTTACTAAAATGTATTTATTTTCCAGTATTCTTAACCTATTTTATTCTTTCCTTAAATTTAATATATGACGCAGAACAGCTTATATCAGACAATTTAGATTTCTTTCATTTTTGTAAAAATCTACGACCTTACATGCTTACCCTCTATTGAAGCACATGATACATGTTGTTATTTGAATGTTTTTGAATTGGATTTAGTGCCTCTATGAAGGACAAAATTTTGATGGTACATATTTTACTTCGTTGTTCTGTAGGAGCTAGTTTAACAAGAGATGTAGGATCACTACATGACATTTTTAGAACAAATATTTTGAGACTGTTATGCTCTGTTTTGATTTCATTGTGGAATATCTAAAAGTTAAATGAAAACAAACATTCTTTTGCTTGTGAATCTTTTAGTCCATAAGGTTGTAAAAGTGGGTAGCTGATCGCTGAAAGAAGGAATCAAGCCTATGAAAGTTAAGGCTAAGAAAGAAATATTTGTGAAAAAATATGATGTATCTCAAGAAAAAGCAAGTGCCTATACGGTTTGGGAAAAGCGGCGTCCTAGACTCTGCCAGGGTATAACACTGTGTGCTTAAACTGCTTAACTGTTGCCGGCTCCTAATTTTTTAAAGAGTTGACTCCTGAATCTTTTCCCATGTTTAGGTATATTTGCAAGAATATAAGCACTCCACTACCTATAAACAGCTTCCAATGACATGCGTCTCAAATAGCCTTTGATAACCAGTCCATCCTTCAGGTGTGGCTCAGATATATTCTCTGGCGTTCATTGTTTTTGTTTTAAATTTAAAATTAATAAAAAAAAATATATCCTAGGTCGGAGAATCGAACCTTCAACCATCGACTCTAAACTCCAATGCTGAACGACTGAGCTAACAAGCAGATACAACTTTTGTGGTAGATAAGGATTTATAATAATTACTTTAAATTAAAGTTTCTGTGAAAAGAACAACCTTTACATGTTGTACGCATTATTTTGCAAATATTGTTTCAAAATGTTCAACTTTATAAAGATTTTAATACTTTATATTGTTTGAAACTCTCTTAATTAAAATAAATGTTTAGTGCTTCAATTATAGTTGACCCTTAAAAATCTAAATATAGTAGTGCTCATATAAGTTAAAAATAGATGACACCCTGTTGCAACAGTTATCGTTATTTGAAGAGTTGACCTTTGAAAAAAGTGTTCTCGTTATATAACTATATAGATAACTCATTTAATGTTTAAATAATCCAATTTTGCATTTTTTATTCTCAAAAATGTTTTAGCTACTTAAATAGGTAAAAAGGTATTAAAGTAATAAAGGTATTTTAAGTTTCTATTTAAAATAAAATTATCAAAGAAAATTATCGATTACTATCAATATTATAAAATATTTACAGATTTTTAACTACTTACCATTTCTATGACAAACCAATTTTAGGATTAACAATATTTAGTATATAAATAGCAAAATGGAAAACAACCATTTTACGCAACTATTCAAAAAAGTACAAAATCAACCTTCTTTTAATTTTGTTGTCGTTCTTGATATTATAGACTCCTAGCTTGCATTGTAGGGTTGCTACGGGGCATCAAACTTTTTCAGTAAAATTTACACCAGAGTACATACACGAAGAAATGAAAAAAATGTATTTGAAATGTTTACTAAAATGTATTTATTTTCCAGTATTCTTAACCTATTTTATTCTTTCCTTAAATTTAATATATGACGCAGAACAGCTTATATCAGACAATTTAGATTTCTTTCATTTTTGTAAAAATCTACGACCTTACATGCTTACCCTCTATTGAAGCACATGATACATGTTGTTATTTGAATGTTTTTGAATTGGATTTAGTGCCTCTATGAAGGACAAAATTTTGATGGTACATATTTTACTTCGTTGTTCTGTAGGAGCTAGTTTAACAAGAGATGTAGGATCACTACATGACATTTTTAGAACAAATATTTTGAGACTGTTATGCTCTGTTTTGATTTCATTGTGGAATATCTAAAAGTTAAATGAAAACAAACATTCTTTTGCTTGTGAATCTTTTAGTCCATAAGGTTGTAAAAGTGGGTAGCTGATCGCTGAAAGAAGGAATCAAGCCTATGAAAGTTAAGGCTAAGAAAGAAATATTTGTGAAAAAATATGATGTATCTCAAGAAAAAGCAAGTGCCTATACGGTTTGGGAAAAGCGGCGTCCTAGACTCTGCCAGGGTATAACACTGTGTGCTTAAACTGCTTAAGTGTTGCCGGCTCCTAATTTTTTAAAGAGTTGACTCCTGAATCTTTTCCCTTGTTTAGGTATATTTGCAAGAATATAAGCACTCCACTACCTATAAACAGCTTCCAATGACATGCGTCTCAAATAGCCTTTGATAACCAGTCCATCCTTCAGGTGTGGCTCAGATATATTCTCTGGCGTTCATTGTTTTTGTTTTAAATTTAAAATTAATAAAAAAAAATATATCCTAGGTCGGAGAATCGAACCTTCAACCATCGACTCTAAACTCCAATGCTGAACGACTGAGCTAACAAGCAGATACAACTTTTGTGGTAGATAAGGATTTATAATAATTACTTTAAATTAAAGTTTCTGTGAAAAGAACAACCTTTACATGTTGTACGCATTATTTTGCAAATATTGTTTCAAAATGTTCAACTTTATAAAGATTTTAATACTTTATATTGTTTGAAACTCTCTTAATTAAAATAAATGTTTAGTGCTTCAATTATAGTTGACCCTTAAAAATCTAAATATAGTAGTGCTCATATAAGTTAAAAATAGATGACACCCTGTTGCAACAGTTATCGTTATTTGAAGAGTTGACCTTTGAAAAAAGTGTTCTCGTTATATAACTATATAGATAACTCATTTAATGTTTAAATAATCCAATTTTGCATTTTTTATTCTCAAAAATGTTTTAGCTACTTAAATAGGTAAAAAGGTATTAAAGTAATAAAGGTATTTTAAGTTTCTATTTAAAATAAAATTATCAAAGAAAATTATCGATTACTATCAATATTATAAAATATTTACAGATTTTTAACTACTTACCATTTCTATGACAAACCAATTTTAGGATTAACAATATTTAGTATATAAATAGCAAAATGGAAAACAACCAATTTTTCGCAACTATCAAAGAAAGTACAAAATCAACCTTCTTTTAATTTTGTTGTCGTTCTTGATATTATAGACTCCTAGCTTGCATTGTAGAGTTGCTACGGGGCATCAAACTTTTTCAGTAAAATTTACACCAGAGTACATACACGAAGAAATGAAAAAAATGTATTTGAAATGTTTACTAAAATGTATTTATTTTCCAGTATTCTTAACCTATTTTATTCTTTCCTTAAATTTAATATATGAAGCAGAACAGCTTATATCAGACAATTTAGATTTCTTTCATTTTTGTAAAAATCTACGACCTTACATGCTTACCCTCTATTGAAGCACATGATACATGTTGTTATTTGAATGTTTTTGAATTGGATTTAGTGCCTCTATGAAGGACAAAATTTTGATGGTACATATTTTACTTCGTTGTTCTGTAGGAGCTAGTTTAACAAGAGATGTAGGATCACTACATGACATTTTTAGAACAAATATTTTGAGACTGTTATGCTCTGTTTTGATTTCATTGTGGAATATCTAAAAGTTAAATGAAAACAAACATTCTTTTGCTTGTGAATCTTTTAGTCCATAAGGTTGTAAAAGTGGGTAGCTGATCGCTGAAAGAAGGAATCAAGCCTATGAAAGTTAAGGCTAAGAAAGAAATATTTGTGAAAAAATATGATGTATCTCAAGAAAAAGCAAGTGCCTATACGGTTTGGGAAAAGCGGCGTCCTAGACTCTGCCAGGGTATAACACTGTGTGCTTAAACTGCTTAAGTGTTGCCGGCTCCTAATTTTTTAAAGAGTTGACTCCTGAATCTTTTCCCATGTTTAGGTATATTTGCAAGAATATAAGCACTCCACTACCTATAAACAGCTTCCAATGACATGCGTCTCAAATAGCCTTTGATAACCAGTCCATCCTTCAGGTGTGGCTCAGATATATTCTCTGGCGTTCATTGTTTTTGTTTTAAATTTAAAATTAATAAAAAAAAATATATCCTAGGTCGGAGAATCGAACCTTCAACCATCGACTCTAAACTCCAATGCTGAACGACTGAGCTAACAAGCAGATACAACTTTTGTGGTAGATAAGGATTTATAATAATTACTTTAAATTAAAGTTTCTGTGAAAAGAACAACCTTTACATGTTGTACGCATTATTTTGCAAATATTGTTTCAAAATGTTCAACTTTATAAAGATTTTAATACTTTATATTGTTTGAAACTCTCTTAATTAAAATAAATGTTTAGTGCTTCAATTATAGTTGACCCTTAAAAATCTAAATATAGTAGTGCTCATATAAGTTAAAAATAGATGACACCCTGTTGCAACAGTTATCGTTATTTGAAGAGTTGACCTTTGAAAAAAGTGTTCTCGTTATATAACTATATAGATAACTCATTTAATGTTTAAATAATCCAATTTTGCATTTTTTATTCTCAAAAATGTTTTAGCTACTTAAATAGGTAAAAAGGTATTAAAGTAATAAAGGTATTTTAAGTTTCTATTTAAAATAAAATTATCAAAGAAAATTATCGATTACTATCAATATTATAAAATATTTACAGATTTTTAACTACTTACCATTTCTATGACAAACCAATTTTAGGATTAACAATATTTAGTATATAAATAGCAAAATGGAAAACAACCAATTTTACGCAACTATTCAAAAAAGTAAAAAATCAACCTTCTTTTAATTTTGTTGTCGTTCTTGATATTATAGACTCCTAGCTTGCATTGTAGAGTTGCTACGGGGCATCAAACTTTTTCAGTAAAATTTACACCAGAGTACATACACGAAGAAATGAAAAAAATGTATTTGAAATGTTTACTAAAATGTATTTATTTTCCAGTATTCTTAACCTATTTTATTCTTTCCTTAAATTTAATATATGACGCAGAACAGCTTATATCAGACAATTTAGATTTCTTTCATTTTTGTAAAAATCTACGACCTTACATGCTTACCCTCTATTGAAGCACATGATACATGTTGTTATTTGAATGTTTTTGAATTGGATTTAGTGCCTCTATGAAGGACAAAATTTTGATGGTACATATTTTACTTCGTTGTTCTGTAGGAGCTAGTTTAACAAGAGATGTAGGATCACTACATGACATTTTTAGAACAAATATTTTGAGACTGTTATGCTCTGTTTTGATTTCATTGTGGAATATCTAAAAGTTAAATGAAAACAAACATTCTTTTGCTTGTGAATCTTTTAGTCCATAAGGTTGTAAAAGTGGGTAGCTGATCGCTGAAAGAAGGAATCAAGCCTATGAAAGTTAAGGCTAAGAAAGAAATATTTGTGAAAAAATATGATGTATCTCAAGAAAAAGCAAGTGCCTATACGGTTTGGGAAAAGCGGCGTCCTAGACTCTGCCAGGGTATAACACTGTGTGCTTAAACTGCTTAACTGTTGCCGGCTCCTAATTTTTTAAAGAGTTGACTCCTGAATCTTTTCCCATGTTTAGGTATATTTGCAAGAATATAAGCACTCCACTACCTATAAACAGCTTCCAATGACATGCGTCTCAAATAGCCTTTGATAACCAGTCCATCCTTCAGGTGTGGCTCAGATATATTCTCTGGCGTTCATTGTTTTTGTTTTAAATTTAAAATTAATAAAAAAAAATATATCCTAGGTCGGAGAATCGAACCTTCAACCATCGACTCTAAACTCCAATGCTGAACGACTGAGCTAACAAGCAGATACAACTTTTGTGGTAGATAAGGATTTATAATAATTACTTTAAATTAAAGTTTCTGTGAAAAGAACAACCTTTACATGTTGTACGCATTATTTTGCAAATATTGTTTCAAAATGTTCAACTTTATAAAGATTTTAATACTTTATATTGTTTGAAACTCTCTTAATTAAAATAAATGTTTAGTGCTTCAATTATAGTTGACCCTTAAAAATCTAAATATAGTAGTGCTCATATAAGTTAAAAATAGATGACACCCTGTTGCAACAGTTATCGTTATTTGAAGAGTTGACCTTTGAAAAAAGTGTTCTCGTTATATAACTATATAGATAACTCATTTAATGTTTAAATAATCCAATTTTGCATTTTTTATTCTCAAAAATGTTTTAGCTACTTAAATAGGTAAAAAGGTATTAAAGTAATAAAGGTATTTTAAGTTTCTATTTAAAATAAAATTATCAAAGAAAATTATCGATTACTATCAATATTATAAAATATTTACAGATTTTTAACTACTTACCATTTCTATGACAAACCAATTTTAGGATTAACAATATTTAGTATATAAATAGCAAAATGGAAAACAACCAATTTTACATAACTATTAAAGAAAGTACAAAATCAACCTTCTTTTAATTTTGTTGTCGTTCTTGATATTATAGACTCCTAGCTTGCATTGTAGGGTTGCTACGGGGCATCAAACTTTTTCAGTAAAATTTACACCAGAGTACAAACACGAAGAAATGAAAAAAATGTATTTGAAATGTTTACTAAAATGTATTTATTTTCCAGTATTCTTAACCTATTTTATTCTTTCCTTAAATTTAATATATGACGCAGAACAGCTTATATCAGACAATTTAGATTTCTTTCATTTTTGTAAAAATCTACGACCTTACATGCTTACCCTCTATTGAAGCACATGATACATGTTGTTATTTGAATGTTTTTGAATTGGATTTAGTGCCTCTATGAAGGACAAAATTTTGATGGTACATATTTTACTTCGTTGTTCTGTAGGAGCTAGTTTAACAAGAGATGTAGGATCACTACATGACATTTTTAGAACAAATATTTTGAGACTGTTATGCTCTGTTTTGATTTCATTGTGGAATATCTAAAAGTTAAATGAAAACAAACATTCTTTTGCTTGTGAATCTTTTAGTCCATAAGGTTGTAAAAGTGGGTAGCTGATCGCTGAAAGAAGGAATCAAGCCTATGAAAGTTAAGGCTAAGAAAGAAATATTTGTGAAAAAATATGATGTATCTCAAGAAAAAGCAAGTGCCTATACGGTTTGGGAAAAGCGGCGTCCTAGACTCTGCCAGGGTATAACACTGTGTGCTTAAACTGCTTAAGTGTTGCCGGCTCCTAATTTTTTAAAGAGTTGACTCCTGAATCTTTTCCCATGTTTAGGTATATTTGCAAGAATATAAGCACTCCACTACCTATAAACAGCTTCCAATGACATGCGTCTCAAATAGCCTTTGATAACCAGTCCATCCTTCAGGTGTGGCTCAGATATATTCTCTGGCGTTCATTGTTTTTGTTTTAAATTTAAAATTAATAAAAAAAAATATATCCTAGGTCGGAGAATCGAACCTTCAACCATCGACTCTAAACTCCAATGCTGAACGACTGAGCTAACAAGCAGATACAACTTTTGTGGTAGATAAGGATTTATAATAATTACTTTAAATTAAAGTTTCTGTGAAAAGAACAACCTTTACATGTTGTACGCATTATTTTGCAAATATTGTTTCAAAATGTTCAACTTTATAAAGATTTTAATACTTTATATTGTTTGAAACTCTCTTAATTAAAATAAATGTTTAGTGCTTCAATTATAGTTGACCCTTAAAAATCTAAATATAGTAGTGCTCATATAAGTTAAAAATAGATGACACCCTGTTGCAACAGTTATCGTTATTTGAAGAGTTGACCTTTGAAAAAAGTGTTCTCGTTATATAACTATATAGATAACTCATTTAATGTTTAAATAATCCAATTTTGCATTTTTTATTCTCAAAAATGTTTTAGCTACTTAAATAGGTAAAAAGGTATTAAAGTAATAAAGGTATTTTAAGTTTCTATTTAAAATAAAATTATCAAAGAAAATTATCGATTACTATCAATATTATAAAATATTTACAGATTTTTAACTACTTACCATTTCTATGACAAACCAATTTTAGGATTAACAATATTTAGTATATAAATAGCAAAATGGAAAACAACCATTTTACGCAACTATTCAAAAAAGTAAAAAATCAACCTTCTTTTAATTTTGTTGTCGTTCTTGATATTATAGACTCCTAGCTTGCATTGTAGGGTTGCTACGGGGCATCAAACTTTTTCAGTAAAATTTACACCAGAGTACATACACGAAGAAATGAAAAAAATGTATTTGAAATGTTTACTAAAATGTATTTATTTTCCAGTATTCTTAACCTATTTTATTCTTTCCTTAAATTTAATATATGACGCAGAACAGCTTATATCAGACAATTTAGATTTCTTTCATTTTTGTAAAAATCTACGACCTTACATGCTTACCCTCTATTGAAGCACATGATACATGTTGTTATTTGAATGTTTTTGAATTGGATTTAGTGCCTCTATGAAGGACAAAATTTTGATGGTACATATTTTACTTCGTTGTTCTGTAGGAGCTAGTTTAACAAGAGATGTAGGATCACTACATGACATTTTTAGAACAAATATTTTGAGACTGTTATGCTCTGTTTTGATTTCATTGTGGAATATCTAAAAGTTAAATGAAAACAAACATTCTTTTGCTTGTGAATCTTTTAGTCCATAAGGTTGTAAAAGTGGGTAGCTGATCGCTGAAAGAAGGAATCAAGCCTATGAAAGTTAAGGCTAAGAAAGAAATATTTGTGAAAAAATATGATGTATCTCAAGAAAAAGCAAGTGCCTATACGGTTTGGGAAAAGCGGCGTCCTAGACTCTGCCAGGGTATAACACTGTGTGCTTAAACTGCTTAAGTGTTGCCGGCTCCTAATTTTTTAAAGAGTTGACTCCTGAATCTTTTCCCATGTTTAGGTATATTTGCAAGAATATAAGCACTCCACTACCTATAAACAGCTTCCAATGACATGCGTCTCAAATAGCCTTTGATAACCAGTCCATCCTTCAGGTGTGGCTCAGATATATTCTCTGGCGTTCATTGTTTTTGTTTTAAATTTAAAATTAATAAAAAAAAATATATCCTAGGTCGGAGAATCGAACCTTCAACCATCGACTCTAAACTCCAATGCTGAACGACTGAGCTAACAAGCAGATACAACTTTTGTGGTAGATAAGGATTTATAATAATTACTTTAAATTAAAGTTTCTGTGAAAAGAACAACCTTTACATGTTGTACGCATTATTTTGCAAATATTGTTTCAAAATGTTCAACTTTATAAAGATTTTAATACTTTATATTGTTTGAAACTCTCTTAATTAAAATAAATGTTTAGTGCTTCAATTATAGTTGACCCTTAAAAATCTAAATATAGTAGTGCTCATATAAGTTAAAAATAGATGACACCCTGTTGCAACAGTTATCGTTATTTGAAGAGTTGACCTTTGAAAAAAGTGTTCTCGTTATATAACTATATAGATAACTCATTTAATGTTTAAATAATCCAATTTTGCATTTTTTATTCTCAAAAATGTTTTAGCTACTTAAATAGGTAAAAAGGTATTAAAGTAATAAAGGTATTTTAAGTTTCTATTTAAAATAAAATTATCAAAGAAAATTATCGATTACTATCAATATTATAAAATATTTACAGATTTTTAACTACTTACCATTTCTATGACAAACCAATTTTAGGATTAACAATATTTAGTATATAAAAAGCAAGATGGAAATCAACCAATTCAATGTAACTACTTAAGAAAGTACAAAATCAACCTTCTTTTAATTTTGTTGTCGTTCTTGATATTATAGACTCCTAGCTTGCATTGTAGGGTTGCTACGGGGCATCAAACTTTTTCAGTAAAATTTACACCAGAGTACATACACGAAGAAATGAAAAAAATGTATTTGAAATGTTTACTAAAATGTATTTATTTTCCAGTATTCTTAACCTATTTTATTCTTTCCTTAAATTTAATATATGACGCAGAACAGCTTATATCAGACAATTTAGATTTCTTTCATTTTTGTAAAAATCTACGACCTTACATGCTTACCCTCTATTGAAGCACATGATACATGTTGTTATTTGAATGTTTTTGAATTGGATTTAGTGCCTCTATGAAGGACAAAATTTTGATGGTACATATTTTACTTCGTTGTTCTGTAGGAGCTAGTTTAACAAGAGATGTAGGATCACTACATGACATTTTTAGAACAAATATTTTGAGACTGTTATGCTCTGTTTTGATTTCATTGTGGAATATCTAAAAGTTAAATGAAAACAAACATTCTTTTGCTTGTGAATCTTTTAGTCCATAAGGTTGTAAAAGTGGGTAGCTGATCGCTGAAAGAAGGAATCAAGCCTATGAAAGTTAAGGCTAAGAAAGAAATATTTGTGAAAAAATATGATGTATCTCAAGAAAAAGCAAGTGCCTATACGGTTTGGGAAAAGCGGCGTCCTAGACTCTGCCAGGGTATAACACTGTGTGCTTAAACTGCTTAACTGTTGCCGGCTCCTAATTTTTTAAAGAGTTGACTCCTGAATCTTTTCCCATGTTTAGGTATATTTGCAAGAATATAAGCACTCCACTACCTATAAACAGCTTCCAATGACATGCGTCTCAAATAGCCTTTGATAACCAGTCCATCCTTCAGGTGTGGCTCAGATATATTCTCTGGCGTTCATTGTTTTTGTTTTAAATTTAAAATTAATAAAAAAAAATATATCCTAGGTCGGAGAATCGAACCTTCAACCATCGACTCTAAACTCCAATGCTGAACGACTGAGCTAACAAGCAGATACAACTTTTGTGGTAGATAAGGATTTATAATAATTACTTTAAATTAAAGTTTCTGTGAAAAGAACAACCTTTACATGTTGTACGCATTATTTTGCAAATATTGTTTCAAAATGTTCAACTTTATAAAGATTTTAATACTTTATATTGTTTGAAACTCTCTTAATTAAAATAAATGTTTAGTGCTTCAATTATAGTTGACCCTTAAAAATCTAAATATAGTAGTGCTCATATAAGTTAAAAATAGATGACACCCTGTTGCAACAGTTATCGTTATTTGAAGAGTTGACCTTTGAAAAAAGTGTTCTCGTTATATAACTATATAGATAACTCATTTAATGTTTAAATAATCCAATTTTGCATTTTTTATTCTCAAAAATGTTTTAGCTACTTAAATAGGTAAAAAGGTATTAAAGTAATAAAGGTATTTTAAGTTTCTATTTAAAATAAAATTATCAAAGAAAATTATCGATTACTATCAATATTATAAAATATTTACAGATTTTTAACTACTTACCATTTCTATGACAAACCAATTTTAGGATTAACAATATTTAGTATATAAATAGCAAAATGGAAAACAACCAATATTTCGCAACTATCAAAGAAAGTACAAAATCAACCTTCTTTTAATTTTGTTGTCGTTCTTGATATTATAGACTCCTAGCTTGCATTGTAGGGTTGCTACGGGGCATCAAACTTTTTCAGTAAAATTTACACCAGAGTACATACACGAAGAAATGAAAAAAATGTATTTGAAATGTTTACTAAAATGTATTTATTTTCCAGTATTCTTAACCTATTTTATTCTTTCCTTAAATTTAATATATGACGCAGAACAGCTTATATCAGACAATTTAGATTTCTTTCATTTTTGTAAAAATCTACGACCTTACATGCTTACCCTCTATTGAAGCACATGATACATGTTGTTATTTGAATGTTTTTGAATTGGATTTAGTGCCTCTATGAAGGACAAAATTTTGATGGTACATATTTTACTTCGTTGTTCTGTAGGAGCTAGTTTAACAAGAGATGTAGGATCACTACATGACATTTTTAGAACAAATATTTTGAGACTGTTATGCTCTGTTTTGATTTCATTGTGGAATATCTAAAAGTTAAATGAAAACAAACATTCTTTTGCTTGTGAATCTTTTAGTCCATAAGGTTGTAAAAGTGGGTAGCTGATCGCTGAAAGAAGGAATCAAGCCTATGAAAGTTAAGGCTAAGAAAGAAATATTTGTGAAAAAATATGATGTATCTCAAGAAAAAGCAAGTGCCTATACGGTTTGGGAAAAGCGGCGTCCTAGACTCTGCCAGGGTATAACACTGTGTGCTTAAACTGCTTAAGTGTTGCCGGCTCCTAATTTTTTTAAGAGTTGACTCCTGAATCTTTTCCCATGTTTAGGTATATTTGCAAGAATATAAGCACTCCACTACCTATAAACAGCTTCCAATGACATGCGTCTCAAATAGCCTTTGATAACCAGTCCATCCTTCAGGTGTGGCTCAGATATATTCTCTGGCGTTCATTGTTTTTGTTTTAAATTTAAAATTAATAAAAAAAAATATATCCTAGGTCGGAGAATCGAACCTTCAACCATCGACTCTAAACTCCAATGCTGAACGACTGAGCTAACAAGCAGATACAACTTTTGTGGTAGATAAGGATTTATAATAATTACTTTAAATTAAAGTTTCTGTGAAAAGAACAACCTTTACATGTTGTACGCATTATTTTGCAAATATTGTTTCAAAATGTTCAACTTTATAAAGATTTTAATACTTTATATTGTTTGAAACTCTCTTAATTAAAATAAATGTTTAGTGCTTCAATTATAGTTGACCCTTAAAAATCTAAATATAGTAGTGCTCATATAAGTTAAAAATAGATGACACCCTGTTGCAACAGTTATCGTTATTTGAAGAGTTGACCTTTGAAAAAAGTGTTCTCGTTATATAACTATATAGATAACTCATTTAATGTTTAAATAATCCAATTTTGCATTTTTTATTCTCAAAAATGTTTTAGCTACTTAAATAGGTAAAAAGGTATTAAAGTAATAAAGGTATTTTAAGTTTCTATTTAAAATAAAATTATCAAAGAAAATTATCGATTACTATCAATATTATAAAATATTTACAGATTTTTAACTACTTACCATTTCTATGACAAACCAATTTTAGGATTAACAATATTTAGTATATAAATAGCAAAATGGAAAACAACCATTTTACGCAACTATTCAAAAAAGTACAAAATCAACCTTCTTTTAATTTTGTTTTTTTTTTAGCTTTTTAGCTTTTGACTTCAGTTGAGCTGTTTACATCCTAGGAATCCTTGGGCCTTTGCCTCTTTTCTTTGCCTCTTTTTTGGGCATTGCCTCTTTTTTGGGCTATTGGCCTCTTTATTGGGCTTTTTTTTTAATTTTTTTTTTTTTATTTTTTATTTTTTTTTTTTATAAAAAAAAGTGCATATTTTATTAGTAAGCGTACAATCTACGTAGTTACATTTTAAAGTACAATGAATTTAAAACATAGCAATGCATATAGTTACATTTAGGTTGTCATAATATTTTAATGTTTTAAATTGCTTTGTATATGGCATTATTTTTTTCCAATAGTATATAATGAATATTTTTGAAATTTAAGGTCTTAAAATATATGTGGTGAGAATGTCTACAATAGGTAATTAGATAGAAACAATCAAAGAGTGAAAGTAGAAACTTAAATGATATTAAAACATTTTAAACATCGTAGTCACATTTTTTTCCACTTTGTCTACATTGCTTATGGTTGTTTCTTTATGCTTTGCTACATTACCCCCGTTCTTTATATTAACTTCTATCAAACATACATACACATCTATGTGTGTACACACTTATGCGAACATAGGCATTTAAACTTTTATATTGTTTCTTTTGTTGTCTCCCTTTTAAAGACAATTTTTGATTTCCTCCCTTGAGATTTGGAAAACTACTTCCTCATCATTAAGGTTGAAATCCTGTCTGCTAGAGTCAGTATATCGGGAGTTTCTGTTCAGAAACAATTTCTCTGTGGCTGGTCACAGGGACCAATTAGAGTCGTACTGAAAGTTATTTTATATGTATCTTTTTATCTCTCTATATATGTATATATATATATATATACTTTTTTTTTCTTGAATATTTTCCCCCTTCTTCTTTTTTTTCCCCCTTTTTAAATTTTTCCTCTTCCCCTCTTTAATATATTATTTCTCTGTAGACTGCACAAGCATGCGCAATATTGACAATGGTAGTGGATAATTTTTTTTTTATATTTTTTTTTTACAACTTTTGACAATGAAACTAAATACTAATTTAGTAACAATTTGATGTAGAAGCTTGTTGAGATATGAAGTTATGTTGATGCTCAATATTAGAAAAACAGAAGAAAAATAACATATGTACATACTGTAAACGTCTGCAAGGTAGTAAGAAATAATATATTTGTATGTAGACTGCACAGGTATGCACAATACGGATAGTGGTGGTATTTTTTCAATATTCGTAAAGAAGTCACTATGGACATAATTGTTAAAAAGTACAAATTTATACAAAGAATTGTTTGCTTAGATATCATGTGGTCATGCCTGATTCTCAATACAGTAACAACAGAAGAAAAACAATGTTTACATAAAACGTAAAGGTCTGCCCTTGTTCTTGATTTCTTGGAGTTACTCTTTTCTTTCCCTTTTCTTGGGTTTTCACGTGTTCGCTCCTGGTTCCTCATTGTTTTTTCCGTTCCTTGACTTGACGGCCTAATGTTCCATTTCGATATGATTCTCTGTTTTAATCGAATGAGATCTCTCGTTTTCTCCTGCCTAACTCGCTCGTCTTTGTAGATCAAAACTTTGGTTAAAGTCTTTACAGTCACAAGGTCAAGGCGTGGCCTTCGTGATTGTGTACTGTCTTGAATTGTCTTAACTCTTGTCAATTTTAAGGGGCGATCACTGTTTTTTTTTTATTTGGAGTACTAGCTTTTTTAATGATATGGTTACAGGGTCTTTAAACATATAAAAAGGATCATTTAGGATATATATCTATACACACGCATACACACTCGCATACACATATTCATATATATATTCCCTTTTCTTTAAGTTAATGGACAATCTTGGTATTTTTATGTAGCGCTATATTGTTTCACTTTGCGTTCAATAATTTTCTTAAAAATGTGATCTAATAATACTTTGGCATATTGTTTATTATGGTAGACAATTTGTAAGTAGGTATTCCAGATAAGGTTTCTATATTCTGATAAAATAATTACATTGATGTCTCTTAGTTTTTTATTTATGGCTTTAGGTACTTTGTTAAAGAAAATAGCAGTATTTACATTTGCACAGGTTTGACTGTTTGCGTCAATAATATCTTCTAAAGTTTTTTTTGCTTCCTCAACCAGCTCACATTCACTAAATAAGTGTTTCTCTGGGTTTTGGTTTTCTTTTTTACAAATTGCACAGGTATATTTGGACCCTGTTGTAGTTGAGAGTCTTCCTTTTATTGGGGTCATCCCGAAGAGTAATCTGTAGGCTACTTCTCGTGCTTTGGGTGTTATGTATTTGTTGTGTAAATGCGTGAATGTGTCTGTCCAGTTGGTTGGTTTAACCCCTAACTCCCTGACCCACTTTATTCTAACTTCTAGGTTTTCTTTCAACTTGTCTCTGAGTATAGTGTATATTGTTTTTGAGTCGTGGTGTGTTATGTTTTCATTGCTGGGTAGGTGTCTTGTGAGTGATCTATAGAATGGATGTGTATGGTTACCAAAATGATGGGGTGTGTTGTTTTGAATGGGGAGGAGTTTGTTTAGTCTAAGTCCAAAATAATATAATACTAAGGGGAAGTTATTGGGAGACCTTACTACTTTCCCTACAAATTTTATTCTAAGCGTTTTGATTTTTGTGTGAATGTCTTGTAAGCCTATCCCTCCTTCTTTTTTGTCTTGTATGAGAGTTGTGTGTTTTATGTTCCTTATTGTGTTTTTGAAAATAAAATTTCTGATAGTGGTATTGATGTTGTTTATGAAATTAGGAGGAGGTTCTACTATATTTGCTAAGTAGATTATCTTCGGGATGACCAAGTTGTTTATTAATATAGCTCTCCCAAATATGGTTGTCGCCATGTACTGAAACATTCTAATCACGTTCTTTGTGTGGGCCAGAATCTCCGCCCACTGTTCACGGCAATAGTGTGCTGGGTTGCTAGTCCACACGATGCCACATACTTTTATTTCTTTCTGTATTTTAAGGTTAAAGGGAATGTTGGGGGGGGGGATTTCCCACCTACCTAGTCCCATAATTGAGGATTTATTAATGTTTATTTTGGACCCGCTCGCCCTCCCAAATAATGTAAATTTCTCTATAATTTTAGCTATGTCTTTTTCTGAGGTGGGGAAAAGGGTGGTATCGTCGGCATAAGCCTTAATTTTTACTACGGGGGTTGTACCGGGGATTTTTATTCCTAAAATTTCTTTGTCTAATCTAATATTCTCTAACAGGGGTTCTAGGCAAAGGGTGTATAAAAAGGGGGATAGGGGACAACCTTGCCTAACAGATCTTCTAATAGAAATCTTGGTGCTTAGTGTTTGATTTATTATTAGTTGACTTGTGGCATCGGTGTAGACTAGCTTTATGTATGTTATCAAAGTCTTGTCTATGTCAGTCTTGTCTATTATTTTGAATAAGTAGTCATGGTCAATTCTGTCGAAAGCTTTTTCTTGATCAATGGACATGAGGGCTGCTTTGAAGTCTTTGTCTTTACAGTAATATATGATGTCTCGTAGAAAGTGGTTCAGTTCGTCTATATTTTTTTCCGGGTTGCTACAGTACTGGTCTTGTCCTAGTAGCTGGGGTATAAGGGGCCTAACTCTTAAAAAAATCATTTTGGTCAGCAGTTTATAGTCAGCATTTAAAAGGGAAATGGGTCTAAAGTCACTAGGTGTTGTGTTGTTTTCAGGTTTTTTTGGTAATAGTGTGATGTATGCAAGATTAAAGTCTGCAGGCGTCTGTCCTGTTTCTAACATATCATTGTATAGTCTTAGTAGTAGGGGTCCTATTTGGGAGAAAAAGGTTTTATAGAATTCATATGTCAAACCGTCTGGGCCAGGGGATTTGTTATTTTGTGTTGTGTCTAAAGCAGCCCTCAGCTCCTCTAATGTAAAGGGTCTATTTGTCTTTTGTTTTTCTGATGGAGGTAATGTTTTACAGTGTTTTAGAATTATGTTTTGTGCGTCTGTATCTGTTTGTTCTTCATTATACATGTTGACGAAGTGTTTTGTAAAAATTTCTATAATTTTGTCACTCTCCTGTATTTTGTTTCCTTCTTTGTCTGTTATGTTGTTTATTATTCTATTTTGTTGTGTATTTTGTTCTAGCGCCAAGTATAATTTATTAGGCCCTTCCGACATTTGGGTGTTTTTGCATCTGATTTCGGCTCCTCTATATTTGTGTTTGTATAACTCTTCAAGTTGTGTGGTTAGGTCTGTTTTTTCAATTTCATCCTGCGTTTGAGTAAGCAGATTTTTTATTCTGTTTTCTTCATTTACCCTCTTTGTTTGTTTGATTCTTGCTAAAATTTTGAATTGTTGTTTGATGGAATTTTTAATTATTGTCCACGTCTTGGTTAATTTGTATTCGTTTTCTATGTCTTGTGTTGTTGCTAGCAGGAGTTGGTTTATTACTCTTTGGATTAGTGGGTCTTCCAAAAGGTTGTTGTTTAATTTCCAATGGGATTCTTTTGTTTTTTTTCTTTTTATTATTTTTTTTCCAAGTTCCAAAAGTACACCTTTATGGTCGGAGTAATGTAGGGTTTCTCCTAAATGTGTCACACTAAGTATGTTGGTGTCCGTGGGTGCGTAAAAACGGTCAATTCTGGTTTCAACCTGGTAGGATCTGTGTCTTAATGTAGTTTCCTTGCCATTCGGTTCTAATTTTCTATAAGCATCTACCAGGTGGAAATAGTTTACTATTTCTCCCATGTAGTTGTGTGTTTCTGCTACCGGCTGAGAGGGTGGATATTGTGTGTGTGTGTATTGTTTGTCTAACTGTGCCTCTATAAAGTTAAAATCCCCTCCTATTATTAGTTGTTCTCCTATGTTTATGGTTTGTAGTGTGTCATTGAGGTTTTGGAAAAACTCACGTTTTTCTCTCCCTCTCTGAGCGGGTGCGTAGATATTGACTAGTGTGTATTTCTGTTCTTGTGAAACTACTCTAAGTATTACTACCCTCCCATTGTTGTCGTTGTGAGTGTGTGTGATTTTGTATCTATCGGATGTTTGTAAGATGGCTACCCCCTTATAGTCTCTGCCTAAGCTAAAATAACCTCCCATGAATCCCAAGTGTGTTGTAGTTTGTTTTGCTTGATATGTGGTAGAAGTATTTGTTTCTTGAAGGAAAATAAAATCCGGTTTATATTTTCTAGCGAGATGTACTATGTATTTATGTTTATTATTTAAGCTACGGATGTTAAGAGTTAAGATTTTAATGTCTGCCATGAATACGTGATGATGGGTTGTGTGTATATGAGTGTGGGTGTGTATGAATGTTTGTGGTCATTTTATAAAATGTTTTTCATTAACCTGTTTTGTTGTTTATTTACTGTATGGATGTGGGGCTTCCCCCCTCGTCTATTACTAATTTAGTCGAGGAGTCGGAAGAATTCTCCTCGATCTCCCCCTCTTCTTCCCCTCTCTCTTCCTCCAACCGAGGATCTTCATTCGTCCTCTCTAGCTGTGTGTCCCCGTTAGGGTCGTCTGAAGAGGAGGATAGCGTTCTTTTTCTTGTCAATTTGGTTGGGGAAGTTGGTGTTGAACTGTCCCCCATCGTTTTCATTTTTTTGTGGGTTTTTTTCTTATCGATAGGATTTGTAGGGGAGAGATCCCCACCTCTTGTATCTGTGTCTACTGTGTTGGCCACAGCCCCATCCCTTTTGTGGTTACCCACCAAAATAAAACCATCTCTCTCTAGCCATGTGTCATTTTGTGTTTCATTTTGTGCGTTTTGTTTAGTACTTTTTTCTACTGTTTCCTCCCCCCTCAGGACCGAGGCATAGGTACCTTTAGCATTGTGCTCCTGTTTTTTATCGGGGATTTTTCCCTTCCCTTTCAGGGTGGTCCTATTTGGACACTGATTTGACCAGTGTTGGTCTTGTCCACAGTGCCAACATTGCTGTCTTCTCCCCGGAATGGTGATAAGCACTTTATATACTCTGGGATCATCTACATATTTCAGGTGGATATAATGAGGGACTTCTGTCCCTTTCTTGATTTTCAACCAAGCAGCCCACTTGTCCGAATTGCCTAACTTGACAGGCTCTACTTTGGAACCTTCTTCACTGAAGGATTGGAAAATCTCAATGATTTTGTTTTTTACAATAGTGGGTGCCACCCAATGCAGTGTAATTTTTACTTTTTCATCCTCAATGGTTGAAACTTCAACTTTGAGGGTGCTTTCAGTCCCAAAAGTCTTTCCTAGAATACGGGCTCTCACCCTTGGACTATTGGGAACTAAGAACCAGACGAAAGGGTTCTCGAATCTATAGAGAGAACCCACTTCGTCAGGAGACAGACTTAAAACAGTCATGAGGCTAGCCATTGAAGCCTTAATAGACTCTTGCCCTATCAATTTGAGCAGCAGAGTACCAGAAGGGTGAACCAAACCACCTTCCAAGTCTTTCTTCTCAATTAAGAAAGTTTTTATTGACATGACTGTGTAAATAAATGTAAACTCAAATGAATTAATCAAATAGTAAATCAAATAGAAGTAAAGATGAACGAGTGAACAAAAAATTGAAATATCTAGAATAGAGTGTGTAGAGTGAATACACGAGTGAACAAAAAAATAAAATATTTAGAATATAAACACTATGGAGTGTGTAAAGTGAATACCAAAATAAAAGGGCTTCTCACGTCACACTAATAATCCATAGAATAACACAATAATCCAATAATGAATACACAAAAAATACACAAAATACTTTAAGAATTCATAGACAGAGACCATCAAGATCAACTCAACTCGACAACCTCATTGGCTATGGTGTTGTCGTTCTTGATATTATAGACTCCTAGCTTGCATTGTAGGGTTGCTACGGGGCATCAAACTTTTTCAGTAAAATTTACACCAGAGTACATACACGAAGAAATGAAAAAAATGTATTTGAAATGTTTACTAAAATGTATTTATTTTCCAGTATTCTTAACCTATTTTATTCTTTCCTTAAATTTAATATATGACGCAGAACAGCTTATATCAGACAATTTAGATTTCTTTCATTTTTGTAAAAATCTACGACCTTACATGCTTACCCTCTATTGAAGCACATGATACATGTTGTTATTTGAATGTTTTTGAATTGGATTTAGTGCCTCTATGAAGGACAAAATTTTGATGGTACATATTTTACTTCGTTGTTCTGTAGGAGCTAGTTTAACAAGAGATGTAGGATCACTACATGACATTTTTAGAACAAATATTTTGAGACTGTTATGCTCTGTTTTGATTTCATTGTGGAATATCTAAAAGTTAAATGAAAACAAACATTCTTTTGCTTGTGAATCTTTTAGTCCATAAGGTTGTAAAAGTGGGTAGCTGATCGCTGAAAGAAGGAATCAAGCCTATGAAAGTTAAGGCTAAGAAAGAAATATTTGTGAAAAAATATGATGTATCTCAAGAAAAAGCAAGTGCCTATACGGTTTGGGAAAAGCGGCGTCCTAGACTCTGCCAGGGTATAACACTGTGTGCTTAAACTGCTTAACTGTTGCCGGCTCCTAATTTTTTAAAGAGTTGACTCCTGAATCTTTTCCCATGTTTAGGTATATTTGCAAGAATATAAGCACTCCACTACCTATAAACAGCTTCCAATGACATGCGTCTCAAATAGCCTTTGATAACCAGTCCATCCTTCAGGTGTGGCTCAGATATATTCTCTGGCGTTCATTGTTTTTGTTTTAAATTTAAAATTAATAAAAAAAAAATATATCCTAGGTCGGAGAATCGAACCTTCAACCATCGACTCTAAACTCCAATGCTGAACGACTGAGCTAACAAGCAGATACAACTTTTGTGGTAGATAAGGATTTATAATAATTACTTTAAATTAAAGTTTCTGTGAAAAGAACAACCTTTACATGTTGTACGCATTATTTTGCAAATATTGTTTCAAAATGTTCAACTTTATAAAGATTTTAATACTTTATATTGTTTGAAACTCTCTTAATTAAAATAAATGTTTAGTGCTTCAATTATAGTTGACCCTAAAAAATCTAAATATAGTAGTGCTCATATAAGTTAAAAATAGATGACACCCTGTTGCAACAGTTATCGTTATTTGAAGAGTTGACCTTTGAAAAAAGTGTTCTCGTTATATAACTATATAGATAACTCATTTAATGTTTAAATAATCCAATTTTGCATTTTTTATTCTCAAAAATGTTTTAGCTACTTAAATAGGTAAAAAGGTATTAAAGTAATAAAGGTATTTTAAGTTTCTATTTAAAATAAAATTATCAAAGAAAATTATCGATTACTATCAATATTATAAAATATTTACAGATTTTTAACTACTTACCATTTCTATGACAAACCAATTTTAGGATTAACAATATTTAGTATATAAATAGCAAAATGGAAAACATCCAATTTTACGCAACTATTGAAGAAAGTACAAAATCAACCTTCTTTTAATTTTGTTGTCGTTCTTGATATTATAGACTCCTAGCTTGCATTGTAGAGTTGCTACGGGGCATCAAACTTTTTCAGTAAAATTTACACCAGAGTACATACACGAAGAAATGAAAAAAATGTATTTGAAATGTTTACTAAAATGTATTTATTTTCCAGTATTCTTAACCTATTTTATTCTTTCCTTAAATTTAATATATGACGCAGAACAGCTTATATCAGACAATTTAGATTTCTTTCATTTTTGTAAAAATCTACGACCTTACATGCTTACCCTCTATTGAAGCACATGATACATGTTGTTATTTGAATGTTTTTGAATTGGATTTAGTGCCTCTATGAAGGACAAAATTTTGATGGTACATATTTTACTTCGTTGTTCTGTAGGAGCTAGTTTAACAAGAGATGTAGGATCACTACATGACATTTTTAGAACAAATATTTTGAGACTGTTATGCTCTGTTTTGATTTCATTGTGGAATATCTAAAAGTTAAATGAAAACAAACATTCTTTTGCTTGTGAATCTTTTAGTCCATAAGGTTGTAAAAGTGGGTAGCTGATCGCTGAAAGAAGGAATCAAGCCTATGAAAGTTAAGGCTAAGAAAGAAATATTTGTGAAAAAATATGATGTATCTCAAGAAAAAGCAAGTGCCTATACGGTTTGGGAAAAGCGGCGTCCTAGACTCTGCCAGGGTATAACACTGTGTGCTTAAACTGCTTAAGTGTTGCCGGCTCCTAATTTTTTAAAGAGTTGACTCCTGAATCTTTTCCCATGTTTAGGTATATTTGCAAGAATATAAGCACTCCACTACCTATAAACAGCTTCCAATGACATGCGTCTCAAATAGCCTTTGATAACCAGTCCATCCTTCAGGTGTGGCTCAGATATATTCTCTGGCGTTCATTGTTTTTGTTTTAAATTTAAAATTAATAAAAAAAAATATATCCTAGGTCGGAGAATCGAACCTTCAACCATCGACTCTAAACTCCAATGCTGAACGACTGAGCTAACAAGCAGATACAACTTTTGTGGTAGATAAGGATTTATAATAATTACTTTAAATTAAAGTTTCTGTGAAAAGAACAACCTTTACATGTTGTACGCATTATTTTGCAAATATTGTTTCAAAATGTTCAACTTTATAAAGATTTTAATACTTTATATTGTTTGAAACTCTCTTAATTAAAATAAATGTTTAGTGCTTCAATTATAGTTGACCCTTAAAAATCTAAATATAGTAGTGCTCATATAAGTTAAAAATAGATGACACCCTGTTGCAACAGTTATCGTTATTTGAAGAGTTGACCTTTGAAAAAAGTGTTCTCGTTATATAACTATATAGATAACTCATTTAATGTTTAAATAATCCAATTTTGCATTTTTTATTCTCAAAAATGTTTTAGCTACTTAAATAGGTAAAAAGGTATTAAAGTAATAAAGGTATTTTAAGTTTCTATTTAAAATAAAATTATCAAAGAAAATTTTCGATTACTATCAATATTATAAAATATTTACAGATTTTTAACTACTTACCATTTCTATGACAAACCAATTTTAGGATTAACAATATTTAGTATATAAATAGCAAAATGGAAAACAACAAATTTTACAAAAGCATCAAAGAAAGTACAAAATCAACCTTCTTTTAATTTTGTTGTCGTTCTTGATATTATAGACTCCTAGCTTGCATTGTAGGGTTGCTACGGGGCATCAAACTTTTTCAGTAAAATTTACACCAGAGTACATACACGAAGAAATGAAAAAAATGTATTTGAAATGTTTACTAAAATGTATTTATTTTCCAGTATTCTTAACCTATTTTATTCTTTCCTTAAATTTAATATATGACGCAGAACAGCTTATATCAGACAATTTAGATTTCTTTCATTTTTGTAAAAATCTACGACCTTACATGCTTACCCTCTATTGAAGCACATGATACATGTTGTTATTTGAATGTTTTTGAATTGGATTTAGTGCCTCTATGAAGGACAAAATTTTGATGGTACATATTTTACTTCGTTGTTCTGTAGGAGCTAGTTTAACAAGAGATGTAGGATCACTACATGACATTTTTAGAACAAATATTTTGAGACTGTTATGCTCTGTTTTGATTTCATTGTGGAATATCTAAAAGTTAAATGAAAACAAACATTCTTTTGCTTGTGAATCTTTTAGTCCATAAGGTTGTAAAAGTGGGTAGCTGATCGCTGAAAGAAGGAATCAAGCCTATGAAAGTTAAGGCTAAGAAAGAAATATTTGTGAAAAAATATGATGTATCTCAAGAAAAAGCAAGTGCCTATACGGTTTGGGAAAAGCGGCGTCCTAGACTCTGCCAGGGTATAACACTGTGTGCTTAAACTGCTTAAGTGTTGCCGGCTCCTAATTTTTTAAAGAGTTGACTCCTGAATCTTTTCCCATGTTTAGGTATATTTGCAAAAATATAAGCACTCCACTACCTATAAACAGCTTCCAATGACATGCGTCTCAAATAGCCTTTGATAACCAGTCCATCCTTCAGGTGTGGCTCAGATATATTCTCTGGCGTTCATTGTTTTTGTTTTAAATTTAAAATTAATAAAAAAAAAATATATCCTAGGTCGGAGAATCGAACCTTCAACCATCGACTCTAAACTCCAATGCTGAACGACTGAGCTAACAAGCAGATACAACTTTTGTGGTAGATAAGGATTTATAATAATTACTTTAAATTAAAGTTTCTGTGAAAAGAACAACCTTTACATGTTGTACGCATTATTTTGCAAATATTGTTTCAAAATGTTCAACTTTATAAAGATTTTAATACTTTATATTCTTTGAAACTCTCTTAATTAAAATAAATGTTTAGTGCTTCAATTATAGTTGACCCTTAAAAATCTAAATATAGTAGTGCTCATATAAGTTAAAAATAGATGACACCCTGTTGCAACAGTTATCGTTATTTGAAGAGTTGACCTTTGAAAAAAGTGTTCTCGTTATATAACTATATAGATAACTCATTTAATGTTTAAATAATCCAATTTTGCATTTTTTATTCTCAAAAATGTTTTAGCTACTTAAATAGGTAAAAAGGTATTAAAGTAATAAAGGTATTTTAAGTTTCTATTTAAAATAAAATTATCAAAGAAAATTATCGATTACTATCAATATTATAAAATATTTACAGATTTTTAACTACTTACCATTTCTATGACAAACCAATTTTAGGATTAACAATATTTAGTATATAAATAGCAAAATGGAAAACAACAATTTTACGCAGCTATTCAAAAAAGTACAAAATCAACCTTCTTTTAATTTTGTTGTCGTTCTTGATATTATAGACTCCTAGCTTGCATTGTAGGGTTGCTACGGGGCATCAAACTTTTTCAGTAAAATTTACACCAGAGTACATACACGAAGAAATGAAAAAAATGTATTTGAAATGTTTACTAAAATGTATTTATTTTCCAGTATTCTTAACCTATTTTATTCTTTCCTTAAATTTAATATATGACGCAGAACAGCTTATATCAGACAATTTAGATTTCTTTCATTTTTGTAAAAATCTACGACCTTACATGCTTACCCTCTATTGAAGCACATGATACATGTTGTTATTTGAATGTTTTTGAATTGGATTTAGTGCCTCTATGAAGGACAAAATTTTGATGGTACATATTTTACTTCGTTGTTCTGTAGGAGCTAGTTTAACAAGAGATGTAGGATCACTACATGACATTTTTAGAACAAATATTTTGAGACTGTTATGCTCTGTTTTGATTTCATTGTGGAATATCTAAAAGTTAAATGAAAACAAACATTCTTTTGCTTGTGAATCTTTTAGTCCATAAGGATGTAAAAGTGGGTAGCTGATCGCTGAAAGAAGGAATCAAGCCTATGAAAGTTAAGGCTAAGAAAGAAATATTTGTGAAAAAATATGATGTATCTCAAGAAAAAGCAAGTGCCTATACGGTTTGGGAAAAGCGGCGTCCTAGACTCTGCCAGGGTATAACACTGTGTGCTTAAACTGCTTAAGTGTTGCCGGCTCCTAATTTTTTAAAGAGTTGACTCCTGAATCTTTTCCCATGTTTAGGTATATTTGCAAGAATATAAGCACTCCACTACCTATAAACAGCTTCCAATGACATGCGTCTCAAATAGCCTTTGATAACCAGTCCATCCTTCAGGTGTGGCTCAGATATATTCTCTGGCGTTCATTGTTTTTGTTTTAAATTTAAAATTAATAAAAAAAAATATATCCTAGGTCGGAGAATCGAACCTTCAACCATCGACTCTAAACTCCAATGCTGAACGACTGAGCTAACAAGCAGATACAACTTTTGTGGTAGATAAGGATTTATAATAATTACTTTAAATTAAAGTTTCTGTGAAAAGAACAACCTTTACATGTTGTACGCATTATTTTGCAAATATTGTTTCAAAATGTTCAACTTTATAAAGATTTTAATACTTTATATTGTTTGAAACTCTCTTAATTAAAATAAATGTTTAGTGCTTCAATTATAGTTGACCCTTAAAAATCTAAATATAGTAGTGCTCATATAAGTTAAAAATAGATGACACCCTGTTGCAACAGTTATCGTTATTTGAAGAGTTGACCTTTGAAAAAAGTGTTCTCGTTATATAACTATATAGATAACTCATTTAATGTTTAAATAATCCAATTTTGCATTTTTTATTCTCAAAAATGTTTTAGCTACTTAAATAGGTAAAAAGGTATTAAAGTAATAAAGGTATTTTAAGTTTCTATTTAAAATAAAATTATCAAAGAAAATTATCGATTACTATCAATATTATAAAATATTTACAGATTTTTAACTACTTACCATTTCTATGACAAACCAATTTTAGGATTAACAATATTTAGTATATAAATAGCAAAATGGAATACAACAAATTTTGCAAAAGTATCAAAGAAAGTACAAAATCAACCTTCTTTTAATTTTGTTGTCGTTCTTGATATTATAGACTCCTAGCTTGCATTGTAGGGTTGCTACGGGGCATCAAACTTTTTCAGTAAAATTTACACCAGAGTACATACACGAAGAAATGAAAAAAATGTATTTGAAATGTTTACTAAAATGTATTTATTTTCCAGTATTCTTAACCTATTTTATTCTTTCCTTAAATTTAATATATGACGCAGAACAGCTTATATCAGACAATTTAGATTTCTTTCATTTTTGTAAAAATCTACGACCTTACATGCTTACCCTCTATTGAAGCACATGATACATGTTGTTATTTGAATGTTTTTGAATTGGATTTAGTGCCTCTATGAAGGACAAAATTTTGATGGTACATATTTTACTTCGTTGTTCTGTAGGAGCTAGTTTAACAAGAGATGTAGGATCAATACATGACATTTTTAGAACAAATATTTTGAGACTGTTATGCTCTGTTTTGATTTCATTGTGGAATATCTAAAAGTTAAATGAAAACAAACATTCTTTTGCTTGTGAATCTTTTAGTCCATAAGGTTGTAAAAGTGGGTAGCTGATCGCTGAAAGAAGGAATCAAGCCTATGAAAGTTAAGGCTAAGAAAGAAATATTTGTGAAAAAATATGATGTATCTCAAGAAAAAGCAAGTGCCTATACGGTTTGGGAAAAGCGGCGTCCTAGACTCTGCCAGGGTATAACACTGTGTGCTTAAACTGCTTAAGTGTTGCCGGCTCCTAATTTTTTAAAGAGTTGACTCCTGAATCTTTTCCCATGTTTAGGTATATTTGCAAGAATATAAGCACTCCACTACCTATAAACAGCTTCCAATGACATGCGTCTCAAATAGCCTTTGATAACCAGTCCATCCTTCAGGTGTGGCTCAGATATATTCTCTGGCGTTCATTGTTTTTGTTTTAAATTTAAAATTAATAAAAAAAAAGATATCCTAGGTCGGAGAATCGAACCTTCAACCATCGACTCTAAACTCCAATGCTGAACGCCTGAGCTAACAAGCAGATACAACTTTTGTGGTAGATAAGGATTTATAATAATTACTTTAAATTAAAGTTTCTGTGAAAAGAACAACCTTTACATGTTGTACGCATTATTTTGCAAATATTGTTTCAAAATGTTCAACTTTATAAAGATTTTAATACTTTATATTGTTTGAAACTCTCTTAATTAAAATAAATGTTTAGTGCTTCAATTATAGTTGACCCTTAAAAATCTAAATATAGTAGTGCTCATATAAGTTAAAAATAGATGACACCCTGTTGCAACAGTTATCGTTATTTGAAGAGTTGACCTTTGAAAAAAGTGTTCTCGTTATATAACTATATAGATAACTCATTTAATGTTTAAATAATCCAATTTTGCATTTTTTATTCTCAAAAATGTTTTAGCTACTTAAATAGGTAAAAAGGTATTAAAGTAATAAAGGTATTTTAAGTTTCTATTTAAAATAAAATTATCAAAGAAAATTATCGATTACTATCAATATTATAAAATATTTACAGATTTTTAACTACTTACCATTTCTATGACAAACCAATTTTAGGATTAACAATATTTAGTATATAAATAGCAAAATGGAAAACAACCAATTTTACATAACTATTAAAGAAAGTACAAAATCAACCTTCTTTTAATTTTGTTGTCGTTCTTGATATTATAGACTCCTAGCTTGCATTGTAGGGTTGCTACGGGGCATCAAACTTTTTCAGTAAAATTTACACCAGAGTACATACACGAAGAAATGAAAAAAATGTATTTGAAATGTTTACTAAAATGTATTTATTTTCCAGTATTCTTAACCTATTTTATTCTTTCCTTAAATTTAATATATGACGCAGAACAGCTTATATCAGACAATTTAGATTTCTTTCATTTTTGTAAAAATCTACGACCTTACATGCTTACCCTCTATTGAAGCACATGATACATGTTGTTATTTGAATGTTTTTGAATTGGATTTAGTGCCTCTATGAAGGACAAAATTTTGATGGTACATATTTTACTTCGTTGTTCTGTAGGAGCTAGTTTAACAAGAGATGTAGGATCACTACATGACATTTTTAGAACAAATATTTTGAGACTGTTATGCTCTGTTTTGATTTCATTGTGGAATATCTAAAAGTTAAATGAAAACAAACATTCTTTTGCTTGTGAATCTTTTAGTCCATAAGGTTGTAAAAGTGGGTAGCTGATCGCTGAAAGAAGGAATCAAGCCTATGAAAGTTAAGGCTAAGAAAGAAATATTTGTGAAAAAATATGATGTATCTCAAGAAAAAGCAAGTGCCTATACGGTTTGGGAAAAGCGGCGTCCTAGACTCTGCCAGGGTATAACACTGTGTGCTTAAACTGCTTAAGTGTTGCCGGCTCCTAATTTTTTTAAGAGTTGACTCCTGAATCTTTTCCCATGTTTAGGTATATTTGCAAGAATATAAGCACTCCACTACCTATAAACAGCTTCCAATGACATGCGTCTCAAATAGCCTTTGATAACCAGTCCATCCTTCAGGTGTGGCTCAGATATATTCTCTGGCGTTCATTGTTTTTGTTTTAAATTTAAAATTAATAAAAAAAAATATATCCTAGGTCGGAGAATCGAACCTTCAACCATCGACTCTAAACTCCAATGCTGAACGACTGAGCTAACAAGCAGATACAACTTTTGTGGTAGATAAGGATTTATAATAATTACTTTAAATTAAAGTTTCTGTGAAAAGAACAACCTTTACATGTTGTACGCATTATTTTGCAAATATTGTTTCAAAATGTTCAACTTTATAAAGATTTTAATACTTTATATTGTTTGAAACTCTCTTAATTAAAATAAATGTTTAGTGCTTCAATTATAGTTGACCCTTAAAAATCTAAATATAGTAGTGCTCATATAAGTTAAAAATAGATGACACCCTGTTGCAACAGTTATCGTTATTTGAAGAGTTGACCTTTGAAAAAAGTGTTCTCGTTATATAACTATATAGATAACTCATTTAATGTTTAAATAATCCAATTTTGCATTTTTTATTCTCAAAAATGTTTTAGCTACTTAAATAGGTAAAAAGGTATTAAAGTAATAAAGGTATTTTAAGTTTCTATTTAAAATAAAATTATCAAAGAAAATTTTCGATTACTATCAATATTATAAAATATTTACAGATTTTTAACTACTTACCATTTCTATGACAAACCAATTTTAGGATTAACAATATTTAGTATATAAATAGCAAAATGGAAAACAACAAATTTTACAAAAGCATCAAAGAAAGTACAAAATCAACCTTCTTTTAATTTTGTTGTCGTTCTTGATATTATAGACTCCTAGCTTGCATTGTAGGGTTGCTACGGGGCATCAAACTTTTTCAGTAAAATTTACACCAGAGTACATACACGAAGAAATGAAAAAAATGTATTTGAAATGTTTACTAAAATGTATTTATTTTCCAGTATTCTTAACCTATTTTATTCTTTCCTTAAATTTAATATATGACGCAGAACAGCTTATATCAGACAATTTAGATTTCTTTCATTTTTGTAAAAATCTACGACCTTACATGCTTACCCTCTATTGAAGCACATGATACATGTTGTTATTTGAATGTTTTTGAATTGGATTTAGTGCCTCTATGAAGGACAAAATTTTGATGGTACATATTTTACTTCGTTGTTCTGTAGGAGCTAGTTTAACAAGAGATGTAGGATCACTACATGACATTTTTAGAACAAATATTTTGAGACTGTTATGCTCTGTTTTGATTTCATTGTGGAATATCTAAAAGTTAAATGAAAACAAACATTCTTTTGCTTGTGAATCTTTTAGTCCATAAGGTTGTAAAAGTGGGTAGCTGATCGCTGAAAGAAGGAATCAAGCCTATGAAAGTTAAGGCTAAGAAAGAAATATTTGTGAAAAAATATGATGTATCTCAAGAAAAAGCAAGTGCCTATACGGTTTGGGAAAAGCGGCGTCCTAGACTCTGCCAGGGTATAACACTGTGTGCTTAAACTGCTTAAGTGTTGCCGGCTCCTAATTTTTTTAAGAGTTGACTCCTGAATCTTTTCCCATGTTTAGGTATATTTGCAAGAATATAAGCACTCCACTACCTATAAACAGCTTCCAATGACATGCGTCTCAAATAGCCTTTGATAACCAGTCCATCCTTCAGGTGTGGCTCAGATATATTCTCTGGCGTTCATTGTTTTTGTTTTAAATTTAAAATTAATAAAAAAAAATATATCCTAGGTCGGAGAATCGAACCTTCAACCATCGACTCTAAACTCCAATGCTGAACGACTGAGCTAACAAGCAGATACAACTTTTGTGGTAGATAAGGATTTATAATAATTACTTTAAATTAAAGTTTCTGTGAAAAGAACAACCTTTACATGTTGTACGCATTATTTTGCAAATATTGTTTCAAAATGTTCAACTTTATAAAGATTTTAATACTTTATATTGTTTGAAACTCTCTTAATTAAAATAAATGTTTAGTGCTTCAATTATAGTTGACCCTTAAAA
Source organism: Biomphalaria glabrata (assembly GCF_947242115.1). NCBI lineage: Eukaryota > Metazoa > Mollusca > Gastropoda > Planorbidae > Biomphalaria > Biomphalaria glabrata. The sequence continues at coordinate 35,033,987 of NC_074723.1, forward strand.
ATCTAAATATAGTAGTGCTCATATAAGTTAAAAATAGATGACACCCTGTTGCAACAGTTATCGTTATTTGAAGAGTTGACCTTTGAAAAAAGTGTTCTCGTTATATAACTATATAGATAACTCATTTAATGTTTAAATAATCCAATTTTGCATTTTTTATTCTCAAAAATGTTTTAGCTACTTAAATAGGTAAAAAGGTATTAAAGTAATAAAGGTATTTTAAGTTTCTATTTAAAATAAAATTATCAAAGAAAATTATCGATTACTATCAATATTATAAAATATTTACAGATTTTTAACTACTTACCATTTCTATGACAAACCAATTTTAGGATTAACAATATTTAGTATATAAATAGCAAAATGGAAAACAACCAATTTTACACAACTATTAAAGAAAGTACAAAATCAACCTTCTTTTAATTTTGTTGTCGTTCTTGATATTATAGACTCCTAGCTTGCATTGTAGGGTTGCTACGGGGCATCAAACTTTTTCAGTAAAATTTACACCAGAGTACATACACGAAGAAATGAAAAAAATGTATTTGAAATGTTTACTAAAATGTATTTATTTTCCAGTATTCTTAACCTATTTTATTCTTTCCTTAAATTTAATATATGACGCAGAACAGCTTATATCAGACAATTTAGATTTCTTTCATTTTTGTAAAAATCTACGACCTTACATGCTTACCCTCTATTGAAGCACATGATACATGTTGTTATTTGAATGTTTTTGAATTGGATTTAGTGCCTCTATGAAGGACAAAATTTTGATGGTACATATTTTACTTCGTTGTTCTGTAGGAGCTAGTTTAACAAGAGATGTAGGATCACTACATGACATTTTTAGAACAAATATTTTGAGACTGTTATGCTCTGTTTTGATTTCATTGTGGAATATCTAAAAGTTAAATGAAAACAAACATTCTTTTGCTTGTGAATCTTTTAGTCCATAAGGTTGTAAAAGTGGGTAGCTGATCGCTGAAAGAAGGAATCAAGCCTATGAAAGTTAAGGCTAAGAAAGAAATATTTGTGAAAAAATATGATGCATCTCAAGAAAAAGCAAGTGCCTATACGGTTTGGGAAAAGCGGCGTCCTAGACTCTGCCAGGGTATAACACTGTGTGCTTAAACTGCTTAAGTGTTGCCGGCTCCTAATTTTTTTAAGAGTTGACTCCTGAATCTTTTCCCATGTTTAGGTATATTTGCAAGAATATAAGCACTCCACTACCTATAAACAGCTTCCAATGACATGCGTCTCAAATAGCCTTTGATAACCAGTCCATCCTTCAGGTGTGGCTCAGATATATTCTCTGGCGTTCATTGTTTTTGTTTTAAATTTAAAATTAATAAAAAAAAATATATCCTAGGTCGGAGAATCGAACCTTTAACCATCGACTCTAAACTCCAATGCTGAACGACTGAGCTAACAAGCAGATACAACTTTTGTGGTAGATAAGGATTTATAATAATTACTTTAAATTAAAGTTTCTGTGAAAAGAACAACCTTTACATGTTGTACGCATTATTTTGCAAATATTATTTCAAAATGTTCAACTTTATAAAGATTTTAATACTTTATATTGTTTGAAACTCTCTTAATTAAAATAAATGTTTAGTGCTTTAATTATAGTTGACCCTTAAAAATCTAAATATAGTAGTGCTCATATAAGTTAAAAATAGATGACACCCTGTTGCAACAGTTATCGTTATTTGAAGAGTTGACCTTTGAAAAAAGTGTTCTCGTTATATAACTATATAGATAACTCATTTAATGTTTAAATAATCCAATTTTGCATTTTTTATTCTCAAAAATGTTTTAGCTACTTAAATAGGTAAAAAGGTATTAAAGTAATAAAGGTATTTTAAGTTTCTATTTAAAATAAAATTATCAAAGAAAATTATCGATTACTATCAATATTATAAAATATTTACAGATTTTTAACTACTTACCATTTCTATGACAAACCAATTTTAGGATTAACAATATTTAGTATATAAATAGCAAAATGGAAAACATCATTTTACGCGAAAATTGAAGAAAGTACAAAATCAACCTTCTTTTAATTTTGCACGTATGCGTCGGTCTTGTCGGTCTTGAAAAAAGATAATGAAAAAGGGCAGACCAAGTCGATACCCCCTGAGGTAGACGGAGACGGGTTCGAACTAGTAAAAAGAAAAAAAAAAAGGTACAACACCTGAAAAATGTATGGACAGTGGGAGGGGTACCCTTTCCCCTCCAAAAAAAGGCGAAAGTAGCACAGGGTCTAACACACACAAAAAAATGAAAACTGCCGGATACGCTAGATCGGAGCCTAGCTCTCCAAACAAAACAAACAGGAAAAGAACTCTTTCTCTGTCCTCTACCTCAGATGACCAGGGGGAAGGCACTGTGGTGAGAAGGGAAAAGGAAAGAACGGGAGAGGAAGTGGAAGATTTGGAAGATATCCCCAACTCTCCTGCACCTCTAGTAATCGACGAGGGGGAGGATCCTGACACACCGCCAAACACATAAACATTTTTAAATAGTAGGCACACACACACACACAACGCAAAAACCCACCAACACACAATCATGGCTGACATTACAATTCTTTCATTTAACATTCGAAGTCTGAAAAATAAACAAAAATACACAGTTCACTCAAATAAAACACGCAAACCGGACTTTTTTTCTCTTACAGGTATCCAATATCAATTCAATTTTCTCCAAAACACACATACATCTTAGTTACAAACAAACCCACTTAAATATAAAATCATGGAGGACATCACGGTTTTGTCTCTAAACATTCATGGACTCACAAACAAACAAAAATATGTAGTATATTTATCAAGAAAGTATAAACCAGACTTTATTTTTTTACAAGAGACAAATTTAGGTACAGAACACAAAGCACACACATACACAACAGACATGGGTTTTAAGGAGGGGTGTTTTAGTTATGGTAGCAGGTGCAGGGGGGTAGCCATTTTTCAGGTATCAGATAGGTTTAAAATAGTCCATAAGTATAGTGACAATAAAGGGAGAGTAGTCATCATTAAAGTAGAAACAAGTAATGAAACAATTACACTGGCTAACATCTATGCACCAGCAAAAAGAACAGAGAAACGGGAATTTTCTGAATATTTGAGTGAAAAATTACACGACACATATAGAGGGGATAGTTTGATTTTAGGAGGGGATTTTAATTACATCACGTCCACACTAGACAAGCAGTACACAACAACGGTAAATCTTCCTTCACAGATGAACACTACTATTAATAATTTCTTGAAAGACATTGAGTGTGAATTTAAGTTACAGGATGCATACAGGAGTGTGAATCCCACAGGTCAGGACACTACTTCGGTGAATAAAGCTCATCCCGTAACTTCCAGACTAGATAGAATTTACGTACCAACCGAGTATCATATAAGTAAGGTAGCTCATCTAGAAGAGTCTCTGGAATATTCAGACCATAAGGCAATAATAGTTACGATAAGTACGAAAATTAAAAAAAAGACAAGGAAAACTAGTCATTGGAAATTTAATAATTCTCTTCTAGAAATACCTCTTTTTATAAAATTAATCTCAAACACACTCAATTCTTGCTTACAAGATACAAACAATCCAAACTTTAACCTAACAACAACATGGACACTAGTAAAAAACTCAATAAAACAACAATGTCAGGTCATATCAACACTAGTACAAACACATAGAAAACAAGAACTAGAGAAAATGAAGCACACACTATTACACGCTGAGGACGAAATAGATAGAACTCAAGCCTCATTAAAGTTGGAAGAATTAAATAACTACATCTACAAAGGAGCTGAAGTTAGATGCAGGAACTATTTAAGTCAAGAAGGCCCAAACAAACTTTTCTTGTCAATCGAACAAAATGTTCAGTCTAGTAAATGCATAACAAGTGTTCTTGATATACATGGCTCAAAAGTTGAAGACAAAGACAAAATTAAAGATGTTTTCATAAGTCATTTTACAAATATCTACCAGATGGAACCTATAAACAAGGAGGCTCAAGAATGTTTTCTAAAATATTGTAAACAGTTGAAACAGACCGACGAAGAACTTTTGGGGACTCCATTTACTCTAGACGAACTCCAAACAGCACTAGACTCGACACAAAACAATAAATCTACCGGACCGGATGGTCTGACATTTGAGTTCTATAAGACTTTTTTTCCTTTAATAAGCCCTCTACTACTGCGACTGTTGTGATGTTGCTAGTTCAGGCTGTCTTGAAGTCAACCAATTACTCTGCAATCGTTTGGGTGTAATTGTTCGGGTGTATTACGTGTAGTTGACCAACAACACAAACAAGAACTGGCACATCGATTGTAACAGGTGAAGAGATGTAGTCAACGATGATGAACAAGTTAATATATATTTATTATGATAAAAGGCCACAGTAGAAGTCTCTGTCACTAAACACGTCGTTACCCTGGAGTGTTCTATCGCTAACTGATTTTCCGGTCTCTAACCCAACATATCCCAAACGTCACTAGTCCCGTTCAATATGCGTCTACTATGGTGCGTCGCTAAATAACTAAAATAACTAACCTATATAAATAAGGTGTCTAACAGATTCCTCCCCCCCTTGAAAAAAAAATATGTCAATATTTTTCCACTACTGTCAAGTCTTACAAGGGCATTTTCAATTTAAGGGGAAGACCACAAACATAAAATCTTGATCTCTTCATCTTGACATCTTCATCTTGACAGTTCCTCATATTCATGTCAATGTTCATAACAGTTCATAACATTCCAGAATCATCTTCATTGGTATACAGTTCATCATAGAGGAAAATGTGGCATCCTATGGGCATGTCCTACACATCTCAAATGTTCTTCACTGGCAGTAATCTGATAAAATACAATATTTCAAAAAACAATTACAGACTTTATTTACACATTCAATACATTTTTTCTTACCACCCTTTTATACGCTTTTGTCCATTTTTCTTTTATACTCACCCTTTTCCATAGAACTAACTTTCGTCAATGATATATGAAATGATTCACACAAAAAAAATATCCATACTTACTTTTAAATGCTTAACATCAACTTTACTTATCTCCCTTTTCATAACATATAAATGGTGTCAATATATTAATATATATTACATAATCAATATAATCATAGTTTATTTACAAAACTGTTTCACTTCAATGTCATTCTAGACAATAAATCAGCTACAATATTCACAGCTCCACTAATAGCTTTCACTTCAAATTTATACTCCTGTAGTGCTAAGAACCATCTATAAACACGACTGTTTTTCATGCTCTTTTGCTGTATATACTGAATAGGTTTATGATCAGTTAATAATATGAATTTCCTTCCTATTAAATAGCTCTCTAGCTTAGTAATTACCCATATTACAGCTAAGGCTTCTCTTTCAATGACACTATATTTTTTCTCTGCCTCTGACAATTTTCTGCTTACATATAATATAGGATGTAAGTTATCATAGTTCTGCATTAAACAACCACCAATAGCATTACCAGATGCATCAGTTGTGACATAAAATATTTTGTCTTTATCAGGTAGTCTTAATATTAGTTCATGACTAAAAACATCTTTAATTCTGTCAATAGCTTTCACACATTCCTCATTACAAACTACTTTTTGAGGTTTTCCTTTTTTAAGTAAGTCATTTAGTGGATTCACTATTTCTGCTAAGTTTTTTATAAACTTTCTGTAATAATTTACTATTCCCAATATACTTTTAATTTGTCTTTTTGTTGTAGGTATTTCAATATTAAGTACTTTCTTTATGTTATCTTCAATAGGGCTAATCATGTTGTTATTTATTTTATGTCCTAAGAAAATTATTTCCTCCAATCCTATTTCTACTTTTTCTGCTTGAATTGTAAGTCCACTTTCTTTTATTATTTTGAATACTTCTTTTACATCTACCAAATGTTCCTCCCAACTATTATTAAAAATACATATGTCATCTAAATAGCAAATAACATTTTCTTTGTTTCCAATTATCATGTTCATCATTCTATTAAATGTGGCAGGTGCATTTACTAATCCAAAACTCATATAATTCCATTGAAAAATACCATATGGTGTTACAAATGCTGTGTAAGGTTTTGCATTTTCTGTTAAAGGTATTTGCCAATAACCTTTAGTTAAATCTAATTTAGTAAAAAATTTTGCTCCATTTAATTTATGTAAAATATCCTCTATATTTGGCATTGGATATGGGTCAAATTCTGTGATGTTGTTAAGTTTCCTATAATCAATACATAACCTTATATCTCCATTCTTCTTTTTGGCTATCACAATTGGTGAAGCATAAGGAGATGTTGATGGTTCAATTATACCTGATTCTAGTAAATTGTCTATTTCTTTCTTTACTTTGTCTTGTAAATGTAGCGGTATTCTATATGGCTTAAGCTTGATAGGTTTTGTGTCTGTTACTTTAATGTCATGTTTAATAATATTAGTTTTTCCTGGTATGCTGGAAAAAATTTCTTTGTATTCCTGTATTATTTTAGTTATATCTTTTGACTTTTCCTTAGTTAAATTATTAAGATTAATCTTTTGCCAAGTTTGATTCTCTTTTGTTTCTATTACAGGTATTTCCTTAATATCATTTTCATTATGATTTTCATTTGTTATTATCATCAAGCATTCTTCTCTTTCTGAAAATTTATTTTCTATTTCCTCCTGAATGTTTTGTATTAACTCATCTTCTCTATCATTATACAGTTTCAAATTATTTATGTGATATGTTTTAATTTTCCCATTTATTTCAATTTGATAATTCACATCATTAATTTGTTTTATCACCTTAAATGGACCTTTCCATTGTTTACCAATTTTATTTTTCAGGTCATTTATTAATATTAATACGTTGTTTCCTACTTCTAGTGTTTTCAATTGTCTTTTCTTATTTAGATTCTCATGAGCACTTTGTTTATATTTCTTATTGTTGTTATATGCTTGAGTCCATATTTCTTTCAATTCTGTTGTGATTGTTGTTTCACTGTCATTATTTAATTTATTCTCATTGTCTATTAGATTTTCTTTAAAAACATCTAATTCATCTCTGGGTTTTCTTCCATGTATTATTTCATATGGTGAAAATTGTGTTGCTTCATGGATGTTGTTTCTATGAGCAAATAGTACATAGTTAATGTAATGATCCCACTTGTTCTGATTATTCTGAATTATCTTTGTTAGTGATCTTTTTAATGATCCACCATATCGTTCACATAAACCGTTACTCTCCGGGTGGTAAACCGAAGAGTATATGTGCTGTATATTGTATTGTTTAGTCCATTTCTTAAATTGTTCTGACTTAAACTGAGATCCCTGATCACTCAATATAATTTTAGGTATACCATGTCTTGTAATTACTTTTTGAGTTATGGCATTAATGATATTTTCTGCACTTGTATTTGATAATGGGATTGCCTCTGGGTATCTACTAAACATGTCTATTACTGTTAGAATGTATTTGTTATTATTTTCAGTTTGAATTAAAGGACCTATTAAATCAATAGATACTTTCTGAAATGGTGCCGTAGGTTCATCCATTTCTTGAATAGGTGCTTTATTCACTAGGCTTTTGTTAGATCTCTTTTGACATATGTCACATGAGTTTATGTATTTGTTGATTGTTGCTTTCATTTTGGGCCAAAATACTTGTTTTGACAAGTTCCTATAACATTTCTTTACTCCCCTATGTGCTGCTAAATTATTATCATGTGTCATGATTAAAACATCTTTCCAATATTTCTGTGGTAAGACAAGTTGTTTTATTTTCTTGTTATCATTACTTGTTTGTCTAAACAATATTTTATTCTCTATACAAAATTTCTCCATTGGATTATTATTGTTTTTATCTGATATTCTTGAATAAATTTTCCCAATAATATTGTCATTCATTTGTTCTAATGCAAATGTGGGTGTTGTTTCTTTTTCACTTTGAGATATTTGTGTTTCCAGACTATTTTGTGTTTCATTTTCTATCTCACTTTCCTTAACATCTGTATTTTCTATTTGTATTACATTACTGGTTTCTTTTTCTTCATCCTTACTTATTACATTTATTGTATTTTCCTGTTTCTCATCTTGTTTATCCATTGATCTTGTTATTACCATACTTGTTATATTTTGTGTTTCTATGTTTCCATGATTTTGTCTTATGTTTTTGTATTTGTTTTGCCAGTCTTCTAATTCTTTTCTTGAACATTCTTTAACTCCTTTTATGTTTCCTACTAACATATCATATCTCATTTCTGGTATTGCAATGCCATCACAATAACCAGTGAAAAATGGAGTTTCAATGTACACCCTTATAGCTTTAAATTCCCTTACAGTGCCATCTGCTAATTCTACTTTCTTAGTAAACCCTTTATACCAATGAGGTTTGACAAATTTAGTTTTTACTGCCAAAGTGTTACAACCTGAATCCCTGATTAATTCCACCGGAATTCTATCTACAAACCCTGGGTACACTGCAAAATTGTTCCTATTTCCTTCCATGAAATATATCCTATCTGTACCTTTATTTTTGTATTCCCTACTGTAATTCCTATTTCTATAATTTCCCCTGTCATTCCTATCTCTACTCCTATATCTACTGTTATTTTGTTCATTGTATCTATTTCTACTTCCAGATCTACTATTCCCTCTTCTACAGTTAGCTGCTATATGACCTTTTCCTTGACATTTAAAACAGGTTATTTCACTATATTTTCTATTTCCACTATTTGATCTGTTTCTATTTCTACTTCTATCAACATTTTCTTTGGTGTATCCTATTAAATCTACTTTGCTCTTATCTCTATCAGAAAATGGTTTATTTGGATATGCATTTTTGTATACTCTCATTATCTCTGTTATTTCATCTATAGTTTTTGGGTTTCTTTCTCTAATAAAAGATTGTAATTGAGGATCACATTTATTTACAAAGTTGTCCACTAGAATAAAATTTTTTAATCCTTCATAAGAGTTTGTTACTTTTTCTAATTTTACCCACTTATTGAAAAAATCCTTTTCCATATTAATGGTAGTTTGGGGTTCTATTCCTAATGATGGTATATTGTCAAAGTATTTCTTTCTAAAAGTTGTAGCATTATGACCATAGGCATTTAATAATTCTCTTTTTAAAACCTGATAGCTATCATCAATATGATGGTCATGATTTTGGCATATTGTTAGAGCTTGACCATGAACAAAGTCTATCAGTATTTCAGACCATTCTTCTTCAGGCATATTAAATGTAGACATTTTTGCCTCATATCTTTTCAGGAAATCACCAATGTCATCCTTCTGTTCATCAAAACTTTGTATTTTTCTCTTTAGCCATGTTTGTGAATTAGGGTTGTCTCTTTGAGTGGTATAATTATTTGAGTTATTTGTGTTATTTCCTTGTTCAGTTTGGGCTCTGGCTTGTGCTGCATCCAATCTCATCTTCTCCATTTTAGCTTCATGTTCTCGGTCCTCTTTTTGCTTCTCATATTCTTCCTTTCTGATCCTATCTTGTCTCTCTATCTCTTGTCTTTGACGTTCTTCTTGTCTTTCTATCTCTTGTCTTTGACGTTCCGTTTCTTCCTTCACCACTTGCTGTACATAAGCTGCTAAGTCCTTTCCTTTTAACTCCATGGCCTTTCCATCCTGCATAGCTGTTTCCTTAACCTCCTTAAGGTCCACATATGATGATGTAGCCATTGTGTTTTATATTTTATATATATTTTTACTTGGCCTATATTAGTTATGGCTATACTTTAAACTTATTTTATATTTAAGTTTTTCCACACTTTTATACAAATTTTTAAATGTTATGTCTCTATCTATAGATTTATTAAATGTATAAATCTAGTCTGAGTTATTATGGTTATATTCAAATCTGTATATTGGATCTAGTATCACACAAATTTAAATCCAGTATATTATAGTATGTATAATATTACCATTTAGATCTAGTTATCAAGAGCACTATGACTATTAGATCTAGTATGACCAACTATGATCAATTTTAAAATCTGGTATGACTGAAGTCACAGTGAAGTGTTTAGAGTAAATTCAAAGACTGTCTAGAGTCTAGATCTAGAGTAGATTATGGTTCTATTTAACCGTATAAAACAAATATGTTTATACAATGTCAAATATATCTTCAACAAGATATATATATTTAGAATGTACTACCTTCATTCATCTTCAACTTAATAATATTTCAAAGTAGAGTCTAGATAATTAAATTGTACCAAAGAGATGTACAACAATTTGCAGATCTAGATTTAGCCAGACGATAGTGTTTGACTACATAGCCAGTTTCGGCATTATTCTCATGGCAAAATCATAATTGATTTTAACCGCTCAAACTAAAATTATTTTAGTCTGATTCACAGTAAAAGAATCCTACCCGCACTTTCTATCATTAAGTGAAAAAAATTACAGATCTAATTAAATTAATAAAAATAAATAATTTAAAATAATATACACAAATGAAATAATTAAATGAGACTATCACTATGGGTTGGGATGTGACAATATGGCACACAATGATAACGTCACGAAGTAACCAGGCAACAACGGATATGACGTTTACACAAACAAAACAAATTACAATCCTAAATATATAATATAGCTTTTCATCTAAATTACGTCTTCTACCCCGACGGGTTTTAAGGCGCACCACCTGATTTTACTCAGGCTAACGTACCAAATTTAGACAAAATCTATTTCTAAGGGCAATCTAAACATATACTAATAAGAAAAATGGCACTTAGCTTTTGATAAGAAAGATCCCTTTGTTCGGACTCCCGAATATGCTAGATCACAACAAATTCCACTGCCTCTCTTCCAGTTCTGACTCTGTTCTCCGGTGCTACCAGTATCCCACGTAATGCCACAGATGTCCTGATATGCCACAGCAAAATGTTCCAGTTTCTTCGACGACTGTTGATGAGCGTATGTGTAGTTCCGACGACCTTGTGTACACAGTTACTGACGAATAAGTTAACGGTTCTTCTGGCGATGACTTGACTTGTGTAGACGACTACTGACAAATAACAGTCTCTTGACGGCAACTTGATCTGGACGACTGACGAATAACGAATTTCTTGACGATGACTTGATCTGGGCTGACGAATAACGGCTTTCTTGACGATGACTTGATCTGGGCTGACGAATAACGACTTTCTCGACGATGACTTGATCTGGGCTGACGAATAACGGTTCTCTAAAATAGTTCACTGCTTCTGCTGCTACTCTGGTAGTACGACGAAGTTTGCTGTTGTACTCTGCTTCACTAGACCAAACTGTCCAATGTAGACTAGGTGAAACCAAGGTCACCTCCGACGACGTTCCGTTAGACGATTAACGGTTTTCAACGAAATTAAGTGGATGTAGCTGTTTCCACAACTTCACTGCTAACAAGTCTAGATATGGTCTAGACCGACGAATACTAGATATATCAATGTTCAGTACTGATAAAGATTACTTCACTAACCTTCCAAAGGTTAAACACAGTGACCGTTATAAACGTGGCAAGCAACCGGTTCAATGAGCAAACTGCTCCACAAGAATCTCTCCAAGGGTAAGACGACAGAGCGATTTCGATTTAGTTAGCTACCAAACTTGTAGTACTCACAATACTTCTGACAGCGGGCAAACTGTCCTTCTCGAAACTGACGAGGTGAAACTTGATACTCAATGTGGCTCCTATGACGAAGAAAAAATATGTCCAACAGGTTCACTAACGATCTCTCACCCGTTATGAACGAACGGTTTCTCTGGTTGTAGGTCGATTCAGCATATGAAGATCAGGCTTTGATAATATACTGGTTAAGCAGACCAGACGTTGCGATGATTACTGTCCTGACGAAGGTCACCCTGAGTTAACGGCTCGTCGAACGTGCGATCAAACAGGCGACGACTGCATGTAGATCTAGAACAAAGTCACTCTGTGATGCTGCTGTGTTCAGCCGTACTCCGATGAAATCTTATAACTTCGAGTGCACGACCCTCACCTGAGTAAACGTTCTGCTTCGAGGTCCGGTTCGATGTTCGGCTTCGAGGTTCGGCTTCGAGGTTCGGTTAATCCGGGCTTCGGGCGTCGGGGGTCGCCACTGTGATGTTGCTAGTTCAGGCTGTCTTGAAGTCAACCAATTACTCTGCAATCGTTTGGGTGTAATTGTTCGGGTGTATTACGTGTAGTTGACCAACAACACAAACAAGAACTGGCACATCGATTGTAACAGGTGAAGAGATGTAGTCAACGATGATGAACAAGTTAATATATATTTATTATGATAAAAGGCCACAGTAGAAGTCTCTGTCACTAAACACGTCGTTACCCTGGAGTGTTCTATCGCTAACTGATTTTCCGGTCTCTAACCCAACATATCCCAAACGTCACTAGTCCCGTTCAATATGCGTCTACTATGGTGCGTCGCTAAATAACTAAAATAACTAACCTATATAAATAAGGTGTCTAACACTGTATAGTGACGCGTTTAAAACAGGACAACTTCCAAAAAATTTCAACGAAGCATATATTACACTATTAGCCAAAAAAACAACAGATAACAGTTCTCCAAGTGACTACAGGCCCATCTCACTACTTAATACAGACTATAAACTACTGACAAAAATGATTTTTAAACGACTTAAACCCTTCATTCCCCAACTCGTAGGACAAGACCAATACTGCACCCACCCCGACAGGAGTATTGATGGAATGACACATTTCATTCGAGATTTTATCATGTACAGTCATGAAAAAAACTCTAGCGTTTCCTTGTTATCTGTAGATCAAGAGAAAGCTTTTGATAGAATCAGCCATAATTATCTCTTTAAAGTATTAGAAAAATGTAAAATCAGCTCTTTTTTAATAAAATTTATTAAACTAATTTACGCCAATGCTAACAGTAGACTAATAATCAACCATTCCTTAAGCCAATCCTTTCCAATTCAAAGATCTGTTAGACAGGGCTGTCCCTTATCCCCATTTTTATACATCCTTTGTCTAGAACCCTTTCTAGAATCTATTAGGTCAGACCCATCTATCAAAGGAACAAAAATCCCAGGACCCATCCCGGTAGTCAAAGTTAAGGCTTATGCCGACGACACAACATTTTTTCCCTCCTCTGAAAATGATATTAATAACATAGTTAAAAAGTTTACAATTTTCGGCCATGCCAGTGGTTCCAAAATTAATATAAATAAATCCTCAATAATGGGTGTAGGGAAGTGGACATTTAAGGAAATTTATTCTTTTAAACTTGTAAATAAAATCAAAATATGTGGTATAGAATACAATAGTAACCCTTTTTTCTTCTGTGAAGATCAGTGGAAAAATATTATTATTAAGGCATCCAATATAGTTAACATGTACAAGCACACAGGTTCTACTATTTTTGGTAGAGCCATCCTAATAAACAATCTGGTCATCCCAAAGATAGTCTATTTAGTCAATATTATAGAACCCCCTACAAAATACATATTTCAATTAAATAACATAATTAGAAGTTTCATCTTCAAAAACACACTTAAAAACATCAAACATACTACAATCATTCAAAACAAAGAGGATGGGGGGATCAATTTACAAGACATCAAAACTAAAATATGCGCACTCAGATTAAAATTCATAGGTCAAGTAGTTAAGAACCCAGATGATTTCCCCCTTACAATATACTATTATGGTTTGAGATTAAGCAATTTAATTCCAATACAAAACAACACTCCACACTATTTTGGTACAAACTTACATCCTTTTTACAGATCCATTTCAAGAACTCTTTCTGGAAATGAACCTTTAATACACAATAAATATAAAGAAATATACACAACATTAAAAAAACAGTTACAGGAAAATTTAGCTATTAGGATTAAATGGGGAAAAGATTTAAATATAACAGATTTTAAAGACACTTTTACTAACCTTCATAACAAATACATTGCAACAAAAGCTAAAGAAATATCTTACAGACTTATCTTTGGGATGACTCCATTTTCAAAGAAAAAACCTGGTGTAAAATATTGTAAATTTTGTCAATCTGTTAATGGTGACAATGAAAAGCATTTATATCTAGAATGTTCTTTATTTAGTAATGTTAGAAATACTGTAAGAGATTTATTAGAAGGAAATTGTGAAACCAATGTGAATATTAATTTATCTATTCTCTTAAATAAGTTACCTAAAACTAAACACAAGATGATACATAATTTCTACCTAATAATTGTATCAGAATACAGAAACTTAGTATGGAACAGTAGACTTAAAGCTGTGTACCATAATGCTATTTTTAACCCTAATGATTTAGAAATAATATATAGAAATATAGTTGATTTTAAAATTGAACACTATAAAGGCTAACCCCAAATGTAATTTTACATTGACCCATTGTATGTACATATGTTACATATTAAATTAAGGTATTTATTTATTTATTTATTTATTGTTTTCTTGTTCAAGGAATCCTTTATTTTCTATCAATGAATTGGTAGATTCCATTTGTATCATACATTATCAACTTACAAAGTCATTTTAAACAATGAAGAAAATAAGTTTGAATGTATGGGTGTGTGGTTTTGTATAAGTAATAACTATTAAAAATTTGCATGTGTATATATTTAATACATCATTTATTTGCTTTAAAACTATAATTACTAAAAATTAGCTATAAACTATTTATTAATTTTTTTTTTCTAACAAGAGAGACAATTAGGACTGGAAGATGCAAGGTGGAAATTTCTTTTGGTTACATCCCTTTGACCAAATTAATAAATTTTCAAGACAACCCAAACAGGACAGGATTTCATGAAAATGGACCAAATGGACTACTCAATTGTTAAAAAATAAAACAGAAACGGAAAAAAAAACCAAAAAAAAAAACACCACTATTACAATAAATAATAATAATAATAAATCTAATCTTAAAATGAGTTATATGCCAAAATGAAATAATTTTTTAAGCTCTTCATACACATACTTACTTTGAGCTCTGTACTTTAATAGAAACCAAATTGCTTCATTATATGTACATTTTTGTAACTCTAGCAGACCCCAGAGAATTCCTAAGGACAAAGGATGGAGGTCCTTTGTCTTAGGTTCTTAAGGGAAAAATTGTTGCAAGAATAATGTAAATAAAAATGAATGCTAATAACTCATAAGTCTAAAAAAATATATATATATATATAGTTTGGCAATACTTATTTTAAGGAACATTTTCAAAAATTTTTGTGAATGTTTTTTTCACCAATTTCTGGACATTTGCTGTCATCATTTTATGGACCGTTGCTGTCACCTTTTTATGGACCTTTGCTGTCACCTTTTTCTGGACCTTTGCTGTCATCATTCTATTGGACCTCTGCTGTCATCATTTTCTGGACCCCTTGCTGTCACCATTTTATAGATCTTCGCTGCAGCCTACTCCGCGATCATACTGAAAATCCTGGAATATGACTTTGATAAAAATGTCTTTTTTTTTTTATGAAATTTTCCTTGTGTTATTATTAATTTAGAATGATGTTTTGTGTGTTTTCTTTGAGGGAAAAAAAATTTTAAAAAAAAAAAAAAAAAAAAAAAAAAAAGCCCAATAAAGAGGCCAAGAGCCCGAAAAAGAGGCAACGCCCGAAAAAGAGGCAAAGAAAAGAGGCAAAAGCCCAAGGATTCCTAGGATGTACTAAGCTAGACAACTGAAGTCAAAAGCTAAAAAGCTGAGGTTTCCTAAAAAAAAAAAAAAAAGAAAAGAGAAAAAAAAAAAAAAAAAAAAAAAAAAAAAAAACCTTCTTTTAATTTTGTTGTCGTTCTTGATATTATAGACTCCTAGCTTGCATTGTAGGGTTGCTACGGGGCATCAAACTTTTTCAGTAAAATTTACACCAGAGTACATACACGAAGAAATGAAAAAAATGTATTTGAAATGTTTACTAAAATGTATTTATTTTCCAGTATTCTTAACCTATTTTATTCTTTCCTTAAATTTAATATATGACGCAGAACAGCTTATATCAGACAATTTAGATTTCTTTCATTTTTGTAAAAATCTACGACCTTACATGCTTACCCTCTATTGAAGCACATGATACATGTTGTTATTTGAATGTTTTTGAATTGGATTTAGTGCCTCTATGAAGGACAAAATTTTGATGGTACATATTTTACTTCGTTGTTCTGTAGGAGCTAGTTTAACAAGAGATGTAGGATCACTACATGACATTTTTAGAACAAATATTTTGAGACTGTTATGCTCTGTTTTGATTTCATTGTGGAATATCTAAAAGTTAAATGAAAACAAACATTCTTTTGCTTGTGAATCTTTTAGTCCATAAGGTTGTAAAAGTGGGTAGCTGATCGCTGAAAGAAGGAATCAAGCCTATGAAAGTTAAGGCTAAGAAAGAAATATTTGTGAAAAAATATGATGTATCTCAAGAAAAAGCAAGTGCCTATACGGTTTGGGAAAAGCGGCGTCCTAGACTCTGCCAGGGTATAACACTGTGTGCTTAAACTGCTTAAGTGTTGCCGGCTCCTAATTTTTTAAAGAGTTGACTCCTGAATCTTTTCCCATGTTTAGGTATATTTGCAAGAATATAAGCACTCCACTACCTATAAACAGCTTCCAATGACATGCGTCTCAAATAGCCTTTGATAACCAGTCCATCCTTCAGGTGTGGCTCAGATATATTCTCTGGCGTTCATTGTTTTTGTTTTAAATTTAAAATTAATAAAAAAAAATATATCCTAGGTCGGAGAATCGAACCTTCAACCATCGACTCTAAACTCCAATGCTGAACGACTGAGCTAACAAGCAGATACAACTTTTGTGGTAGATAAGGATTTATAATAATTACTTTAAATTAAAGTTTCTGTGAAAAGAACAACCTTTACATGTTGTACGCATTATTTTGCAAATATTGTTTCAAAATGTTCAACTTTATAAAGATTTTAATACTTTATATTGTTTGAAACTCTCTTAATTAAAATAAATGTTTAGTGCTTCAATTATAGTTGACCCTTAAAAATCTAAATATAGTAGTGCTCATATAAGTTAAAAATAGATGACACCCTGTTGCAACAGTTATCGTTATTTGAAGAGTTGACCTTTGAAAAAAGTGTTCTCGTTATATAACTATATAGATAACTCATTTAATGTTTAAATAATCCAATTTTGCATTTTTTATTCTCAAAAATGTTTTAGCTACTTAAATAGGTAAAAAGGTATTAAAGTAATAAAGGTATTTTAAGTTTCTATTTAAAATAAATTTATCAAAGAAAATTATCGATTACTATCAATATTATAAAATATTTACAGATTTTTAACTACTTACCATTTCTATGACAAACCAATTTTAGGATTAACAATATTTAGTATATAAATAGCAAAATGGAAAACAACCAATTTTACATAACTATTAAAGAAAGTACAAAATCAACCTTCTTTTAATTTTGTTGTCGTTCTTGATATTATAGACTCCTAGCTTGCATTGTAGGGTTGCTACGGGGCATCAAACTTTTTCAGTAAAATTTACACCAGAGTACATACACGAAGAAATGAAAAAAATGTATTTGAAATGTTTACTAAAATGTATTTATTTTCCAGTATTCTTAACCTATTTTATTCTTTCCTTAAATTTAATATATGACGCAGAACAGCTTATATCAGACAATTTAGATTTCTTTCATTTTTGTAAAAATCTACGACCTTACATGCTTACCCTCTATTGAAGCACATGATACATGTTGTTATTTGAATGTTTTTGAATTGGATTTAGTGCCTCTATGAAGGACAAAATTTTGATGGTACATATTTTACTTCGTTGTTCTGTAGGAGCTAGTTTAACAAGAGATGTAGGATCACTACATGACATTTTTAGAACAAATATTTTGAGACTGTTATGCTCTGTTTTGATTTCATTGTGGAATATCTAAAAGTTAAATGAAAACAAACATTCTTTTGCTTGTGAATCTTTTAGTCCATAAGGTTGTAAAAGTGGGTAGCTGATCGCTGAAAGAAGGAATCAAGCCTATGAAAGTTAAGGCTAAGAAAGAAATATTTGTGAAAAAATATGATGTAGCTCAAGAAAAAGCAAGTGCCTATACGGTTTGGGAAAAG
Organism: Biomphalaria glabrata; assembly: GCF_947242115.1. Taxonomy (NCBI): domain Eukaryota; kingdom Metazoa; phylum Mollusca; class Gastropoda; family Planorbidae; genus Biomphalaria; species Biomphalaria glabrata. Next base: position 35,052,083 of record NC_074723.1, read on the forward strand.
CGGCGTCCTAGACTCTGCCAGGGTATAACACTGTGTGCTTAAACTGCTTAAGTGTTGCCGGCTCCTAATTTTTTTAAGAGTTGACTCCTGAATCTTTTCCCATGTTTAGGTATATTTGCAAGAATATAAGCACTCCACTACCTATAAACAGCTTCCAATGACATGCGTCTCAAATAGCCTTTGATAACCAGTCCATCCTTCAGGTGTGGCTCAGATATATTCTCTGGCGTTCATTGTTTTTGTTTTAAATTTAAAATTAATAAAAAAAAATATATCCTAGGACGGAGAATCGAACCTTCAACCATCGACTCTAAACTCCAATGCTGAACGACTGAGCTAACAAGCAGATACAACTTTTGTGGTAGATAAGGATTTATAATAATTACTTTAAATTAAAGTTTCTGTGAAAAGAACAACCTTTACATGTTGTACGCATTATTTTGCAAATATTGTTTCAAAATGTTCAACTTTATAAAGATTTTAATACTTTATATTGTTTGAAACTCTCTTAATTAAAATAAATGTTTAGTGCTTCAATTATAGTTGACCCTTAAAAATCTAAATATAGTAGTGCTCATATAAGTTAAAAATAGATGACACCCTGTTGCAACAGTTATCGTTATTTGAAGAGTTGACCTTTGAAAAAAGTGTTCTCGTTATATAACTATATAGATAACTCATTTAATGTTTAAATAATCCAATTTTGCATTTTTTATTCTCAAAAATGTTTTAGCTACTTAAATAGGTAAAAAGGTATTAAAGTAATAAAGGTATTTTAAGTTTCTATTTAAAATAAATTTATCAAAGAAAATTATCGATTACTATCAATATTATAAAATATTTACAGATTTTTAACTACTTACCATTTCTATGACAAACCAATTTTAGGATTAACAATATTTAGTATATAAATAGCAAAATGGAAAACAACCAATTTTACATAACTATTAAAGAAAGTACAAAATCAACCTTCTTTTAATTTTGTTGTCGTTCTTGATATTATAGACTCCTAGCTTGCATTGTAGGGTTGCTACGGGGCATCAAACTTTTTCAGTAAAATTTACACCAGAGTACATACACGAAGAAATGAAAAAAATGTATTTGAAATGTTTACTAAAATGTATTTATTTTCCAGTATTCTTAACCTATTTTATTCTTTCCTTAAATTTAATATATGACGCAGAACAGCTTATATCAGACAATTTAGATTTCTTTCATTTTTGTAAAAATCTACGACCTTACATGCTTACCCTCTATTGAAGCACATGATACATGTTGTTATTTGAATGTTTTTGAATTGGATTTAGTGCCTCTATGAAGGACAAAATTTTGATGGTACATATTTTACTTCGTTGTTCTGTAGGAGCTAGTTTAACAAGAGATGTAGGATCACTACATGACATTTTTAGAACAAATATTTTGAGACTGTTATGCTCTGTTTTGATTTCATTGTGGAATATCTAAAAGTTAAATGAAAACAAACATTCTTTTGCTTGTGAATCTTTTAGTCCATAAGGTTGTAAAAGTGGGTAGCTGATCGCTGAAAGAAGGAATCAAGCCTATGAAAGTTAAGGCTAAGAAAGAAATATTTGTGAAAAAATATGATGTATCTCAAGAAAAAGCAAGTGCCTATACGGTTTGGGAAAAGCGGCGTCCTAGACTCTGCCAGGGTATAACACTGTGTGCTTAAACTGCTTAAGTGTTGCCGGCTCCTAATTTTTTTAAGAGTTGACTCCTGAATCTTTTCCCATGTTTAGGTATATTTGCAAGAATATAAGCACTCCACTACCTATAAACAGCTTCCAATGACATGCGTCTCAAATAGCCTTTGATAACCAGTCCATCCTTCAGGTGTGGCTCAGATATATTCTCTGGCGTTCATTGTTTTTGTTTTAAATTTAAAATTAATAAAAAAAAATATATCCTAGGTCGGAGAATCGAACCTTCAACCATCGACTCTAAACTCCAATGCTGAACGACTGAGCTAACAAGCAGATACAACTTTTGTGGTAGATAAGGATTTATAATAATTACTTTAAATTAAAGTTTCTGTGAAAAGAACAACCTTTACATGTTGTACGCATTATTTTGCAAATATTGTTTCAAAATGTTCAACTTTATAAAGATTTTAATACTTTATATTGTTTGAAACTCTCTTAATTAAAATAAATGTTTAGTGCTTCAATTATAGTTGACCCTTAAAAATCTAAATATAGTAGTGCTCATATAAGTTAAAAATAGATGACACCCTGTTGCAACAGTTATCGTTATTTGAAGAGTTGACCTTTGAAAAAAGTGTTCTCGTTATATAACTATATAGATAACTCATTTAATGTTTAAATAATCCAATTTTGCATTTTTTATTCTCAAAAATGTTTTAGCTACTTAAATAGGTAAAAAGGTATTAAAGTAATAAAGGTATTTTAAGTTTCTATTTAAAATAAAATTATCAAAGAAAATTATCGATTACTATCAATATTATAAAATATTTACAGATTTTTAACTACTTACCATTTCTATGACAAACCAATTTTAGGATTAACAATATTTAGTATATAAATAGCAAAATGGAAAACAACCAATTTTACATAACTATTAAAGAAAGTACAAAATCAACCTTCTTTTAATTTTGTTGTCGTTCTTGATATTATAGACTCCTAGCTTGCATTGTAGGGTTGCTACGGGGCATCAAACTTTTTCAGTAAAATTTACACCAGAGTACATACACGAAGAAATGAAAAAAATGTATTTGAAATGTTTACTAAAATGTATTTATTTTCCAGTATTCTTAACCTATTTTATTCTTTCCTTAAATTTAATATATGACGCAGAACAGCTTATATCAGACAATTTAGATTTCTTTCATTTTTGTAAAAATCTACGACCTTACATGCTTACCCTCTATTGAAGCACATGATACATGTTGTTATTTGAATGTTTTTGAATTGGATTTAGTGCCTCTATGAAGGACAAAATTTTGATGGTACATATTTTACTTCGTTGTTCTGTAGGAGCTAGTTTAACAAGAGATGTAGGATCACTACATGACATTTTTAGAACAAATATTTTGAGACTGTTATGCTGTTTTGATTTCATTGTGGAATATCTAAAAGTTAAATGAAAACAAACATTCTTTTGCTTGTGAATCTTTTAGTCCATAAGGTTGTAAAAGTGGGTAGCTGATCGCTGAAAGAAGGAATCAAGCCTATGAAAGTTAAGGCTAAGAAAGAAATATTTGTGAAAAAATATGATGTATCTCAAGAAAAAGCAAGTGCCTATACGGTTTGGGAAAAGCGGCGTCCTAGACTCTGCCAGGGTATAACACTGTGTGCTTAAACTGCTTAAGTGTTGCCGGCTCCTAATTTTTTAAAGAGTTGACTCCTGAATCTTTTCCCATGTTTAGGTATATTTGCAAGAATATAAGCACTCCACTACCTATAAACAGCTTCCAATGACATGCGTCTCAAATAGCCTTTGATAACCAGTCCATCCTTCAGGTGTGGCTCAGATATATTCTCTGGCGTTCATTGTTTTTGTTTTAAATTTAAAATTAATAAAAAAAAATATATCCTAGGTCGGAGAATCGAACCTTCAACCATCGACTCTAAACTCCAATGCTGAACGACTGAGCTAACAAGCAGATACAACTTTTGTGGTAGATAAGGATTTATAATAATTACTTTAAATTAAAGTTTCTGTGAAAAGAACAACCTTTACATGTTGTACGCATTATTTTGCAAATATTGTTTCAAAATGTTCAACTTTATAAAGATTTTAATACTTTATATTGTTTGAAACTCTCTTAATTAAAATAAATGTTTAGTGCTTCAATTATAGTTGACCCTTAAAAATCTAAATATAGTAGTGCTCATATAAGTTAAAAATAGATGACACCCTGTTGCAACAGTTATCGTTATTTGAAGAGTTGACCTTTGAAAAAAGTGTTCTCGTTATATAACTATATAGATAACTCATTTAATGTTTAAATAATCCAATTTTGCATTTTTTATTCTCAAAAATGTTTTAGCTACTTAAATAGGTAAAAAGGTATTAAAGTAATAAAGGTATTTTAAGTTTCTATTTAAAATAAAATTATCAAAGAAAATTATCAATTACTATCAATATTATAAAATATTTACAGATTTTTAACTACTTACCATTTCTATGACAAACCAATTTTAGGATTAACAATATTTAGTATATAAATAGCAAAATGGAAAACAACCATTTTACGCAACCATTCAAAAAAGTACAAAATCAACCTTCTTTTAATTTTGTTGTCGTTCTTGATATTATAGACTTTTAGCTTGCATTGTAGGGTTGCTACGGGGCATCAAACTTTTTCAGTAAAATTTACACCAGAGTACATACACGAAGAAATGAAAAAAATGTATTTGAAATGTTTACTAAAATGTATTTATTTTCCAGTATTCTTAACCTATTTTATTCTTTCCTTAAATTTAATATATGACGCAGAACAGCTTATATCAGACAATTTAGATTTCTTTCATTTTTGTAAAAATCTACGACCTTACATGCTTACCCTCTATTGAAGCACATGATACATGTTGTTATTTGAATGTTTTTGAATTGGATTTAGTGCCTCTATGAAGGACAAAATTTTGATGGTACATATTTTACTTCGTTGTTCTGTAGGAGCTAGTTTAACAAGAGATGTAGGATCACTACATGACATTTTTAGAACAAATATTTTGAGACTGTTATGCTCTGTTTTGATTTCATTGTGGAATATCTAAAAGTTAAATGAAAACAAACATTCTTTTGCTTGTGAATCTTTTAGTCCATAAGGTTGTAAAAGTGGGTAGCTGATCGCTGAAAGAAGGAATCAAGCCTATGAAAGTTAAGGCTAAGAAAGAAATATTTGTGAAAAAATATGATGCATCTCAAGAAAAAGCAAGTGCCTATACGGTTTGGGAAAAGCGGCGTCCTAGACTCTGCCAGGGTATAACACTGTGTGCTTAAACTGCTTAAGTGTTGCCGGCTCCTAATTTTTTTAAGAGTTGACTCCTGAATCTTTTCCCATGTTTAGGTATATTTGCAAGAATATAAGCACTCCACTACCTATAAACAGCTTCCAATGACATGCGTCTCAAATAGCCTTTGATAACCAGTCCATCCTTCAGGTGTGGCTCAGATATATTCTCTGGCGTTCATTGTTTTTGTTTTAAATTTAAAATTAATAAAAAAAAATATATCCTAGGTCGGAGAATCGAACCTTTAACCATCGACTCTAAACTCCAATGCTGAACGACTGAGCTAACAAGCAGATACAACTTTTGTGGTAGATAAGGATTTATAATAATTACTTTAAATTAAAGTTTCTGTGAAAAGAACAACCTTTACATGTTGTACGCATTATTTTGCAAATATTATTTCAAAATGTTCAACTTTATAAAGATTTTAATACTTTATATTGTTTGAAACTCTCTTAATTAAAATAAATGTTTAGTGCTTTAATTATAGTTGACCCTTAAAAATCTAAATATAGTAGTGCTCATATAAGTTAAAAATAGATGACACCCTGTTGCAACAGTTATCGTTATTTGAAGAGTTGACCTTTGAAAAAAGTGTTCTCGTTATATAACTATATAGATAACTCATTTAATGTTTAAATAATCCAATTTTGCATTTTTTATTCTCAAAAATGTTTTAGCTACTTAAATAGGTAAAAAGGTATTAAAGTAATAAAGGTATTTTAAGTTTCTATTTAAAATAAAATTATCAAAGAAAATTATCGATTACTATCAATATTATAAAATATTTACAGATTTTTAACTACTTACCATTTCTATGACAAACCAATTTTAGGATTAACAATATTTAGTATATAAATAGCAAAATGGAAAACATCATTTTACGCGAAAATTGAAGAAAGTACAAAATCAACCTTCTTTTAATTTTGCACGTATGCGTCGGTCTTGTCGGTCTTGAAAAAAGATAATGAAAAAGGGCAGACCAAGTCGATACCCCCTGAGGTAGACGGAGACGGGTTCGAACTAGTAAAAAGAAAAAAAAAAAGGTACAACACCTGAAAAATGTATGGACAGTGGGAGGGGTACCCTTTCCCCTCCAAAAAAAGGCGAAAGTAGCACAGGGTCTAACACACACAAAAAAATGAAAACTGCCGGATACGCTAGATCGGAGCCTAGCTCTCCAAACAAAACAAACAGGAAAAGAACTCTTTCTCTGTCCTCTACCTCAGATGACCAGGGGGAAGGCACTGTGGTGAGAAGGGAAAAGGAAAGAACGGGAGAGGAAGTGGAAGATTTGGAAGATATCCCCAACTCTCCTGCACCTCTAGTAATCGACGAGGGGGAGGATCCTGACACACCGCCAAACACATAAACATTTTTAAATAGTAGGCACACACACACACACAACGCAAAAACCCACCAACACACAATCATGGCTGACATTACAATTCTTTCATTTAACATTCGAAGTCTGAAAAATAAACAAAAATACACAGTTCACTCAAATAAAACACGCAAACCGGACTTTTTTTCTCTTACAGGTATCCAATATCAATTCAATTTTCTCCAAAACACACATACATCTTAGTTACAAACAAACCCACTTAAATATAAAATCATGGAGGACATCACGGTTTTGTCTCTAAACATTCATGGACTCACAAACAAACAAAAATATGTAGTATATTTATCAAGAAAGTATAAACCAGACTTTATTTTTTTACAAGAGACAAATTTAGGTACAGAACACAAAGCACACACATACACAACAGACATGGGTTTTAAGGAGGGGTGTTTTAGTTATGGTAGCAGGTGCAGGGGGGTAGCCATTTTTCAGGTATCAGATAGGTTTAAAATAGTCCATAAGTATAGTGACAATAAAGGGAGAGTAGTCATCATTAAAGTAGAAACAAGTAATGAAACAATTACACTGGCTAACATCTATGCACCAGCAAAAAGAACAGAGAAACGGGAATTTTCTGAATATTTGAGTGAAAAATTACACGACACATATAGAGGGGATAGTTTGATTTTAGGAGGGGATTTTAATTACATCACGTCCACACTAGACAAGCAGTACACAACAACGGTAAATCTTCCTTCACAGATGAACACTACTATTAATAATTTCTTGAAAGACATTGAGTGTGAATTTAAGTTACAGGATGCATACAGGAGTGTGAATCCCACAGGTCAGGACACTACTTCGGTGAATAAAGCTCATCCCGTAACTTCCAGACTAGATAGAATTTACGTACCAACCGAGTATCATATAAGTAAGGTAGCTCATCTAGAAGAGTCTCTGGAATATTCAGACCATAAGGCAATAATAGTTACGATAAGTACGAAAATTAAAAAAAAGACAAGGAAAACTAGTCATTGGAAATTTAATAATTCTCTTCTAGAAATACCTCTTTTTATAAAATTAATCTCAAACACACTCAATTCTTGCTTACAAGATACAAACAATCCAAACTTTAACCTAACAACAACATGGACACTAGTAAAAAACTCAATAAAACAACAATGTCAGGTCATATCAACACTAGTACAAACACATAGAAAACAAGAACTAGAGAAAATGAAGCACACACTATTACACGCTGAGGACGAAATAGATAGAACTCAAGCCTCATTAAAGTTGGAAGAATTAAATAACTACATCTACAAAGGAGCTGAAGTTAGATGCAGGAACTATTTAAGTCAAGAAGGCCCAAACAAACTTTTCTTGTCAATCGAACAAAATGTTCAGTCTAGTAAATGCATAACAAGTGTTCTTGATATACATGGCTCAAAAGTTGAAGACAAAGACAAAATTAAAGATGTTTTCATAAGTCATTTTAAAAATATCTACCAGTTGGAACCTATAAACAAGGAGGCTCAAGAATGTTTTCTAAAATATTGTAAACAGTTGAAGCAGACCGATGAAGAACTTTTGGAGACCCCATTTACTCTAGACGAACTCCAAACTGCACTAGACTCGACACAAAACAACAAATCTCCCGGACCGGACGGTCTGACATTTGAATTCTATAAGACATTTTTTCCTTTAATAAGTCCTCTATTACTGCGACTATATAGTGACGCTGTTAAAACAGGACAACTTCCAAAAAATTTCAACGAAGCATATATTACACTATTAGCCAAAAAAACAACAGATAACAGTTCTCCAAGTGACTACAGGCCCATCTCACTACTCAATACAGACTATAAACTACTGACAAAAATGATTTTTAAACGACTTAAACCCTTCACTCCCCAACTCGTAGGACAAGACCAATACTGCACCCACCCCGACAGGAGTATTGATGGAATGACACATTTCATTCAAGATTTTATCATGTACAGTCATGAAAAAAACTCTAGCGTTGCCTTGTTATCTGTAGACCAAGAGAAAGCATTTGATAGAGTCAGCCATAATTTCCTCTTTAAAATATTAGAAAAATGTAAAATCAGCCCTTTTTTAATAAAATGCATTAAACTAATTTACACCAATGCCAGCAGTAGACTAATAATCAACCATTCTTTAAGCCAATCCTTTCCAATTCAAAGATCTGTTAGACAAGGCTGTCCTTTATCCCCCTTTTTATACATCCTTTGTCTAGAACCTTTTCTAGAATCTATTAGGTCAGATCTATCTATCAAAGGAACAAAAATCCCGGGACCCATCCCAGTAGTTAAAGTTAAGGCTTATGCCGATGACACAACATTTTTTCCCTCCTCTGAAAATGATATTAATAACATAGTTAAAAAGTTTACAATTTTTGGCCATGCCAGTGGTTCTAAAATTAACATAAATAAATCCTCAATAATGGGTGTAGGGAGGTGGACATTAAAGGAAAAATATTCTTTTAAACTTGTAAATAAAATCAAAATATGTGGTATAGAATACAATAGTAATCCCTTTTTCTTCTGTGAAGATCAGTGGAAAAATATTATTATTAAGGCATCCAATTTAGTTAACAGGTACAAGCACACAGGTTCTACTATTTTTGGTAGAGCCATCCTTATAAACAATTTGGTCATCCCAAAGATAGTCTATTTAGCCAATATTATAGAACCTCCTACAAAATACATATTTCAATTAAATAACATAATTAGAAGTTTCATCTTCAAAAACACACTTAGAAACATCAAACATACTACAATTATTCAAAACAAAGAGGATGGGGGGATCAATTTACAAGACATCAAAACTAAAATATGTGCACTCAGATTAAAATTCATAGGTCAAGTAGTTAAGAATCCAAATGATTTTCCTTTTACAATATATTATTATGGTTTGAGATTAAGCAACTTAATTCAAATACAAAACAACATTCCACACTATTTTGGCACAAACTTACATCCTTTTTATAGATCCATCTCAAGAACTCTTTCTGGCAATGAACCTTTAATACACAATAAATATAAAGAAATATACACAACATTAAAAAAACAGTTACAAGAAAATTTAGCTATTAGGATTAAATGGGGAAAAGATTTAAATATAACAGATTTTAAAGACACTTTTACTAACCTTCATAACAAACACATTGCAACAAAAGCTAAAGAAATATCTTACAGACTTATCTTTGAGATCACTCCATTTTCAAAGAAAAAACCTGGTGTAAAATATTGTAAATTTTGTCAATCTGTTAATGGTGACAATGAAAAGCATTTATATTTAGAATGTTCTTTATTTAGTAATGTAAGAAATACTGTAAGAGATTTATTAGAAGGAAATTGTGAAACCTATGTGAATATTAATTTATCTATTCTCTTAAACAAGTTGCCTAAAGCTAAACACAAGATGATACATAATTTTAACTTAATAATTTTATCAGAATACAGAAACTTAGTATGGAACAGTAGACTTAAAGCTGTGTATCATAATGTCAATTTTAACCCTAATGATTTGGATAAAATATATAGAAATATAGTTGATTTTAAAATTAAACACTACAAATGTAATTTTATATTGATCCATTGTATGTACATATGTTATATATTAAATCAAGGAATTTTTTTTTTTTTTTTTTTTTTTCAAGGATTCCTTTATTTTCTTCCAATGAATTGGAAGGTTCCATTTTTATCATAAATTATCAATTTACAAAGTCTGTTTAAACAATGAAGAAAATAAGTTTTGAATGTATGAGTGTGTGTGTTTGTATAAGTAATAACTATTAAAAATTTGCATGTGTATGTATTTAATACATCATTTATTTGCTTTAAAATTATAATTACTAAAAATTACCTATAAACTATTTATTAATTTCTTTTTTCAACAAGAGAGACAATTAGGACTGGAAGATGCAAGGTGGAAATTTCTTTTGGTTACATCCCTTTGACCAAATTAATAAATTTTCAAGACAACCCAAACAGGACAGGATTTCATGAAAATGGAGCAAATGGACTACTAAATTGTTAAAAAAAAAAAAAAACACTATCACAATAAATAATAATAAAAATAAATAATGAATTTAATCTTAAAATGAGTTATATTCCAAAATGAAATAATTTTGTAAGCTCTTCATACACATACTTACTTTGGGCTCTGTACTTTATAGAAACCAAATTGTTTCATAATATGTACATTTTTGTAACTCTAGCAGACCCCAGAGAATTCCTAAGGATATAGGATGGAGGTCCTTTGTCTTGGGTTCTTAAGGGAAAAATTGTTGCAAAAATAATAGAAATAAAAATAAATTTTTAATAACTCATAAGTCACTAAAAAAAAAAAATAATAATAATAAAAAAAAATAATTTTTGGGAATACTTATTTAAAGGAACACTTTCCAAATTTTTTGTGAATGTTTTTGGACCCTTGATGTCATCAATTTCTGGACATTTGCTGTCATCACTCTATGGACCTTGGCTGTCACCTTTTCTGAACCTCTGCTGTCATCATTTTATTGGACCTTTGCGGTCATCATTTTATTGGACCTCTGCTGTCATCATTTTTTGGACCTCTGCTGTCATCATTTTCTGGACCCCTTGCTGTCACCATTTTATGGATCTTCGCTGCAGCCTACTCCGCGAACATACTGAAAATCCTGGAATATGACTTTGATAAAAATGTCTTTTTTTTATGAAATTTTCCTTGTACATTTATTAATTTAGAATGATGTTTTGTGTGTTTTCTTGGGAAAAAAAAAGAAAAAAAAAAAAAAAAGAAGCCCAATAAAGAGGCCAAGAGCCCAAAAAAGAGGCAACGCCCAAAAAAGAGGCAAAGAAAAGAGGCAAAAGCCCAAGGATTCCTAGGATGTACTAAGCTAGACAACTGAAGTCAAAAGCTAAAAAGCTGAGGTTTCCTAAAAAAAAAAAAAAAACAAACAAAAAAAAAAAAAAAGTGGGTTTACGCTCTGTAGTAAATCTAAAGCCACAGTTAGGTTACATTATGAGCATGTTATTGGCGGACACTTTTTAACCACACCAGTGTTGCCAACCGTAGGAAAGAATGCATTAGTATTGTGCAAATGCAAAAGAACAAAATATATGTAAAAACAGACGTAAAAGTGTCTTACCCGTAAAAAAATTTGGATATTTTTAAAAATCGTTATTTTGGGTTACCCTCTCTTGTGTGTTAACTAGGCAAGTCACCCCTAAATCCGGCCCTGATTGCAAAGTCTTTTCAATTACAACAATAACAAGCAGCCTATATATAAAAAAAAAACAAAAAAAAAACACAAAAACAATGTTTTTATAGCGTATAGTTTTTGAATAGAAGTTGACCGAGGCCAATCGTCATAGAAGACTGAACACTTGCCTGCAACGTCGAAACATGTGGGCAGTGGAGACCAATAGCTCGTCGCCACGTCACACGTCTGCACGAATTTGATTGGGTATTGTTCTGAGACCGTGTTGACCAAGATTACATAAAGGGCTAGTAGTTTATTAAGAGAGGAAGCTGGGAGGAAGAGAGAGATTGAGGAAGGTAAGAAGAGAGAGGGAGGGAGAGAGGAAAGGAGCGAAAGAGAGGGAGGGAGAGAGGAAAGGTGTAATAGAGAGGGAGGGAGAGAGGAAAGGAGTGAAAGAGAGGGAGGGAGAGAGAAAAGGAGTGAAAGAGAGGGATGGAGAGAGGAAAGGAGTGAAAGAGAGGGAGGGAGAGAGGAAAGGAGTGAAAGAGAGGGAGGGAGAGAGGAAAGGAGTGAAAGGGAGGGAGGGAGAGAGGAAAGGAGTGAAAGAGAGGGATGGAGAGAGGAAAGGCGTGAAAAAGAGGGAGGGAGAGAGGAAAGGAGTGAAAGAGAGGGAGGGAGAGAAGAAAGGAGTGATAGAGAGGGAGAGAGGAAAGGAGTGATAGAGAGGGAGAGAGGAAAGGAGTGATAGAGAGGGAGGGTGAAGACGGAGAAAAAAATGCATAAGGTTCAGAGAAAGTCAATACAAGTTATACCATTTCTGATCCCCTTCAAGTCCCCTTCATTGATTTGCACGTTTCAGAAAACCCCCATTGTTCATAATCGATTGTTGTCTCTATCTACGCCACTGTTGACAATAAACAGTTATTCGGATGAAAACGATTTTTTGAACGCTAAATATTCAATTCAAACCTTTGTTGACAGTGTTATGCTGTGATGTGCGTTAAGTTAATTGTTTTTTAGCATTCGTTGATATTATTTTCAATATTTTTAATAATACAGTTGACTCTTGATAATCCGACACTCTGTTCCGACGTGTGGCTGAAGTGTACTAGAACTGCATGTGCAGGTTTTGATGTTATAACATTTGTGTACACTAATAAAGATAGCTTAAACAAATGAGTTTAAATTAATGTTTTAATTGATGTAAATAAGGTTTGCCGTAAGACGCATATATATATATATAATTTTTTTTTTATCGTATCACTGTCTGAAGGAAGAAAAGAACTCCGATGTTTCTCCAGTTTGTTGTCAAGTTTTTTACTTCTTTATTTTATTTATTATACATCCCCTGCAAGATGATTCTGTTTGTATTGCTGTTTGTTTAATATGTGAAGAAAAAGCTGCAGATCGTATTAAAAGAATAATATAAAAAATCGATAAATATTTGGCAAAAATAAAACAACAGAAATCATCACACCTGTTACATACTGGTTACCATTGAATGTTAAGAACTTGCTACCATTCAATGTATCGTACAGACGAGATGAATGACGTAGATTCTCTTCAGGACTCAAGTTGCTCTTCCAGCCGTTCTCTTCCCCTGGTGGGTTCCAGTCAAGGGCGTGTCTTCCAAATGTCTTCTTCTGTTCTGCGTACTGTGTGTCCTTTCCAATTTACTGGCTAGACATTCTGAAAAAAGTTCGAAGTCCATGAACTAAATGAATACCAATGTTGCTAGAACTATTGCACACTTAAGTCCTACAAATTAAGAAACGAAGCGCGAAGAGAAGGTCGTCCAAAGAAAAGCTTGCTGGATAACACGAAAGAATGGATCGGCCTCTCTCTTGATATCCTGCTAAGAACAGATGTGGAGGGATTTGGTTGCTGGAACTGTCACAGCACATGTAACAATTCTAATGTTTATGATAACGCGAATGTGGTGTAGAGCTCACTACTTGTACAACAGACACAATTCACTAAACTCTTGGTTTGTGATGCGGTCTTTGAATGTTATGATTAAAATAACAAATTCTTGTGAAAACAACTCTAGGAAAATAACTTTAAAGCGACTAAAACTATTACGTTTTTTAAAATCTAAACTTACAATTCTCCAGAAGTAGGCTTTATCTTTTAAAAGGTGTTCTTACCAGTATTCTTATCTTGCTGATATAATGGTCGGCTACACGCCAATGCGATCAGAGATAAGAGCTCTGAAACGCCTTGATTCCACTGTAAGTCAGCCTGTTTTACAATCAAACGACGTTACCGAGAAATACATAGGAGCCCAAGTTATCAAATGCGTGTTGTGTGTGTGTGTGTTGTCTTCTGATTAGTATACGCTGAGGTAGACATTTTTCTGGACCGATTATCTTAATAATCTTATCTTGTCTTATTTACTTTTCAGAAAAAAAAGACTCTATGGAGTCTCATAACTTGATATTGGAAACATTTTAATTGTAAATAAATCATTTTGAAGTTTGGTGTGAATAAAAGGTTCATAATTATGAGTAGCGGGTTTCAAAGTAGACATCGGCGCCCACACACTGAGCCAACGATGAAACAAGAGAGAAAAAAAAAGAAAATAACTTATTTTTGTAAAGGTCGCCAGTAAGTCTCAATGTTGAGGACCTGTGAAAACCTGCAACGGGTGACCACCTTTAAAAAAAGCCCCGTCAAAGTCCAACCGTAGAATCTAATCATTCTGGAGAGAAGCTTTGAGCTTCATCTGTTATGTCCGGGGTGGAGAACTACATTACCCAGAAGAATAGCTGAAAAATGCTGCAAGGCTGATTAAACCTCGAGTCCCTATGCTGTCGTATACTTTGCACACTCTGCAATAAATCTGTGCCTATCACCTGAGATGAGCTCCGATTAGTAACAAGCCTTAGGACTCCCATAGTGCCCTGGAAAGAAAGGCAACTGTTTCGCATAGTACCTCATAGCTCCAAGAAAGGAAGTCTTAGGCCTGCCGTAGTGCCCTTTTAAGAAACACAACTGTTTGGCATAGTACCTCATAGCTCCAAGAAAGGAGTCTTAGACTTGGCGTAGTGCCCTGGTAAGAAACACATCTGTTTCGCATAGTGCCCCATAGCTCCAAGACAGGATATATTAGACCTGGCGTAGTGCCCTGGTAAGAAACACAACTGTTTGGCATAGTACCTCATAGCTCCAAGAAAGGAAGTCTTAGGCCTGGCGTAGTGCCCTGGTAAGAAACACAACTGTTTCGCATAGTACCTCATAGCTCCAAGACAGGATGTCTTAGGCCTTCGTAGTACCCTGGTAAGAAACACAACTGTTCGGCATAGTACCTCATAGCTCCAAGAAAGGAAGTCTTAGGCCTGCCATGAAGTACTGTTTCCTATGACTCTCTACAGTGTGGGCAACGGGCATCGAAATTTGGTCGGAATTTTGCAAGTATACACCTATGGGACAGTGACCCGTTCTGCACTGCTCTATCAATGTTTGTTCCGACCATAGACTCCACCATGGGTCGTCTTGGCTGTGGAGTCGCAAGTGGGGCATGTCAGCAGTTTGAGAAGCAAGAGTAACTAGGTAATGTCCTCTTCAACACAAGAGGCTCATGGGAACGATGAATTAAAGTTGTCATCTTTTTCTTTGGCCAGCCAATTATGTTTACAAGCCATTTCAACGACTAGTTGCTTTGAGTTCACCAATAGATGCCCCATTAAATGACCAGCTGCTTTGAGTTCACCAATAGATGCCCCATTAAATGACCAGTTGCTTTGAGTTCACCAATAGATGCCCCATTAAATGACCAGCTGGTTTGAGATTACCAATAGATGCCAATTAAATGACTAGCTGCTTTGAGCTTACCAATAGAAGCCCAATTAAATGACCAGCTGCTTTGAGTTTACCAATAGATGCCACATTAAATGACCAGCTGCTTTGAATTCACCAACAGATGCCCCATTAAATGACCAGCTGCTTTGAGTTCACCAACAGATGCCCCATTAAATGACCAGCTGCTTTGAATTCACCAACAGATGCCCCATTAAATGACCAGCAGCTTTGAGTTCACCAACAGATGCCCCATTAAATGACCAGCTGCTTTGAGCTTACCAATAGATGCCAATTAAATGACCATCTGGTTTGAGTTCACCAATAGATGCCCATTAAATGACCAGCTGATATGAGCTCTCCCTTCGGACGTCAGAAACACATATCATCCAGACTTGGATTTAAATCTACCCCTCGACCACCCTAATCCAGCAAACATTCAGTTCAAGCGTCAAATGTTATCTCAGTGAGGTCCTATCATTGGCCTCCTTCAGTCGTAGAACACACTTCAGGAAGAAATTCTCGGCAGTGTGGATTATGACTTTATTTTCAATTTCGGTGAGTAGTGTAAAAAATCATACCTATCAAATTATAACTATTCTTAATCAAAGAATCTTAATTTAAAAACGATAAGATAATATGATACATCCAGACACCATTATTAGATATGAATCATCTTAATTTACACACACAAGTACCCAATGTCACCACCACGCCTACATCTACAAACCACGATTTAATTTTACCTATACTTTATATTTTACTCTAATTTAAGACAATAACAGATATGGCTAACTTTGGTATTACAGTTTAGGTAGAAGATTTATGTTAGTGTCTCTAAAATTTTATTTTTCAAATATAAACAAGCTTTTTTAAAAAGGGATTGCAACTCTATGTGCAGGTGGCACAATAATTATATTAGTACTTTTCAATTTGTAATTACTTTAGTGTCATCCAGTTTCGAGATGAGTCCTGCAGCTATTCGCCTTAACACAGCAAGATAGCCTTTCCTTCCCCCCACCCCACCCAGGTTTAAAATAAATATGATAGAACTTAAGAAACCATAACAAGATTGAACACTCACATTTAAAACACAAAATATAACTTCATTTTTTTTCTTTTTTTGTTCCGCGACGCCCTTAATTATTGTCCAACTTTGAGGCGACCCCCCCCCCCTCTCTCCAACCATAATTTTTTAGCTCATAATTAAATGTAAAAAAAAGGGGGGTTATTATTCAGACTTTCATTTATGTACTTTTCTATTGCGTATTCACTATATACTTACTTATGTGACAATTTGAAAATTTGGTGAAGTATGGACAGTATTCTTTAATACAGTAAACTACATTGTTACAGAAATAGTGTTTCGACAGTATTTACAAACACGCTATTGATATTGTGAAAGTTGAGCTTGATTTCGTTCCACCAGATCAGGAATTCAGTAGCACAACGAATGTCCTCTTCTGCATCAAGTCTGCTTCTAAATTTGGACTTAATAACTAAAAGCTAGAGAACATTGTTTCGCAAAGATTTGGTCATGGAAATGGAAGAAGGCGCAGACGGCATATGAGATTTTGAATAGCAAGCTCAAATCTGCTGGTTACAGCACATAAGAATTCAACTATTCAATTTCAATTATCAATAGACGAAAAATTCTAATTTCCTGGGGTCTAAGGCGACCCCTGACAATTTGTCATTTGTCCCCCAAGAGGTTACGAACCACAGGCTGAGAACTCCCGCGTTAAATAAACAAGATTGTATTGCAAAGATGAGCAGACGACTTTCCAGAATGACATATTGTTTTTATATGTTGGATACAGTGGCGTAGCTAGGGTGGTGGGAGGAGGGGGAGAATTGGAAAATCCCCCGGGCCCCCACGTGAGGGGCGCACCAACATTTTTCTTTTTTTTTTTTACATTAAATATTACGCAAAATGCAGGGGCCCTCAAAGAGGTTAAAATTCCTTGCTACGCTCCTGGTTGGATATCACTGATCTATGCCATTCTTAATTGAATAGAAGCAAATAAAAATAGCAGGTTCTTCGTTCCTAAAAAAAATATTATCAGTTATCTCTCTTTCCCTGGTTTCTTCCAAAAAGTGGCAATTAGGTCATTAGAATGTGTCGTCTGCACTTTGTTTATTGGTTCAAAAGTAGCAGCCGTGCTTACTCTCGATTTCATTGACTAGCAGACAGTCAGCAGACGTCAAGTGAAGAGCATTGTTATCACAGTCTTTTCAAGGAGTGTCCAGATTCACGCGTGAGTTGTTTTAATGTAATAACTCATTTGTAGATCTAAATCGATAAGCTCCAGTAGCACTTAATAATGGAAAAGTTAGTGTTATATATCTATACGTATAAAAACTAGTATTACAAAACAAGTTGGTATACTATAATTGTTTTGTATATGGCCTTTTTAAAGTTTCATGTCCTGGTTTTACAATAAATATATTTAGGGGCTTATGCCTCTATTTGGTTTTTGCGGCCTTATACCATATGTTTATATGGACTCTGGTGGACACCTACCGCATACCGCCGATATAAATCGTTATCAGGGAAATTGAAGTCCTTACAATGTACAGAGGGACATATATCTGGATCTATCTATATTCATTATTCAATATAAGAAGAATGTACCCCCCACAGTTGCCTTACATATCCACCCGACATCTGTACCCGGGTTACCATAGAAGAGAGTTAGCTGAGGGGTTGTAGGATTGTGGTGTCCGACACAGTTCAAAGAAAGAAGAGACTTAATATTTGTTATATCCTGCTTTATCGAAATTGTTCTTAAAGCGAATATGTTGTTTTCTTTCTCTATAGTAATATTTGAAAAGAAAAAAAGTATATAGATAAATGCTTTGACTTTAGATGATACTTATTAGCAACTGCATTAATGATGGTCTCCCCTTAAAGAATGTCGATCACCTCATGTATAACAATAACAAAACTTAGAAATTCTTACAATTATAAATGTAATTAACATCTAAACACTGAGGATATACTACTATAACATTTATTCAGCATGCATAAACACTTGAAAGTAGTTTGGAAAAACAATTTAAAATAGTCCTATACAATATGAGGTACTCATGTGCACTATATAAAAGTATAACAAAACTTAACAACAAAACAAAAAGTCAACATTCACATTTCAATATCGAAATATTAATCTGTTCCCCTCCTCCCCAGCACGCATGATGTCGGGGGGGGGGGGAGTGAGTAAAGATTTACCCCGAGGGTCATAGCCAGTGGAACCCTGTTGATGTGTTCCTTGCGTGCTTGTCCTACGTGTTGAGCTGGGCCAGGTAGATACGCACACGACACTGTTGTCACGTGGGCCACACAGTCGCAGCACAGGCTTTTTTTTTTTTTCTTTCTGGCATCAGGCCAGACACCCCATGTCATACAGGTTTGGTCTTACCGTGTCACACTGACCTTTATACTTGTTACATTCCTTCCTAAGATGAGACTCTTTGAACAGTACATTAACACTAAAAACAACAACGTCCTCGTTTAGAACTCATTTCATTTCCATGAACACTAGAACACTATTTCGTTTCTATCTCTCTATTTTTGGTTCTCCTCTCCTTTCAACACGCATTCGCACCGTTCCACATTGACACTAACATGCGCACGTAACAATAATGCCACTAGTTGGCCAAGCGCATCAGGACCTCGCCTATGTGGCGCCGGGGAAACTTGTGTCAACGTCAGTCAATAATACAATAAATCATAGTCAATCAGACAGTCAATCAGACAGTCAATCAGACAGTCAATCAGACAGTCAATCAGACGGTCAATCAGACAGTCAATCAGACAGTCAATCAGACGGTCATTCAGACAGTCAATCAGACGGTCATTCAGACGGTCAAACAGAGGGTCAATCAGAGGGTCATTCAGACAGTCAATCAGACAGTCAATCAGACGGTCAATCAGACAGTCAATCAACAGTCAATCAGACAGTCAATCAGACGGTCAATCAGACAGTCAATCAGACAGCCAATCGTACAAATATGTATTTCTGTTTAGCGGATGGGGGAGGGGGCCTTATGTCACGCATGCTTTTGTACTGAACCAGTTGATTATTGACTTTGTTACTTGGCGTGGTGGATTGTTTCGATAAGCAGCTATCATATTGGATGGTTGCCTGGTCGTGCGGCTTGCGCGCTGGACTCTCGTTCAGATTTATCGATGGTCCTACCCGCTCCCATCCCCGGTCGTCCTGCGGGAGGTTTGGACCAGGAAGTAATTATCGTCAACTCTGAAGGAATATCCGAAACATGTAAAACATTTTACAAACATAAGCCAGGATTACTTGCTTAATACGTAGGTCTATTTCTTTTCATTCTAACCAAATACTATGAAAGAACATAGCATGATACATAATAGAGTTAGGTTGAACACTCGCCCAGACTCACGGTAAAAGTAAAGTTCCCCTTTGAGACCTTGTGGTCTATAGGGCAGATGATGTAAAGTTTCTGTGGCCAGCACAACGACCAACCGCCTTTACTTTTCCCCAACTATTGTCAGGTTCCCATTAGAGCTGGGTGGACTCAGAGGCGCCCGAGGATCCCGAAATAAAAATGCCAGTCTTTAACAGGATTCGAACCCGGGACCCCCGGTACGGAAGCCAAGAGCTTTACCGCTCAGCCACCGCACCTCCCCAGACTCGTGGTACTGCTATAAAATGACATGAGAAGAGATGTCACGAGAAAAAAAAAGTATTTTTATTATTTGTACGAACTACTTTATTATAACTTACTTTTGAAAATAAAACTGTCATTATAATTTAGTGTTATGTATGGAATAATTTAGAAGACAACCGCCACCCGCTCCATCACAGCTACGTTAAGTCGTCGCAATTGTGGGCGAACAGTAGAAACGCGTTTGTTACTTATTTGGTCGATGACTAGGGCAGAGGTTCTCAAACTGAGGTCCGAGGACCCTCAGGGGGCCTCGAGGCGACATTAAGGGGTCCGCAGAAAGAAGAAAGTTGTATAAAATAACTTCCTCGCTAAAAGCCAGTTTATCTGATCGGATAATTTGAATATTAATAATCTCGCCACGCACTACTGTTTAGTATGTCTATTGCGTACTATAGCTACTGTTCTATGACGACTTAAACCAGTGATGCTCAACCTTTTTCGACCTGCGGGCCATTTTTACTTTCGAAACGCGTGTCGAGGGCCACGTCAACAAAAAAGTACGAAAAATGAAATCAAAACTCATCTGAAACTATTGGATCTAGATCTAGTACTTACATTAATTAATGGGATAGTTAAAGTCTATCATTTTTTTACGCGTCTTAAAACTTGCATTTTCATTTCTCTACTTAAAAATGAACAACATTGTAGCTACTTTTACCACCAACTTATTTTCTTGTCTCTTTTCGGTAAAAATTCTCATAGGTCCTCCAATCTGTAGGCGTAGTTTAACCAATCTTTTATACGTGGCTTAAACCAAGAAGGCCTTCATATTTATTTTACAATGCCGCTATACATGTTGTTTGTTTGTTTGAAACTGCCAGACTTTCTTTACAAAACAAATATGTCGGCTTATTATGTTCCACAAAAAAAGATCCATTCCCTTTTCCTGGTAGTTTCTACATTCAGAGTTCCATTTCATAAACTCATAAACTCACACTTGTTCAAGGTCATGGTACCAATCCATCTGAGAAACAAGTGAAGGCCCTAACGAAGGTAAAGATACATTTACAACTATTTTTAAGGGGGGGAGGATTTTCTACTTTTTGTGCCGACGTTTCGGCGGGCCGGATGGAACCACATCGATGGCCGGTTCTGGCCCGCGGGCCGTACTTTGGGCATCACTGACTTAAACCAAAGTTCTAAAGATATTTTTCACTTGGCTGTTCACAACTGGGGTATTTCACCCTTTAACTCAGATCGCTATCACAGACGAGTCCATGCTAATACAGGAGCAGCTTATTGAAATACCTTTTGAATGGGAAAACTTAAAAACCAATGTCTGAAAAAGGATACTACAAAATTCTAGTTTGAAAAACAGATTCCAATTTTATATCCAGAATTATGGGTACAGGAGTTGTTGACTTCTTCTTCTTCTTCTTCATCGTTCTCATTGTTATGTTGGAGTGTTCATATGACTAGACCAATACATGAGATGAACTGCGCAGTGGTTTCCAAATCAGGGAGCTCTCCATATAGTTTTCTTGCTATTGGGGTGTTTTGGGGCCAATGTCTTATACGGGCCTCTTGGTAGAGAGAGCAGTTTTGGAGGACGTGGTCGGCATTTTCTGGTGATACTCCACATGGGCAGATTTCACTGGTTCCAATTTTGAGCTTCCGGAACATGTGTTGTCGAGTTGTTGACTGATTTCGTGTCTTCGTGGATTCAGTCAACAATGAACGTCATTAGAAATAAAAGAAACCGACTAGAAATGTGTGATGGTTGAGAGTTGCGATTTCAAATATTGTGCTGGATATAAATACACCTATACAATTTCATCAACCTACTAATTTTTTAATTTTTATTTGAAACGGAGAGTTATAATCTGTATACACATTCATCTAATAAAATGTTGTGCTTTTTAAAAAATAATATTTGTAGCCTAAGCATATACTTTGCGTTTATGTTGTTTTTTTTTCACTTAAGGGCCCGCAGTTCAGACTATATAAAGGAGTCCCCGACTCAAAAAAAAGTTTGAGAACCTCTGGACCAGGGAACGTGAAAAAAGGATATAGACGTCTGTGTGTAGTCACTCAGTGAACTGGGTGTGTGTGTGTGTGTGTGTTGTGTCTTTTCTGTTGGTGTGGAATGTTATTGCTCTTTTTAATTGAGAAAAATGATCAATAAAGTCTTAGTCTTAGGTCTAAGACATATTCTTAAAGGTAAGTGGCTCACAATAGGCTGTGAGATTGACCGCCACCTAAATTAAATCTAAAAACGTATGTATATAACGTATATCTATATCTCTCTATATAATACAAGCGGTAGTAGATATAAAGTTATATCCGTCAAAGATACGGAAGTTCAGTTATATCTATATATAGTCGTAACAGTATAAAAACTGTAACTAAGAAG
This sequence comes from Biomphalaria glabrata, assembly GCF_947242115.1. Taxonomy (NCBI): domain Eukaryota; kingdom Metazoa; phylum Mollusca; class Gastropoda; family Planorbidae; genus Biomphalaria; species Biomphalaria glabrata. The sequence goes on from NC_074723.1 coordinate 35,074,495, forward strand.
GATCACTTTATGGTTTTATTAGTATGTATTGAAAGTATATTATATCAAGTTAATGTTGAATTGAACATTAATGAATGGATTCATTTTTCTTGTTCGAAGAAGCTTATTAAAAAAAGAAAAAAAAACAAACACATAGAGGTTTCTTTAGTCTGTCTGAATCATTTTCTCATTTCCCCTATGTGACGAGATGTTTAATTAGTTAATTTTTGGCTTGTTTATCTAAGTCTATGAGAAATGTTATTAATGTATCCCGCTCACACATACTAGATATTGAACAGGCACACCGCAACTAACAGTAAGAACAGACCAGTGAATTAAATGCATAAAATAAAATGATTTAATGGTCCTAAGTTTACAATAGATAAATGATAAAATAATATAATCGAGAGGTGAAATGAGTGTATTAATATCTAACATAATTGCTCATCATGGATTGCTACTTTAGGCGTGAATGGAAGAATGTTCCTATGTCTGACTACTTATATTCTTAGCTGCTAGCCCGTGGGTCGTCTTCTGGCGGTCGTAGGACTGGCACTCAGAAGGATGAGTCATCCGGCTCTGTCTTAGGACGTCGGCTAGTGATGCTCCCTATGCTGTAGGCACGCTGGCTCTAGGGTGAGGCCGCTGCCTGTTTAGCAGTAGAGAGGGCTGGTGCCGCAGACTAAGTTGTAGTGGGGTGGACCTCCCAGGTGTGGTTTCTATCTTTGAGTGGAGATCTTACAGAGGTAGGTACCAGTTACAGCAATATGTTTCAGACACAGTAGTCAGGTACAGCAACCAGGTATAGCAATCGGGTACAGCAATCGGGTGTGGCAACCAGGTATAGCAATCGGGTACAGCAATCGGGTGTAGCAACCAGTCTGGGGATAAGACAGACAATAAGAACCTCCTAAAGGCATTGAGCAGGGATTCCCATAGGCCTTGCAATCAATCAGATGTAGGCATTGGTATCAATCCCAATAAGGCATTTAAGACAATTATGTATAAAATCTTAAAGCACGCGTAATATAACTCAATAACCAACAAAATATAAGGAAGACAACCTCAATAAATGTATTGTCATATAATGTAGGATGATACTAGTCAATATCCATCTGTTGACTGTGATTACGTCGATAAGTAATCAGTTATAGTAAAATGGGGAATGAGCATACTATACTAAAGGATAAGATGAAAATAAAATACTAAGGATCGAGATAGAATGATAAGGGTTTGATATAATTAATCACAATTAAACTCATCCAAGGAACTATAAGTTCACAAGTGTGTGAGACATAATATGTATGAGGGATATATAATAGGAATGTGAAATAATAATCTTCCAATGTGCTCTGTAAGTTTAGAGCACTGTGATCTAAGTTCTTAGGCAGTACTTAGATTCACGAAAGGTTATTCTTTACATCAATCACTAAGATACAGGAATGGATGAAACATAACAAATCAAATACAATAACTATGGCTTCAAAGGTAGGCAACCATAGCGGCATTAATAATACTCAGAGCCGCCGCAAGGGGCGTGGCCGCCTGCGTGCGAAATTAAAAAATGCCCCCCCCCCTTTCTTTTTATTTCTAGGAAAAAAAAAAACCATATAACTGAGCTGGACACTGTACCAAAAGTACCCTTTTATTTAAATCCATTTTTGTAGACCATTCCATTTTTTTCCTTTCATATTCGTACCGTTGTATCCCTCAAGTACAACTATGAACCATGCACTATGAACAATTTTGGAATTGGATTTATGTGCGTATAAGTGTATAGATTTTTTTTGATATATATAAAAAACGAATCTTATTCTGACTACTCGCTTATAGTTGCGACGATGGTATATTTCAATAAACAGTGTACATGATCATGTTCAAAAATAGTTTCTCGATAACCTTGACTGCTCAGCAGTGTTTTATATGGTCTGGACCAGTGGTTCCCAAACTTTTTTGTCTCGTAGACCCCTTGCCATGTATTCTGGTTTTCGGTAGACCCCCTGCTTAACTTGCTCAACTTGCACATTTGTACAAATTTATTAACATTTTTAAAAACAAATTTCTAACTGTAGTGAGTTGAAGAGTGAAAAAGTAATTTAAAACTACACAACTACAGATATTATCTTTCATATACGAATTTGTCGTTTTATGAAGTAGTCTCTCCAACATTAAATATAATTTAATTAATTAATTAATTAATATGCCTTAAGTATCATTGTAAAAGGTTTCACAAAGAGCAGTTTCTCGTGTATTTCTTGATCTTTCACGTGTGGCTCAAATATTGAATCTGCGGAACTGTTTTCGTGAACAGGAGAAAGGTCGAAGGCGAGTAACTGGAGCCTAAACCAGTAAACTTCGAGCAGGAAGGGCTCATTAGCCTTGGCTTGCTACCCACCTAGCAAAAGGAAAACTGAATTCAAACCCCTGCTGCCTTGCTACTATACCCAAACATAGGAAAGGTCTCGTGGGTCAACCCTAAGGAAATATAAGGAGACGGTGACCATTAGCACCATGTATTCTTGGGCCGTCCCCTCTTTCTCTTTCTTTGGGGGTTACAGGTTAGGGCTTGACTTGTTATGTTGGATGAAGGCTTGCGAAGGGTGTGACCTATCCATCTCCAGCGTCTCTGAAGGACATCTACTTCAATGGGCTGCTGCTTTGTTCTTTGCCACAGTTCCTCATTCAAGATCTTGTCTGGCCAGCGGATTATAAGAATCTTCCTCAGGCAGGTATTGATGAATACCTGGATTTTTTTCATGGTGGTGATGGTGGTTCTCCAGGTCTCCGCGATTTGGAAGCAGATGCCAAGCAGATGGGCAAGACGTGGGGACAGTTGGAGAGATTCGCCCAGAACCGAGATGCCTGGAGGAAGCTGGATGGTGGCCTATGTGACAGAAGGGACCATATGCATAGATGAGATGAGATGGTGACCATTAGACAGTTTGTAGCACACAGCGCTGCACCTTGTCAGACCAAACTGTATTTATGTCTTTTGCAAAGATTTATATAAGAAGCTTCTAATTTTATAACTCATGCCACCTTGAATTGTATTGTTGCTTAAAAAAATTATTTTGATAATAGCAGATGTAGGTTTGTGTAAAACGGCTGGTAAATTCATTGTGTTTGAACTTTGCTGTTTTCCGTATTTTGCTATAAGTAAAGAAATCTTGTAAGACTCCCACAAACCATCATCTTCTCTTTATGATGTCGAACAGAGATTTTGTGGGTCTTTTCTGGACTTTGAGTGTTCAAAAGTTTTTCTAATGTTAATTGTTATCAGGGTGACATTGTCTCAGATGATCTTCCAGCGTAACTGGTTCATATCGTCATAAAAAAAAGTCACTTTGGCAACTGCTTGTTTGACAAGGAAGGAATGAATCTAAATTTTAAATAATTAATGCTGTACTGTCTATATTTCTTTTTTTTTTCTAAATATTAGTTACTTGTAGACAAAATTAAGCTATTTAAATACGTATTGAAATTGATTACAACAATTTTTCGTTTGAATAGCAGGATAAATATTGAAAGGATTAACTAGGGTACAAATCATATATTAGTGGATGAAATAATTACATTAATGGAATGTGAAAATTAAGTAACTCGACCTGCTTAAATGAAATCTATTACCGTAGACCCCCGTGGACATCTCATAGACCCCCACTTTATTTTTTTACTTTCGTAGACCCCCTTGGAGGTCTTCGTAGACCCCTGGGGGTCTATATAGACCACTTTGGGAATCACTGGTCTGGACAATTATATGTTAACTAAAAAGACTCGAAATACAAAAGCCATTGACAGTGGAACTTATTCACCCTTTTAACTTTAATTATAACGATTGTATTTTGGAGAAATGGGCATTGTATCCACAATGTAGTGTAGCACCAAGTGCTGCAAGCGGCCTAAGGGTAGCCGGCTCATGATTTTTCCTCAGGGTAGACTCCCGAAGCCTTTCCCGTGATTGGGCAGCAGAGGTTTGAATTCAGTTTTCCTTCTCCTAGGTGCACAGCCAGCCATGGCTAACGGTCCCCCTCCAGTTTGAAGCTAACTGGTCCAGGCGCCAGTTACTCGCCTTCGCCCCTTTCCGTTAGTGAAAACAGTTCCGCCGTAATCAATTTCTGCGCCACAACTTGAGGCCAGAAGCTGGACTAGTTGTCAGAGACAATACATGAATCAATAAAAAAAAATGTACACAATTAGTGAATCAATTAGTTTGGAGGTAAAATATATTGGCGGTCCTTCATTTTACTTCTTTTTACAGATTTTTTTTTGCGTCAAAAAAGGGGGTGGGCGGGGGCAATTAGGTCACAATAAGTGCCGTCTGCTATTGGTGCACGTTGTTCTTGGCTTGTAATGCTTAGTCTCGGATTCTGAGCTCCGCCATCCCTTGTCGTCTTGTGGGAGGTTAAAGGTTAGAATGTAGTCATTTTTTTTATATTAAAGAAACATCCGAAACATGCAAAACAGACATCACATGCCACTATGCTGCCTGGTCGTGCGTTTGCGCGCTGGACTGTCGTTCGGATTTATCGACGGTTGAGGGTTCAAACCCTGCCCGCTTCCATCCCCCGTCGTCCAACGGGAGGTTTGGACTAGACTTCAACTCTGAAGGAACATCCGAAACATGTAAAACATTTTACATACAACATTTTACTCTTATGTTGTGATATTTTGTTTGTATATCCTTATTACTTGGAATTATTACAAATTCGTGAACAACTAAATATGATAATTTAGTCTGCTATGGAGGCGCGGAAGCTGAGTGGTAACAACCTCGCTAACCTCTTCACCAACGTCACCTTAGAAACACACACAGTTCTTAAAAGATAAATTGACTTGACATGGCCTCCAGAAAAAGACTGCGGAGCATGAGGGCGGACAGGGTTTAAACCCAAGACCATCGAGACGATAGTGCAGAGAGCATACCACACAATTTATACGTAGACATAACCTGGGAAAGGGGAGAAAGGTGGTACTAGAATTCACGCTCCAAAAGAAAAAAGTGTGTTAAAAAAAAAAAGAGTTACCCTTTTCAGACTTTTGGATGTATAGGGGAGATGTGCGTACGGCCCGCTGGCCGTGCGGTAAAACGCTTGGCTTCTGAGTCAAATTTCGTTGAAGACTGGGATTTTTAATTTCGGGGCTTTTAGCAACTTTCTCCCCTGAGCCTACACAACTCTAATAAATACACGAGCTTAAATGGGGAAAGTAAAGCGGTTGGCATTTGTGTTGGACACATGACACCCTCGTTAACCGTGAGTGAAAACTATACTAGCTAATATTTATTATAAAATGTGTTTCCAATATGAGGAATTTCCAGAGCTATACTTATCAAAATAAAATTAATAAAGTCCATTCAATTGAATTACTTTTGTAATACATTGTTTTTTATCTAAATATTTTATCAGAGGTAAAATATACAATGCCTACAAATAAACCATCATTTTCTCTTACGGATATGATTTAGAGTGCTGTTATCTAGTGCTATTAGAGCATGGAATGGGTTGCCTGAGCTAGCCAGGAAAACCAGTGACTTGGCAGAATTTAAGTCATTGGTTAATATGCATGACTAAATGCATGACGCTTAGGACTTAATCATCTTCTTTTTTGAAGTAACGTCTGTATTATATAAGATAAGAAGATAAGAGAAGTGCCGGCTTAAGACATAGGCAAACTAGGCATCCGGCTAGGGACTCTGATTTGTGGGGCTCGCACAGGACTATAAAAATAAATTTCTTAGAGAAAAAAAATAGTGAAACTAGTGCCCAATCGTTGGGGTCACAATTTTTAAAAATAAATGTCGTAATTTGATTTTTTCGCAATTTTATTTTAAAATTATTATTATTTTAAAATAATTCTATATCAATTGGCGCCACATTCACTTCGCATCGGGCCTCCAATTATCTAAGGCCGGCCCTGTTCAGAGAATAGCTTTTATTATTTCATAAGTTGAGTGTGTTCTTTTTTTTCATACGTATGAAGAAGGAAGGTGTGGGAGTAATATGTTCTCCTTAAGACTCCTAACGTGCACCAATGTGTCATTGCTTGTTTTATTGTGTGTGTGTGTGCTCGCTGTGCGAGGTGTATCGTCTTATATTGACAATATTGTTCACTTATTGGTTTATCGAAAGTTAGGCATTTTTTTGGCAATGGGCCATAAAAAGAGTTAAAGCTGAAGGCTACTCCTCCGGAACCCAGCCCGAATTTGTTCTCGTTTTTTTAAGTAGTGTAGTTAGTTGTAAACTTCAATATACATGTACTTACGTATTTACTAGAAGCTACTTAGTCATAGTGTTATCTTATATAATACAGACGTTACTTCAAAAATTGGATGGTTACGTCCTACGTGTCATGCATCTAGTCATGCATGTTAACCAACAAGTAAATGTTTACTTTAATTTATTTGAATATTTACTTCTATCTACTTAATTATTCACTCCAATGTACTTAGTTATTCACTCCAATCTACTTAGTTGTTTACTTCAATCTACTTAGTTATTTACTTATGTATCTACATATTGATCTACTATTCAAACTTAAATAGTACCGTACACACGATGGCCTATTATCCGTCCAGTCGCTGGGCTTTAGTATTAAAGTAAATATACGGGAACTTAACCAACATACTGAGAAAGTACAAGTAAAATAAAAATTTGAAAATGTAAAGACCATTCCTCCTGTATAAAGCGAATAATGTTTTACTTGGCCCTATAACTAATGAAAAATAAAAATTGAAAAAAAAAGGAAAATTTTTTTTATTGGCCCTATCTCTCCCCCTCCCCCCTTTCCCCCCCCCCCCCGAAAACGAAATACTAGTTTAGGGAATACATAGAAAAATCGATCGTCTAAGTGTATACATGTATGTATGTATGTATGTATGTATGTATGTATGTATGTACGTATGTATGTATGTATGCATGTATGTATGTATGTATGTATGTATGTATGTATGTATGTATGTATGTACGTATGTATGTATGTATGCATGTATGTATGTATGTATGTATGTATGTATGTATGTATGTATGTATGTACGTATGTATGTATGTATGCATGTATGTATGTATGTATGTATGTATGTGTGTGTATGTGTGTATGTATGTGTGTATGTGTGTATGTGTGTGTGTGTGTGTGTGTATGTGTGTATGTATGTGTGTATGTGTGCATGTGCAAAGAAATAATGGGCCCCCACCCCCCGAAAAAAAAAATCCCAACTACCTCCACGGCTGAGTCATCTACTGTTACAGCACGATTAGGGATTAGTTATTTGTTTCGGAAAAATAGCGGAAGTATTTATGATTTTTAAACGTGTTTGATGGGTCGACTACCTTATCTGATTGTTCGACCTTTCGCTGGTGTTATCGGTTTATGCATTGCGTTCAGAGTTACCTCCCTTTGGGTTGTCTGTATTCGACACCGTGGAGGCGCTTAACCGTGACCTCCGTGACCCGGCTTAACACAACTTCAATTTTCTTAGTTATCAACTTGGATTTATTGAATTATCTACTTGTCTACTTAAAAGTAAAGTTCACCATTCAGACCCTGTGGTCTTTAGGGCAGATGATGTAGAGGTCATTATGTTTCTGTGGCCTACGGTTAACGAGGGTGTCATGTGGCCATCACATCGAGAGACCGCCTTTACGATTCCCCAACTAATGTCAGGTACCCATTAGAGCTGGGTGGACTCAGAGGCGCGCAAGGATCTCGAAATTAAAATCCGTCTACACCATGATTCGAACCCGGGACCCCGGTTCGGAAGCCAAGCACTTTACCGCTCAGCCACCCCCCCCCCCCACTTATCTACTCATTTATCAACAAATTTTTTTGTGTTTGTTCACAAGTTTCCAACATTCCTCCAGAGATAAATATTATGACGTCCTAGTCCTAACATGACGTCATGGGTGGGCGGGGTTCGAGGTTCAAACTCTATCGTGACGTCAGTCCAGAAAAGAGACCAAAACGACCGGACCAAATGACACCCGCCCTATTATAATATCGTCTGTTTATTCTGTTAAAGCCAAAAGTATTTATTACATTAGAATGTTTGTTGGTAAAACCGCGGTAGTCACATACACCCACACACACACACACACACAAGTTGGCGGTTGATCGTTGTGCCGGCCACGTGATACCCTTGTTAACTGTTGGACACAGAACAGATAACTTATACATCCTATCCCCCCCCCTCCCATAACACCCCAATTCTGAATAAATCATTCAAAGTTATTGGGGAAAAATTTTTAACAAATAAAGTTTAAATAATTTCCCTGCACCACCTCCACACCCCAGTTTCTCTGTTTTTCTTAAATTTTCTCCAGTTTTCAAAACTTCCACGGTACTTAAACACATTAAACACAACATATTTAACACATGACAATAAACACAACACATTTGTTTTTGTAGTAATATCGCTGTGTAGCAGCTCGGATGTCCGCCAGCTAACCAGCCACCATCGTCCTCTCCGCGCAAAGTTTGCACTGCAGGGTCTATCCATGTTTCCCTTTCAACCTGTTTCAGTCTGGACCTCCCTCCCCCCCCCCCCCCCCCCGCGTTCCTCCCCTCAAGGTCTTTTACAAACAACGCATTACCCCTCCCCCCCCCACCCCAACTCCTTCCGTTCTGCAAACCAATGAAAGATCGCGCTGACCACGCCTCCTTGGTGTCGCGCGCGGCGTTGTTGCTCGCTGGAGTGGGGAGAGATCATGATGCAACAGTAGGAACTGGTCCTCGTCTAGATCTATCCGTTAGGGTCAAATGAAGACCAAACGAAGAGGTCAAACCGAGACCAGTCGTTACAGAAGGCCTGAACACTGACCTGCAACGTCACAACCTGTGGGCAGATTAGACCTTCCTCTTCGCCTTCCTCGTTCTCATTATTATGTTGGTGCATTCAGATGACTAGACTAATATATGAGATGAACCGCGCATCTATTATAGACCAATAACTCGTTGCCACACCACAGGTCTGATCGACATGGCAACGAGCTATTGGTCTAAACTGCCCACAGACTGTGCCGTTGCAGGTCGGTGTTGAGGCCTTCTGTAATAAATGGTCTAGGTCAAAAGCGGAAACCGATATAGTACTTATTTTTAGTTTCATAATTCTTGTAAAAATATATATATATAAATATTTAATTTTTGATTTTTTAGATATAAGCTATTTAATGCGCATTTTAATGCAATAAAGGAGTATAAAATATCACAATCTATAAGGCATTTGAGATCAGTATCTCCATGGCAACCAAGGTCGATGACGTAGTAAATGGGAAACTGTCAAATTAATGTATGGCTTAGCGTCTTACCTCATTTCCTAAGGAGGGTAGCCGATTTCTGCAAAAAGAAAGCGACTTTAGCAGACCAGTAGATGCTGGGCAATTAGGTCAAATTACGCAATTTATGGCTTTGCATGTTACTGCTTGTCGGCTTATTCTAAATGCAGTCAAGTAAACAGCGTTCCACAGATTTAGCAGTACCGCGCGCCTCAGTTCAAGGTTTCGTTTTGGCCAAGTAGTTCGGCCTTGCTTTGTAACGATTATTTCGAGGAAAGTGACTTTGAAAAAAAAAAAAAGTACTCTGCCTTCTTTCTTCAAATCTCTAACTAGAACTGAAGAAGCAATAAAAAATTTGAGAGAAAGACTACTCACAGGGACTCACTTAAGTTTCGCTCCCCCCCCCCCCCCGACGAAAAAAAATATCTTTCGCACCCCCCCCCATTAGCTACCTTGGAGAAAGCTGTACGCTCCTTCTTTGAGGTACGGGAGAGGGGGGGGGGACTATGAATGTGGTGGTAATAAAAAGCAACTTAAAACACAATTCTTCAGTTTTTCTTCGCATTTATATTTACAATGTTTACAATCAAATTTACGTCAAAAATGGTCATTAAAGTTAGTCCGTTCAAAAAGCGTTTTGAAGATAATTTGTAGGTTCTTTGTGGAGTATTGTTAATGAACAACAGTCCCCCCCCCCCCTCTATCTAGCAAGGGGATCTTGGGGAGCAGCGAAAGCGCCAACAACGGATTCAGCGGCGGATCCCCTGCTCCAAACGTAGTCAACATGATAATAAGAACATCCCAGGCACATATAACGCAACTACGGATGGAATGGGCGTGATAGTAGTATGATCAAGCTGGCGTTAAAGAAATATGTCTTTAATGTTAAGTTTTGATTTTGTCACTCAAAAGTCGTCAGCGTAAACAATCAAAATGAAGACCAAGAACTGGATTCTCAGACCATAGACTAAATAGATAGTTTAAATATCTTGGGAGTGTTGTCAATGTATCAGGTGGAACAGAAATAAGACATTAAACGCCGTATTATTCTAGTGCGTCAGACATTTACACAGCTAAAACCAACCTGGGAATCTCCCTACATCTCTAACAAGACTAAACTAAGAATCTTTAACTCTAATGTGAAACAGAACAAAAAAAGTACAGACCTTCATCAACAGATGTCTGAGAAAAAGCTTAAAATACACTGGTATGATGAAAAAAAAACCCACTAAACTGTGGGAGATGGGCGGACAGAGAAATATAGAGGTGTAGATCTTAGAGAGGAAGTGGAGATGGATTGGTCACACCCTTAGAAAAGATACCAACAACAGAGCTAGACAGGCCTTAGAGTGGAACCCCCCAGGGAACAAGACGCAGAGGAAGACCAAAAAGAACATGGCGACGCAGTGTACTAGATGAATCCTAGAGGACAGGACAGAGCTGTGAAGCCATGGAGAGTGGCGTGTTATTACTGAGGTCCTATGTTTCACGAGGAACTCAAATGAAAGTGCAGACATTTTTTAAATACCTTCTTTGACAAGTTTGTTTAAGACACTGTTGCAACGACCGCACGGAAAAACCTTACACTTTTTAAAGAGGTGCTTAGGTAGGCGCGTTGGCTGAGCGGTAAAGCGCTTAGCTTCCGAACCGTAAGACTTGGGATTTTTAATTTCGCCATCTTTGGGCGCCTCTGAGTTCACCCAGTTCAAATGTTTACCTGACATTAGTTGGGGTAATGTCAAATCAGTTGTTTGCTGTACTGGCCACATGACACCCTCCTCCACCATTTCGTACTTAGCCGGTATAATTTAGTAGGCTTACCAGGTGACAGAGCAAATCTCAGTTAAATGATTTACATTCATTACATACAAGAATGGACCTCGTTCACAAAATGAACGGTCACGTGATCATATTGATAAAACAACGGTGAAAAAAAACTGTCACGTGATAACCATTTTTGATTAAAATTAGAACGTAATCGGTATAGAAGAGAGAGGGAAACACGTGACTCAATGTTGTTTGTTAACGATTGGTGAATGAGGTCTCTTGCTCCGATTTGAGTACAGGTTATCCTTACAGTGTCAAATGTAAAGTAGACTATATTAACAGTTGAGTTTAACACACAAATAAACTTAGAGGAAGTGTTTAGTCTTTTCTATTTATAGTAGGTTTGGATAAATTGCAATGAATTGATTGTAAAGTGAGGTTGCGTTTGTGTCTGTAAATATTGTCTTTCCCGATTAACGCTATTGTATCGGCTCAAACCAGTTGTACCGTGACGTCAACTCTCGCAGACGCAAGAATGTCACTCCTGCCTTTGTAATAGTATCGGTTTTTTGTTGTACAGGAGGGCGAGGGATGTTTTGTTTAGTTCTGCATCACTTGTTTTTGTGTGTGACAAGATGAATAACAAGATGAATAATAAGGGTAGTTAATTGTATTCTCAAGAAGAGTTCATTCCCTTTGATACACTATCATAGACATAAATTAATATAGACTGGAAAAAGGAAGTAACTTCATGTAACTTGAGAACATGTATATCTATTGTATTCGGATTTCCGAAATATGAAAAGTTGCATGATCTTCATTCTTAGAGATTAAACAAAACTACACTGCCTCCATAGACATAAATAAATATAGACTGGAAGTAGGAAGTTATTTTTATTTGGGGGGAGTCAATATGTTTTATGTACTATATCTATGTGAAAAAAAAATGGCGGCGATTGAGCTATAAATTCTAGGACTAACATTTTAGCCAATATATACCTTTGATCTTTAGTTTTGAAAAGTGCAAAACTGCCATATTCCCAATATTTTGTCTTTGTTTTATAATCATAGACATAGGAAAATATATATAGGTTTGTGATGTGGATCTACAAACTTATCTTTTCCCAAATATTTCCGATAATAATTTGTTCTTTATCGTCCAGTCTATATATATATGTCTATGACTGCCTCCTTATTTACAATATATATAGGTGTGTATAGATATGAATACTTAACTTTTATACTGCTCATAAATGCTGAATAATAAAGTACACAAAATTGCAATTCACAAATTTTCGTTTCATAAAACTCTTTAATTGGCCAGTCTATATTTATGTATGTCTATGTACACTATTTAAGGCTCGACTGTATTCAATTGCCACTTTCTCTTGGGTCTCTGAGCTGACTAGTGTACATTATATTAAATTGAACGTAGGCTATGTAATCTATGTAATTCTTATGTTGTGCTCTGACTGTGTTACTCGAGAGGAGTGTGCCACTTTTATGGGAATTGGTTTCTCGATAACGAGGTATGTAAACTTTATTTGTTTTTAATGCTTTCTGCAAAAGGATAAGAAACGGACGAAACTGATTACCCAATCCATCGAAAGAGCAAACGAAGGTAGTGAATGCTATGGAGTTCCTGTAATAAAAAAACAAAACAGAAAAAATAAAAGACTTTCAATAGAACTGCAACTCAAACGGGTTGCGACAAAAGTGCTAGACAGACTTCATATGGAGATGAAGAGCAGATTCAAGGCTGGAAAACCATGTGGACACCTTTGGGTTTCTTCTTGAACCAAGACACCTTTTGGAGTCTATGGATGATGACACGCCGATGACAAACTGTGTTACCTTTTCCTGTTTGAGACAGGCAAGTTGCTTGTCCAATGATGTCATTGATGCACGAGCACTTTACATCAACAAACCAGTGCAACAATCACCATTTGACTGACATATTGAGGAAACTGGCTTCATATGGTAATGATGTGAGTTCAAACCTTACAACCTCTATCAGAATACTACTAACTCAGGCCACTTCCATTGCGTCATGTGAGAGATCATCTAAAAGCTCAAACTATCTCTGGAGCACAATGACGCAAGAAAGGCTTAGCATGGCTTTAATGTCAGTGGAGTCACAAATACTAGACACTATTGATGTAGATGATGTTATAGATGTCTTTGTTGCACAGAAAGCACGACGTGAAGCGATATGAATTGAGATTTGTCACTTGTGCATTGTTTCGCCAATAAACAGCGGTATCATTCATTAAAAGAGTTTTAATGATTTTTTTGTGTTAATTTCACTGATTTTACTGTACCAATTTGAATGTAGGATTATATATTTATTAAGCACATTATTAAATGTCATGATGTCGAATGTCAAAATGCAAAGGCCCCCAAAGAGGTCAATCCTCCCGGGCACCCAAATCCCTATTTACGCCCCTGCTTATGACCAAATCATAGTGCATGTACTAGGTCACATTGTAGGAAAGTAATTTTTCTACACTTGTAATTTAAAAGTTAAAAGGAAAGTACTTTCCCCACCCCCTCAGAGATATTGTGGTTTTTAGGACGGATAATGCAATATTAATTAACTCATTAACTGCCATGATCACCAATCAGAGATCTAGCACTCTTACCCTCTAAAGTCTGTCAATGAAGAATAGAAATATCACATTCCCATGATCCCCCAGCATGTTTTTGTGTGTGTGTGTGTTTTTTGCCGTCCGCGTAAAGAAACACAAACTGCTTGCTCGCATGAGGTCATATCTTATCTTATCTTATCTTACTTTTCACCAAAAAAAATAGCACTCACAAGAAATTTTGAAGAAGTAATATTACATTTAAAAAAAAATCTTTTTCAGAGACCATGAATATTTTGAGGGTTGTTTCAATTTTTTGTCTACTGGTATCTACTTTTCAACACGCACTTCCTGGCTTGAATTGTACAGATGAATACTTTATGAATTTTTTAACCAATTCGTGCCAACCCTGCACTCCTGCCCCTGAAGACAACAACGCTATAGCTGAATACGCCTGTAACTCTACCCATAATGCCAAGTACAGGTGCAAGGATGAATTCTTTAACTTAGATGGTTCTGGAAATTTGGTTTGCCAGAAATGTAGAGAGTGCAAAGATACCGGGTTGTTTGTGGTCAAGAATTGCTCTGCCGAACAAGACACTGAGTGTTGTGGTCATGAAACAGGCGCTGATGAGCTGTGTATTTCAACAACACCAAGAAACGGAATAAATACAACCCCCCTAAACATGACATCTACGCCAGACGCCAACGGAGTCACAGACAACCCAACTTCTACGTCACATGCTACAATAATAACGACCAACCAAGCCCCAACTAGAGGTAAGAATTTGCATTTAAACTATACTGTACTGTTGTGTCCGGTTCTGAGTCGAAAGATTAGACGTCGATTTTGCCGTGATAGCTTTTAATAGGCATCATCTATCTTGTAATTTTGGATGAGAGCTTGTATTTTTAGTCTTGATCTATTACAAATTATTTAATTACGGGACTATTCAAACTAATAGATACTTCTTCATCTTCTTCTTCGTTCTCATTGTTATGTTGGAGCGTTCGGATGACTAGACCAATACATGAGATGAACTGCGCAGTGGTTTCCAAATCAGGGAGCTCTCCATATAGTTTTCTTTCTATTGAGGGTGTTTTGGGGCCAGTGTCTTATACGGGCCGCTTGGTAGGTAAAGAGAGCAGTTTTGGAGGACGTGGTCGGCATTCTCTAGTGATACTCCACATGGGCAGATTTCACTGGCTCCAATTTTGAGCTCCCGGTACATGTGTTGATACAAGTACGCTTAATATAAGCTTTGCTTTTTAAAAAGTATTTTTTTAAATGTTGTTCTTGTTTACAAACAAAGTCTCTATGTTAGTGCCTTAAAACCTGTTTATTATACGTCGTATGCAACTATTTCGTTTCTTAGTTAATGTATTTCAAACTTTTAGTACTATACCCTTATACCAAAAATTGTGTAATGATAATTTCTTTATATATTTTATGGTTTATACCCTTTTTATTTTTGAAAATTATATTTATATTGTTTCTTTTCCATTAGAATCAACAGACATTGGGTTAATGTGTAACAGAAACGAGCATGTGGACATGGAAACAAACAGCTGCAAACCGTGTGACCTTTGCTCCTATGTTGACCATGACCTTCATTCCCTGCAGAAGTGTGACCCGTGCACAGAAGGAGAAAACCACTCACGCCTAGCCAGTTGTCCCAAACAATGTTTTTCCAAAGAGGATTCTGTTGGATGGATTGCTTTGTCCTGTCTGTTAGGAGTAATTTTTCTGTCTTTAACGATAGCGCTTGTCGTTTCTGATCTCTTAAAATGTTGCAGACGTTACATTCCCAAAAGAGGTGAAGGACGAAGTCTGATAGAGTATGAATGATAAGTCGGTACATGTCTGGAATGTAATTGTCTCCCCCCTTTCCCCACTTAATATTGTCCTGGCTAGAATCTCGTGGGTTGTGTAAATCTAACAATTCTTCTTTTATTATTCTAAACTAGCCAAGGGAAATTACAGTCATCAAATGATATACTTAATCCCAGAGGCGTATCTAGGGGGTGGGGGGGTGAGAATGTAAGGGAAAATTTGAAAATCCCCCGGGCACCCACTTGAGGGGGGTCGCGAAATAAGTGTATTTTTACATTTAATATTAAATATTACACACAAAGAAGGGGCCCCCAGAGAGGTCAAGCCCCCGGGCCCCCCCAAATTGAATGCGAATTCCTAGCTACGCCACTGCTTAATCAAGAATGGTGAGGAATTCAGCTGATGCTTGTTTACAGATGGGATGCTCGTCTTGTCTCACTATCTATCGTTTACTAATAAATCTCTATCAGTATCACTATCCTTCTTTCTATAAGCCCTAGCCATCTTGTTCTCCATCATGTACCCCAATTCTGCAACGTCATTTGTCTGACTACGTCACTTCTTTTCGCCGCCTCTAAAAATAGTGTGCACTATATTTATTTACAAACCTAATATAATCTCTAAACCAAACTAGGTCACTACAATAATCTTAACCTAGTCTCTAAATATGTTTACATCATAGACTTATATATTATATCTAGACTGGAAACCGGAAATAAATTCTTATCCACTACTGATCGATTCAAAGGCGTATCTATATATAGATTTTTATGTACGTAAACTCTTTTTCAGGCTTTAGGGGGGAGTTGCCCCAATCAATCTTTTCTGTCTTAGAAAAGTAATGATCTTTAGTTTTCAAAGTTAAGAAATAATGCAAAATCATTTCTCGGATATTCACGCGAATGTACGAAACAAAGCCATTTCCTGTTTGTTTTCATTGAGATAATGTTTCAAAAATCCTAGATGGAAATAATTCATGTTGATTTAAATCATCTTATGTACATTTAAATAGATTGATTACCTAGATCTTTCTAGATTATGTATCTAAAAATTGCAAAATAAGAATTATGAGATGATAGTACTCTTAGTTTTGATATTCATTTACTAGATCTAGATCTAAAAATTAGATTTTATGTTACATAGGTTAGGGTTGAAAAAAATAGCCTTTACTTCTTTTAACTACTTTACAAAACAACGCCTTGATCCAACTTTCTAAAAAAAATTTCACGACATTTTTTGTAGTGTTAAAAGTCTCCATGTCCAGTCTAGATAAAGTATATATAAGTCTATGCCCTAGCCATCTTGTTCTCCATCATGTACCCCAATTCTGCAACGTCATTCGTCTGTCTGACTACGTCACCACTTTTTGCCGTCTCTAAAAAAAAAATGCGCACTATATTTATTTACAAACCTAACATAATCTCTAAACTAAACTAGGTCACTACAATAGTCTTAACCTAGTCTCTAAATATGTTTACAGAGTTGTTACAAACAATGGAGAATATTTAAACCAAAATAGAAAATCAAAATCTTTTATTTTATAATATGCGTCTATAAGGTACGATTCCTTAATATGAATGTGAATTTATAATTAGATTTTTTTTATTAAGTGTATCTGTATCCGGTATGCAGAATATGGAATTGTTGTTAATTTATGCATTTTAATAACATATAATGATTTTGAAACTGTTTTTAGCACTATAAAATCTAATTGCCAAGTTTTTCTTCTTGAAACAAAATATTATTTTACAAGTATTTTTGAATAAAGCAATTTTTTTTTACAATACCTATATTCAAGTCATTGCTTCATGGAACATAGAAGCTGATCTCGAAAACGGCTCTAACGATTTTTCTAAAAAAAAATAACAGTTGATGTATAATTGCTAAGAAATGAATTACTAGCTCGTTGGCCATACGGTAAAAAAAAACTCTAGTTTGTCCGTTATAAGTTTTCAAAGTGAAAAATAAATAAATGTAAATTAGGCTAGAGACTATATCTAGGTCTAGAGTCAACATGGTGTAGTCAGCCGTATTACTGTATAACAGAAAATTTAAGCATACCTTCCTCTCTGACCGAATTAGAAAATGCGTAAGTTCTTGCAGACGACGGTACCCTAACCCGAATTGTAACAAAAATTTAAAAAAAATTTTTTATTATATTTTTATATTTATAAGGCTCTAATGCTCTTTTTCCTCTTTAAAACTAATTTGAAAACTGTGTCCATTCTGTTATATGTTTATTATTATCATCATCATCATTATCACCAACACCATCATCGTCATAATCGTCATCATCATCATCGTCATTATCATTATCATCATCACCACCAACAATATCATTATCATCATTACCACCATCAACATCATCATTACCATCATCATCATCATCATCATCATCACCATCATCATCGTCACTACTATCATCATCATCATGACCATTATCAACATCATCATTATCACAATCCTCATCTCAATCACCATCATTACTATCATATATCATCATCATGATCATTATCAACATCATCATTATCACAATTCTCGTCACAATCACCATCATTATCATCATCATTATCAACCAATATCATTATCATCATTAACATCATCATCACCATCATCATCATCACCGCTACCATCATCATTACCATCAACATTATCATCCTCATCATTATTTCATTCACCATCATCATCATCATCACCACCACCATCATCATCGTCATTATCATCTTCATCACCACTCTCATCATTATTATTACCATCATCAACATCATCATCATCACCACTCTCTTCTAGTGTTAGATCTAAATGTCCATAGAATGAACACACACACAAAAAAAAAAAAAGCTCTTAAGCATACCTTCCTCGCTGACCGAAGTAGAAAATGCGTAAGTTCTTGCAGACGACGGTATCGAAATCGATACCCGAATTGTGACAAAAATTTAAAAAAAAATATTTTATTATATTTTTATATTTAAAGTTTAATAATGGAGGCATTATCTTTTTGTGATATATATATATATATATATATATATATATATATATATATATATATATATATATATATATATATATATATAATATATATATATATATATATAATATTTAAAAAATGTTTTTTTTTGTTTCTATGTACACATAAAAATGAGAATGCTGTAGAATGATGTAATAAATTTGTAATTCGAAACTAAAGAATTTTATTCACATTTTAAATCTGTATGTTACGTAACTATTTCCTAGCTCCATTTCCCAATTCTTGTACCATTGGTTAAGGCTCTGAATGCTCTTTTTCCTATATAAAATTAATTTAAAAACTGTGTTCACTCTGTTATATGTTTATTATCTTTTTATTTATGTATCTTTGCCCTCTTCACTATTCTGTTCATATTTTCCCCGCAGTTTTTTTTTGTTGTTGATTTTTGCACCTGATGTATTAGTAAGTGTGTGTGTGTGTTTTGAGTGGCTAATAGTGCAGTGCGTGTGTGCCTGTGTATCAGATGATTAGCTGACAATTCTTCATGAATGAGTGAACAGCAAAGACTGTGTGTAAGTCAGGACTGTGTGTAAGTCAGGACTGTATGCAAGTCAGGACTGTGTGCACGCGGGCACGTTGCCCTGCCTCATCGTGGCGCCCGCGTGGAAACGGCCATTTGAGGAATTGGCTAGGCTAAATGGGTAGCAACACAGGACTCCCGTGGGGATGCCCACGGGTAGACGAGAGTCCACCCATTGCACGGGCGGGGTTGTAATAAAGTCCCCACAAACACGTCACCAATCCATGCGCTGTTCCTCAAAGGGACCGTTACATAAATGGCGGATCCCGCACAGTTAGCTTGGTACATTGAAGGAAAATGGCAGAAGTCCCCGGTGCATTCTCGGCCTTCGGCCGTGTCTCTAGTCCACGTGTCGGGGGCCGAATGCATCGGTCAACAGCAATGCCTTACATAGGCATTGTCTAGGGTCTCTCCCAAACAGAACTGTGTGTTCACACAGGTTTTTTTTTTTTTACTGTTTGGCGTCCAAACAGGTTTTTTTTCAAACTTAGAGCTCGAAGAGCCTTCGGCTCAGCTCTTAGACATCAACAAGGACTGTGTGCAAGTCAGGACTGTGTGCAAGTCAGGACTGTGTGTAAAAGTGGGTCAGATTCACACCAAGGTGCTGGAGTGAAGAGACAAATAGAAGACTAATAAAGCGATGTGTTCATTGAGACTCTTGTGGTTTTTGTGTGTCTATTCGCACCTGGCGTATCTAACGGGTTGTTCTGGTTTTACTTTTTAATAGCTTTTTTTCAGTTAAAATGGGAGGCGCGGTGGAAGGGTCCCGAATTCGAATCCAGGTGCCGATTGGGATTTTTATTTTTTTGGGGATCTTTAGGGCGCCTCTGAGTCCACCCAACTGTAATGGGTACCTGACATAGTCGGGGAAAAGAAAAGGAGGTTGGTGGTTGTGCTGGCCACATGAAACCTTCTTTAACTCTGGAAACCAACCACAGAAACCAACGACCTTTACATCATCCACCCCTATAGATGATAGGGCCTGAAAGGAACAACTTAGTTAAAATAAAGAGCTTAAAGCATGATGCACATTTCTTGTAGCACACACTAACACATATTTGACTTAACAACCCGTGCAAGGATGGGGGTAGTGACTAGTCGAATGGAGAGAAATTCCTTTTTTTTTTGTTGAGCTATTTATATAGTTTACCATTTCCCCTAAACAGGCTTTCTTGCTTTTGTTCCATTTACTGTCCCTTAGCCCAAGGAAGCAAAGCTTCATTCATATTTTCCTCAGTAATTACCTGTAATCAACACGCTCTATTTTTAGCAACTGCCCCATCCCCTGCTGATGTAAGTGCACTACTGTTCTTTAGACAGTTCATAATAAGCAAGATAGTACGTAGTACGTACTCTAAATCAAGGGACAAAACCATAAAGCATTAGTCATGGCTGTTTAATTTCTTTAATTGTGTAAATTCATTTTTGTGAAAGCTGTTCCAAAATGTTTGTTTTTTCAATGTATTAATAAGTTTTAAAATCGCATTATGGAACTACAATATTAACAGATAAATAAAATACTTTGAGATGATTTTTTTTTATTTGATTGCAAGTCGTAGTACTGTATTATCGCGCATATACCACACAGATATTGCATAATAAGTAACAATAAAATCGTACAACTCGCACCCTTATATAACCCCCCAGCGCACCATTATATACCCCGCATGTGCAAAGTGTGACTTGCTGTAATATACCGGTACCTAAAGTTTTTATGCTATGTTTACGAGTAAAATTATTTTGCAAACCCCGCTCCTTCATATACCCTGCATAGCTGCCATTTGTTTGAAAAAAACAAACTTGTAAAACTCTTGCGCGATAATACGGTAATCCTTTCCTATGTATTAAATTGTCTTATTCAACACACACAAGACCACTTTTGCTGCAAAAAAAAAATGCAATAATTGACTTCCAATTTTGGAAAATAGCAATATCACAGTAAATAGAATTAGTTATATAAAGCAAAAAGCAGTTTTTATGTTTGTTTTTTTTTAAACGTAAGTGTTTTTCTGTTAATAATTGTGTTTGTTTATTTATACTTGGTAATCTTTTATGTATAACACATAATCTAACATTTATTTATAAAACAACTTCAAAAGTATGATTACAAAACAGAAAAAAAAAGTATTCAAAGTATTCACGCCTATTTATATTTGTATGTCAGATAGGCTTATCAGACTATTGGCGCCCAAAGTAGGACAGAAAGGACGTCAAACTAGCAAAGGTGTTTTCGCATACAATCTATTCCTTCTATAAGCTGGTGACTTTTTGTGACATTAGGAAGGAAGCTACTTTATATTCTACTATAGGATTTATTTTTGTTTCACTTTTCAGCACTGAACTATCAAAAATTTAAAACTTCTTTTATTGCACAAAATAATTTCAATATGGAGGAAAAGAGGGTGTCGTGTGGCCAGCACAACAGCCAAATGCTCTATTTTTCCCAAACTATTACCAGGTACCCATTAGAGCTGGATGGATTCAGAGGAGCACGGAGATCCCGAAATTAAAAATCCTAGTCTTCACCAGGATTCGAACCCGGGAAATCCGTCCAAAGCCAAGCGTAATGCTTATGTTAAAACTAATTGGCAATGCATTACCATTGGGGGCGCGGAGGTTGAGTGGTAAGGCGCTTGGCTTCCAAACTGGAGGGTCCCAACTTATTGACTGATTAGCTATTGGATGGTTTTCTAAAGGGCTCTTCTCTCATTGAAGTCCTCAAGCAAGAAACTTTTTTCCACTTAGTCAAACACTTGAGAGCATGTACTATGCACTGGCGGATCTAGAGGGTGGGGCGGTAGGGGCGATCGCCCCCCCCCCCCACTCGGCCGACCCCTCCCCTATACCCCTGATTCGGAAGCTAAGCGCTTAACCGCTCAAAATCCGCGCCTTAAATGTTAAGATATCGAATTTTTAATATCTTCTCTAGTTATTGTGATCCAAACGGGACGGACAGACGGACGGGCAGTCCACACACAACTAATTTCCCCCTTCGGAGGCCGCTATTAAAGAAATTAGAACAGTGGCATTATAGCGGAGTAAGGTTTATAAAACACAATTAATACTCGCATTTCACTTAAGTAATACCATTCATGAAATTCACTAATCACTAAACTTAGAGACACTTCAGGATAGAAGACTAAAAAATAAAGTAGCGATAAATACTTGAAACACTAAACCCTATTTTACTTAAACAAAACTTAATAAAATACCTGGAAAGATACTAAGACAAAGGCATATCTTTTGTTATATGCTAGGAAAAACTCTTATAAATCAAATGTTTCCAACCTACGATACCAGGACCTTATTTAGCCACTGATGCGGTGCTCTTGAAAATTCTGCATGTAGTGAATAAATGAAGCCCCAGAGATGTGGTTCGAAGGGAATCAATAAGCTTATTTTTTCTGTGATACGGCACATGACGTGCGTGTCAGGAATGTATACGCCCGACAACTCTAACAAGTCTGGATTCTACTGTTATGATTATAATCATCATAATCATCATCATCATGAATCATTATTACCATCACTATCATTAACATCATCATCACAATTATCATCATCATCATCACCACTATAATCATCATTACCATCATCATTATCACCGACACCATCATCATCATAATCGTCATCATCATCATCGTCATTATCATTATCATCATCACCACCAACAATATCATTATCATCATTACCATCATCAACATCATCATTGACATCATCAACATCATCATCATCATCACCATCATCATCGTCACTACTATCATCATCATCATCATGACCATTTTCAACATCATCATTATCACAATCCTCATCTCAATCACCATCATTACCATCATATATCATCATCATGACCATTATCAACATCATCATTGTCACAATCCTCATCACAATCACCATCATTACCATCATCATTATCACCACTATCATTATCATCATTAACATCATCATCACCATCATCATCATCACCACTACCATCATCATTACCATCAACATTATCATCATCATCATTATTTCATTCACCATCATCCTCATCACCACCACCATCATCATCGTCATTATCATCATCATCACCACTCTCATCATTTTTTTACCATCATCAACATCATCATCATCATCACCACTCTCATCATTATTATTACCATCATCAACATCATCATCATCACCACCACTATCATCACCACTATCATCGTCATCATTACCATTATCAACATCATCATCATCATCGTCATATCATTATCATCATCACCACCACCATCATCGTTCTAATACTCATTACCACTACCATCACCATCCTCATTACCACCACCACCACCACCATCATCACTATCATCATCAATTAATCAATTATTATCACCATCACCTTTACCATCATCATCATCATCATCAATTAATCAATTATTATCATCATCACCTTTACCATCATCAACATCAATTAATCAATTATTATCATCATCACCTTTACCACCATCATCAATCGTCATGGTTATCATCTGTCCCTTGACTTTCGCTGTAGGGCTGCTGTAACCAAATCCCTCCACTCTTCCCGGCCAGCAGCTGCTCTTAGCAGACTAGCAAGAAAGTGACCGGTCCATTCTTTGACATTGTCCAGCCAGCGGACACTTTCTTCGCGTTCCTTTTACTGCAACATGTCGGGTGTCTTTTAACAGCAATTAAAGTGTTCTAATATGACAGAGCCAGCTTAGAGCTATAAATAAAACAAGTTCAACTGAGAACTGATAATAACCATAGATCAATATAAATCACTACATACACACAAGAAGGCTTACAAGTCATTTTATTGATGTCGTCCGGATTAGTTAAAGTACCGTATCCCCCCCCACCCCTTTTTCACTGTGCACTCGTGAACTTTTTTTTCTTTTGTTTTGTCTATGACGCGGTCAGGCCAGTCGTTACATTTTGGACCAACCCCTTCACCCCACCCCGATTGTATGTTACAAAACTTTTTGCCTCACAAGTTTAGATTCGTCATACATTTTGTAGTCTAAAATAAACACATATCAGCACATATACCCCTCTTGAGTTGTGAGAGTCTATGAAGCACTTGCTCAAGTTATCAATAGGCCCAGCGCTTACACGGTGTTGTTGTTGTAGGTTGTTGTTTTTTTTAAATATAGAGAACATATTTACACAAACACTCTTACAGAGGGAGAGAAATGGAGAGTGAATGAATAGAACGATCGATCGATAAATAGATAGATAGAAAGATAGAAAAATGATAGATAGATAGATAGATAGATAGATAGATAGATAGATAGATAGATAGATAGATAGATAGATAGATAGATAGAAAAATGATAGATAGATAGATAGATAGATAGATAGATAGATAGATAGATAGATAGATAGATAGATAGATAGATAGATAGATAGATAGAAAAATGATAGATAGAAAAATTATAGATAGATAGATAGATAGATAGATAGATAGATAGATAGATAGATAGATAGATAGATAGATAGATAGATAGAAAAATGATAGATAGAAAAATTATAGATAGATAGATAGATAGATAGATAGATAGATAGATAGATAGATAGATAGATAGATAGATAGATAGATAGATAGATAGATAGATAGATAGATAGATAGATAGAAAAATGATAGATAGATAGATAGATATAGATAGATAGATAGATAGATAGAAAAATGATAGATAGATAGATAGATAGATAGATAGATAGATAGATAGATAGATAGATAGATAGATAGATAGATAGATAGATAGATAGATAGATAGATAGATAGATAGATAGATAGATATGGCATGGTATGGTATGGCATGGTATGGTATGGTATGGTATGGTATGGTAATAGTATAGTATAGTATAAAAGTCACTGGCGGATTCAAGGGGATGGGGCGGTAGGGGGCTTAACAGGAAGATAATACACTTAATAAAGATTCTCTTACGCCACTTGTGCCTCTATTGTCAGTCACACTTCAAGATCGGCCCTTGCCCCCAAAATACTTTATTTTACTACATTTGATCTGCCTTTTTAACTCTTTCTCCCCGAATTGACGATACCATCGTTGATTTGATCTCATGAAATGAAATTAATGTCTGATTTTATAAACTTGACTTTGTGTCATATAAAAAGAGCATGCATTTCATTTCACTTTGATTTTATACCAAATACAACATTGTCTGATAATTAACAACAAAATTATTGAAGCTTAATCATAACAGGGTAGCGAGAGCAAAAAAGAAGAAGTCCTTCGATAGGTGAAAAAATAATTACGGAGAGAAAGAGTTAATAGGATGAATAATGAGCTGTAGATTGCAGGAGAATGCATCTCTGCTGTAAAAAATGCAAGAAAACGATTGGCGTCGGGGTTTCGCGCCGAACCCTACTGGGGGAGTTCACAATGCTCCCCCAGATCCCCTAGCTGTCAAGAGAAAGGCCATCAACATAAATATATGTAGGTATAGGTAAAAATTAAATACCACAAAAAATATTTGAAGAAGGTAACACACCTATTCACTCAAACAATAGATGTTCCTAAAGGGGTTACCCATTAATAATATAAAAGTAGGAGTGTTGATAATAGAGGTTAATACTGTTATAAAATATGAATAATACTTTAGTTTATCAACTAATTCCTGTAAGCAACACGCGCAAAGCCATCCTCCTCATTCCCAGTATAAGAGGACAATTTCTTCCAGACTTCCATTTGTACAATGCTGTACCCTGCCCTGTACTCCAGTGTGTAGCCTTGAGACTGATTACGTCATTTTCACGACCTAGTTCAACATCCACCTGTGACAAATCCTCTCCTTTTAGTGGGAGTGCGTGGAGGGGGGGGGGAGGGCTAAGGAGGTGAAGCAATGAATCCTCTCTACCTCCCCCTCCCCTTGTATCCGGTTATGTCTATATTATATAAAGACTCTTAATCCGGAGTCATTTTTTTCCACACATTCTCATGATTGTCACTCCCCGCCCCCCCCCCGGGTTTTTGTCAGCTTTTCATTTGTATCATGAAAAAAACAGAAAGAATTGTTATACTTGCTATTTTTTTGATAACGTCACAGATGGCCCACAGCCTAAAGATACAATATTCGTTAAAACTTTTTAATTATGTTCAAAATTAAGGTCGCTATTTAAAAAAATGGCCTAATTGTAAAGTGAATAATTTTCCGCTTTGTCAAAAATGCCTAAATTTCCGGGTGCCTTATCCGGATGCCTAAATTTATGCCACCCTTCCCCTCCTCTCTGGGCCTCTCCTCATTCCAAAGAATTTGGAGACCGTGATATGACAAGACGGCGCGTTGAACGCAGGTAACATACAATACTGTAAACTGTAATACTGTCATTAAACGGGAGACAACAAAAGAAACAATATAAATGTTTAAATGCCTATGTTCGCATAAGTATGTACACACATAGATGTGTATGCACGTTTGATAGAGGTTAATATAAAGAACTGGGGTAATGTAGCAAAGCACAAAGGAAACAACCATAAGCAATGTAGACAAAGTGGAAAAAAATGTGACTACGATGTTTAAAATGTTTTAATATCATTTAAGTTTCTACTTCCACTCTTTGATTGTTTCTATTTAATTATCTATTGTTGACATTCTCACCACATATATTTTAAGAACATTAAATTTCAAAAATATTCATTATATGCTATTGGAAAAAAATAACGCCATATACAAAGCAATTTAAATCGTTAAAATATTAGGACAACCTAAATGTAACTATATGCATTGCTATGTTTTGCAATCATTGTACTTTAAAATGTAAATACTTAATTTGTACGCTAACTAATAAAATATGCATCTTTTTGTTATTAAAAAAAAAAAAAAAAAAAAAAAAAAGCCCAATAAAGAGGCCAATAGCCCAAAAAAGAGGCAATGCCCAAAAAAGAGGCAAAGAAAAGAGGCAAAGGCCCAAGGATTCCTAGGATGTAAACAGCTCGACAACTGAAGTCAAAAGCTAAAAAGCTGAGGTATCCTAAAAAAAAAAAAAAAAAAAAACCTTTCTAAACATCGGGGCTATAAGGATCACGTTTCAGGGATGGATGTTTCGCGAGATAATGTTTGAAGGATTTCTTTTTCCCTGTGATATTCTAGTTTTAAAATAAGTGAACGTTAAAGTTTTGGGGGAAGGTGACGAATTGAGGAGAGAGGGTTGGGGGTAAATAAAAAGTAGAGAATCCAATTAATTGCTAGCTAGACACGAAAACTTGGTGAAACAAATTATTGCTAGTTAAACATGTTTTAGTCAAACGTTTTACATGTTTCGGTTGTTGCTTTGTAGTTGAAGATAATCTACTTCCAAGTCCAAATATCCCTGAGGTCGACGCGGGATGGCAGCGAGCACGGTTTGATAAGCGCGATAACACTGTAATCCTTTCCAGTGTATTTATTCCATTGTCTTATTCAACACATACAAGACCACTTTTGCTGCAAAATAAAATGCAATAATTGAATTTCAATTTTGGCAAATAGAGACGGCCAAATAAGATGCATAAATTTTTTTTTATTAAAAGAAAAAAGAAAGCTGATTTAATTTTTCTAAACGTAAGTGTTTATCTGTTAATAATTTTATTTGTTTATTTATACTTGGTAATCGTTTATGTATAACACATAATGTAACATTTAATTATAAAACACCTCTTCTAAAGTAAATATGATTAGAAAACAGATCCTCCCCCCCCACCCAAAACAAAAGTGTTTAAAATCCCTATCACGTCTATCTTTATTTGTGTATCAGATAGGCTTATCAGACACCTGGGCGCCCAAAGTAGGACAGAAAGGACGCCAAACTAACAAAATAAAAATCTATTCCATCTTTATGAAGCTGGTGCCTTTTTGTCACTGACATTAGGAAGGAAGCTACTTTATATTCTACTATAGGATTTATTCTTGTTTTGCTGAAAAGTGACTGAACTATAAAAAATTTTAAACTTTTTCCTTTTATTGCACAAAATAATTTCAATATGGAGAAAATGTTAGACTAGCTCTCTATGACGTAATTCCATCTATCTAGGGGGAAAGATGGTGTAAAGGTCATCTGTTTCTGCGGCCCACGAGTAATGAGGGTGTCATGTGGCCAGCAAACCTCCTTTATTTTTCCCACACTAATATCAGGTAACAATTAGAGCTGGATGGTACTCAGAGGAGCCCGGAGATCCCGAAATTAAAAATCGTAGTTTTCACCGGGATTCGAACCTGGGAAATCTGTCCAAAGCCAAGCGTAAAACTTATGTCAAAACACATTGGCAATGCATTACCATTGGGGGCTCAGAGGCTGAGTGGTAAGGCGCTTGGCTTCCGAACTGAAGGGTCCCAAGTTATCATTATTATAGCTTTTATATAGCGCTTCTTTCATGCTTATAGGATGCTCAGAGCGCTTTTTTGGTCCAATCTCTTTTGGGGACCAGTGGGGAGGGGGGAGGGGGTATCTAGGAGGTGACTTTCCGTACTGCCTTTAGTCGGGTGTCGAACCCCCTTTCTAGGTAGCCAAGCCAAGTTCAAGCACACTTAGCCTCTCAACCACGCTTCCCACAAGTCACTGACTGATTAGCTATTGGATGGTTTACTAAAGGGCTCTTCACTTTTTTTTCCACTTTGTCAAACACTTGAGAGCATGTAATATGCACTGGCGGATCTGGGGGGGGGGGGGGATATATGCTAGGACAAATTCTTATAATTCAAAGGTTTTCAATCTACAATAGGCTATATGTAGCCCCTGACGAGTTGAAAATTCTGCATGTAGTAAATAAATGAGGCTGCAGAGATTAGTCTCGAAAAGAATCGTTGTTGTTTTATCTGTGATACGGCACGCAACGCGCGTGTCGGAAATTTATACGCCCGACAAGCCTAACATCACCACTACTATCATCATAATCATCATCATCAGTACCATCATCATCATTATCATCACAATTATCATCATCATCACCACTATCATCATCATCATCAATACCATCATAATCGTTACATCATCATCACCACCACCACCACTATTCCAATTATCATTATCATCATCACTACATTCATCATCTCATCATCATCATCATCATCATCACCACAAGCATCACCACTATCATAATCGTCATCATCGTTTTTTTCATTATCATCATCATCACCACCAAAACCAACTCCGTCATCATCACTATCATCATAATCAACACCACTATCATCAACATCATAACAATCATCACCACAATTATCATCATCATCATCATCATCATCACTACTATCATCATAATCATCATCATCATCATCTTAAATGCCATCATCACCACACCAACACCATCATTATCACCAATCAATCAATTATCATCATCATCACCTTAACCATCATCATCAGCATCATCAAACATCTTGGTCATCATCTGTCCCTTGACTTTCGTCGTAGGGCTGCTGTGGCAGTTCGCGTATCCAAATCCCTCCACATTTTCCCAGTCAGCAAGAGAGAGGCCGGTCAATTCTTTGACATTGTCCAGCCAACTTTTCTTCGAACGACCCTTTCTTCGTGCTCCTTCTACTGCAACATGTCTGATGTTATTTAACAGCGATTAGAGTCTCACAATATGACCGAGCCAGCTCAGTAAAATTCAGGGCCGGACTGGGAGTCAAAACCGGCCCGGGCATTTCTATACAATCGGCCCACAATTTGTATGCCACAATGCACATGATGAGCGTCCAATCATACCTGACCTCAAAATCATAGTGTAAAGTTTAATAATGTATCGAAAGTAGTTAGTATATGAATAATGTATTAGATGATTTTGAAACTATCTAATAAGAGCTATTACTAAATGAATAAAGTAAAACACTTGGATTGGGGAATCTCTTATTGTTCTTGCTACCATATACATTAGCAGTCACATTCAAAACATCTGAAGATCCCCCATTAACGAAAATATTGTTTAGGATTCACTTTCACTCCTCGCCATGTTCTCAGACACGTGAGATACAAATACAACTCTTCATCCTCCATTATTTTAACTGTCCATCCCACAAGGTCATAAGGGTGCGGTGGCTGAGTGGTTAGGCGCTTCCGCACCTGGGGTCCTTGGTTCGAAACTCGGTGAAGACTAGGATTTTGAATTTCGTGATTTTTAGGGCTCTCCTGGGTCCACTTAACTTTAACGGGTATCTGACTTTAGTTGAGAAAGTAAAGGCTGTTGGTCAATGTGCTGGCCACATGACACCTTGCTCGTTAGCCATTGGCAAAGAAACAGATGACCTTAATATCATCTGTCCCATATATCGCAAGGTCCGAAAGAGAACTGTACTCTCATATACTGCTTTCTCAATAACTTGGAAACTTAGTTGGATTGCATCTTAAAGCTGGCTACACACATACACACCAGAACATATCCACTTGTTTTTAATATCCTTACGTTCAGTTAATAAACAAATGATGTCAAGATAATCTCATGCTCTAGGAAAGCCTCTTTGTATTTCGACTTAAGTCAATAACTCTGTCGTCTTGGCATTAGTGTTTCTTATGGCGTTGAGTCTGTTCATTCGTAAATGCTATCATCATAAAGTTGGTGAATGACAACAAGCGAAATTAGACTAAATAGAGGCCAGACGTAGATCTAGATTTAAATGTATTAAACAATTTGAACAAAATTCACATCTATAAATTATTAAGATATAGCTTATCTTCTTACTGCCTAGGGGGTGCAGATTCATTTATTATGTAAATATTAAGAAGTGAATCTGATGCCACAAGCATAGTACACAATTACCCAGTAGTAAAGTAAGTAAAATTCCCCTTTCAGATCTTGTGGTGTATATAACAGATGATATAAAGGTCATCTGTTTCTGTGGCCTATGGTTTACGAGGGTGTAAAGTGGTCTGCACAACGACCAACCGCTTTCCCCAACTTATGTCAGGTACCCATTAGAGCTAGGTTTTCTCAGAGGCGCCCAAAGATCCCGAAATTAAAAAAAAATAGTTCTTAGGTGATCAGTTAACGTTACTCTACTTATTCCAGAAGAGTTAGAAGAGTCTTATCAAAGACGACGTGTTGCACTGTTTGCTTTTATTTGAAAAATAACGTCAAATGATTTTTAAAATTGTATTACTTTAAACGATCAAAAGAATACTATGTCTTGAATATTCCTGGTCCATTTGTGACTACGATGGGGGGGGGGGGCGCCTCTGAGTTTATGTGACAACATAAACTCTCTTTGTAATAGTGTTTTGCTCAGCATTCCAGCAAGAGTTATAATTACTTATTTTCTGCTTCTTCTTTTTCCTTTTGTTTTAGATTCTTTTATATTTTGATTCCAATCAACGCATTGCTACACTGTTCAAGATAATAATTGTGATTTGTGAAGGACTTCGTAGCGGGCCAACTCGAGATCATGCGACAACTCCATCAAACAAAAAAAAAAAAAAAAGAATTCGTATGTGACAGGACATGTCCTCTATAGGACATTACACACTAACGTCGATCTCTATAAGAAATAAATGATTTAATTTTCTTGTTTATCGTTTAGGAACATCTACTAGAAGCACTATAGATAGACGGATGAAGGACATTTACGTCCATGCTTTAGATTAGTATTAGACTTGAAAAGTGTCAAAAAGTATTTTTATTAAATCATGACGCTCAAAGTGTTGCCTTTTAAGAGAATAATATAAATCTCGAAACAATTTACTGGCATTCATGCGGCCCTTTCGGTGGCCTTACCGGCCCACTTGGGAACCGGCCCACCGGGCGTTTGCCCGAATGCCCATATAGCCAGTCCGCCCCTGTCAGTAATAGAAATAAAACAACTTCAACTAATAACTGATAATAACGATAGATCAATATAAATCACTAAATACACACACGAAGGTTTACAAGTCATTTAGTCATTTATATTGTTGTCGTAGAGATTAGTTTAAGTACCGTATTCCCCTCTCTCCCTTCCCCTTCACATTTGTCTATGGCGTGGCCAGGCAGGCCTTTACAGTTGGACCAACTCCCCCCCCCCATGGTGTGTAAGAAACTCCCCTTTACAGGTTTGTATTCGTCATACTTTTTCTTCCCCGCGTAGCCTACAATAAACACATTTAAACAGATATAATCCCATGTAGCCCACTTCAGTTTTAAGTCGATGAGGCGCTTGCTAACATTATCAATAGGCCCAGTGCTTACACGTTGTTGTTTTTTTAACATTGAGAACAAATACACAAACACACATACAGTGAGAGAGAAGAGGGGAATCATAGAAAGAAAGAAAGAAAGAAAGAAAAGAAAGAAAGAAAGAAAGAAAAGAAAGAAAGAAAAGAAAGAAAGAAAGAAAGAAAGAAAGAAAGAAAAGAAAGAAAAGAAAGAAAGATAGTTAGATAGATAGATAGATAGATAGATAGATTGATTGATTGATTGATTGATTGATTGATTGATTGATTGATTTATTGATTGATAGATAGATTGATAGATAGATAGATAGATAGATAGATAGATAGATAGATAGATAGATAGATAGCATACTATAGTACGTTATGGTATGGTATAGTATAGTATAGTACAGTATTGTATAGAATAGTATAAAAGTTATGTGTTTTGTATTACCCTGTGCGATCGAGACCATATCATGTCAAGTTTTAATTTTTAAAAGCCGTCACACTTGGACTTGGTGGGCTCCGACGCTAGGATTACACTATAGAACTTGAGGCACACGGTGATTGTAAACAGAATGCTCCAATTGAATAGGTAATTTAATCTTTTTCTAAAGTTTAATAATCTTTTCCCCACTAAGTGAATACAAAAGGGTAGAATTGGTATCTGGAAATTTACGCACCGGATATTATGGCACCGGATATTTAGGCACCGGATAATTAGGCACAGGAAATTTAGGCACCCGGAAATTTAGGCACCGGATAATTAGGCACTTTTTGACAAGGCGGAAAATATACGGTGCCTAAATTTCCTAAATTCAACATGGGTAGACATATGTATTTAGCTCGGAGTTGAGTTAGACACAGTAAACATCAGCTCACCCCATAGACGACATTAAAGAAATTATACGTGTACACGTTACACCATACTCACCACTAGATTGTCATTTGTGTTTTTTGCTGAGTGGGAAGAGAGAGAGAGAGAGAGAGAGAAAGAAGAAGAAGAGAGAGGGAGAGAGAGAGAGAGAGAGAGCGAGATTTGTAGCTAGCGTGGGAGGAGATGAGGGGAGAGTTAGAAATTTTTTTTATTCATCCCTTCGGGCCCAAACTTGAGGGGGACCCCCAAATGAGTAATTTTTACATTAAATATTAAATATTACGCAAAATGCAGGGCCCCCACAGAGGTCAAGCCCCTGAGCCCCCAAATGATGGAAAATTCCTAACTACGCCCCTGGTAGTGATAGGAGTAGTCCAATGTAGTCCAATAAATAACTGAAATAAGAGAGAAAGAGAGAAAAAGATAGACGGAGAAAAAGCTTGAGGAACAAAGAGAGAGAGAGGAGGATAGAGAGGGAGAAAAAATATTGAATGAGAAAGAGATAAAGCGATAAATAGAAAGGAAGAGAAAGGAAGAATAGAGAGAAAGAGAAAGGGGAAAAAAAAGACATTCATCAGATAGTAACTCCAGAAGATGATTCTCCCATTTATACGAATCCTAGGAAATTTAGGCACCCGGATAATTAGGCATCCGAAAATTTAGGCAACGGAAAATTAGGCAATTTTTTTTAAATAACGACCTTAATTTTGAACATAATTTTAAAAGTTTAAAAATTTTATCCCACAAAAAAATATTTGAAGGAGGTAACACACCTATTCACTCAAACAATAGATGTTCCTAAAGGGGTTACCCATTAATAATATAAAAGAAGGAGTGTTGATAATAAAGATAAATACTGTTATAAGCAACACGCGCAAAGCCATCCTCCTCATTCCCAGTATAAGAGGACAATTTCTTCCAGACTTCCATTTGTACAATGCTGTACCCTGCCCTGTACTCCAGTGTGTAGCCTTGAGACTCATTACGTCATTCTCACGACCTAGTTCAACATCCACCTGTGACAAATCCTCTCCTTTTAGTGGGAGTGCGTGGAGGGGGGGGGGAGGGCTAAGGAGGGGAAGCAATGAATCCTCTCTACCTCCCCCTCCCCCTGTATCCGGTGATGTCTATATTATATAAAGACTCTTAATCCGGAGTCATTTTTTTCCACACATTCTCATGATTGTAACTACGATGTTTAAAATGTTTTAATATCATTTAAGTTTCTACTTTCACTCTTTGATTGTTTCTATTTAATTACCTATTGTTGACATTCTCACCACATATATTTTAAGTACCTTTCAAAAATATTCATTATATGCTATTGGAAAAAACTAACGCCATATACAAAGCAATTTAAATCGTTAAAATATTATGACAACCTAAATGTAACTATATGCAATTCTATGTTTTGCAATCATTGTACTTTAAAATGTAAATACTTCATTTGTACGCTTACTAATAAAATATGCATCTTTTTGTTATTAAAAAAAAAAAAAAAAAAAAAAAGCCCAATAAAGAGGCCAATAGCCCAAAAAAGAGGCAATGCCCAAAAAAGAGGCAAAGAAAAGAGGCAAAGGCCCAAGGATTCCTAGGATGTAAACAGATCGACAACTGAAGTCAAAAGCTAAAAAGCTGAGGTATCCTAAAAAAAAAAAACAACTTTCTAAACATCGGGGCTATAAGTATCACGTTTCAGGGACGGATGTTTCGAGAGATAGTGTTTTGAGGATTTCTTTTTCCCTGTGATATTCTAGTTTTAAAATAAGTGAACGTTCAAGTTTTGGGGGAAGGTGACGAATTGAGGAGAGAGGGTGGGGGTAAATAAAAAGTAGAGAATCCGATTATTGCTAGCTAGACACGAAAACTTAATTAGGTGAAACAAATTGTTGCTAGTTAAACATGTTTTAGTCAAACGTTTTACATGTTTCGGTTGTTGCTTTGTAGTTGAAGATAATCTACTTCCAAGTCCCAAATATCCCTTTGGTCGAGGCGGGATGGCAGCGAGCAGGGTATGAACCCGGGACCATCGAAACAACCAAACCGCACTACCATCCTTGCCATTATAGCTTGACAAATGATTCAGAGAAAGAAAAAAAGGATACTAATTACATTTTGTCAAATAAACGCAAGATTTATTTCCCTTACCTTATTTTAGTTGCCCTTGCTTAGTCTTCATTTAACGGAAAGGATACACAGAAACAGCTTCACTCATTTAGAAGATTTTTTTGCCAATCTAAGGCTTGCATTCCTACGGCCATCGAGCCATATCCGGACGACATTGCGAGGCTCAGATACTTTAGAATTGAGTAGATTATTGTTGAGTATCTTTTGATGATTGCTTAAGAGTAATTCTAAATTTAATTGTTCAACCTAGTGAAAGGAATCATCCAAATGTAATCCAATGAATAACTGAAAGATCATGGAGGATACTATACATCCATCCCAGTGGCACTACATCCCATGGAAGGCCCTGGCCTGCCTTAGCACATCTCTCCATTCTGATCTATCCTGCACTTTTCGTCTCCATGCCTGGACTTTAAGCTGTTGTAGATCTACATGTCATCAAGCCACCGTGCTCGTGGTCTGCCTTTGGGGCGCCTGCCTTTTGTTTTTTTGTCGGTGAATAATCTTTGCTTCTCTGTTCTCCGATATTCTTTGAAGGTGACCTGCCCCAACGCATTCTATTCCTATTTATTTCCGTCACAATAGGCGGGGGGTCTTCATATAGCTAGTATATTTCTTGGTTGGTGCGAGTAATCCATGCAGTTTCCTTCTGTATGACACCTTAAATTTGTCTGAGAATTTTCATGGAAGATAATACAATTTATTCTATAAGCATTTTATTAATGCTCATCTTGAGGGAGGGTTGAATAAAGTTTATTATAGTCCTATCAGAAATCCTCAGTCGTAAAAAAATATAATTATTAAATCCATACAAAAAAGTTTCTGTAAGATTATTTCCGGAAGTGGTTATGGGTATAAAAACTCCACTAACTATAAAAAGCATTCAATGGTATGCGTCCTAAAAACCCAATGACAATCAGTACGACTCGTGGCTGTAACACGTATTAGATATTAGGTCCTATGGAACTGTTATCATTAACAAGAGAAATGGCAATGGCGAGCAACTGGCGCCTTAAACAGTAAGCCCTTCGGGCAGTAGGGGCTTGTTAGCCGTGCTACATCTTAAGAGAAACAAAACTCTGAATTCAAATTTCTGCTGCTTTGCATCTATACTCAAACATGGGAAAGTCTTCGGGAGTCAACCCTGAGGAAAAATCAGGACTCTGTAAACCTTAAGCACTGTGCAGAACATGTTGCTAAACTCTGGCAGATTCTGCTAGGCCGCTGATTCCAAAACTGTATCAGCATCTTCGGTTTCCTTTGGGTACGTCGTCTGTTAAAGGCGGGAAGAAACTGCTGTGTGGGCAATATCGTTCCGACCATAGCTAATATTAACCTTTAACCTTTCACCTTATTGCTATGTGAAGATCCATAAGCTCCTCTGAAAGAAAAGAATAGGCAATGAATAAATGTATGAACGAATGAATTAAAGAAAGCACAGAGGAATAAATAGGCAGGACTAGACACAATTCTAGCTCTAATTTAACTCAACTCACAAATAAGATCTCCCTCTATTGATATTCTAACTCTGATCCTTTCCAGAATCATTCCGTCTTTATTTATATATTCGAAACCTTGCACAATATTTCAATTACTTTGTCTTTGAGACAACTGTCGGTGTACTATTAGTCGTGTGAACCATAAGTCGTGAACCTATTGTCGGTGAACCAGTTGTCTGTGAGAACCAGTTGCCTGTTAACCAGTTGTCTGTGAACCAGTGCTCCGTAAACCAGTTGTCTGTGAACCAGTTACCTATGACTATTTGTCTGTGAACCAGTTTCCCGTAAACCAGTTGCCTGTGAACCAGTTCTCTGAAAACCAGTACCATGTGAACCAGTGCTCCGTAAACCAGTTGTCTGTAAACCAGTTACCTATGACCATTTGTCTGTGAACCAGTTTCCCGTAAACCAGTTACCTATGACCATTTGTCTGTGAACCAGTTTCCTGTAAACCAGTTACCTATGACCATTTGTCTGTGAACCAGTTTCCTGTAAACCAGTTATCTATGACCATTTGTCTGTGAACCAGTTTCATGTAAACCAGTTATCTATGACCATTTGTCTGTGAACCAGTTTCCTGTAAACCAGTTACCTATGACCATTTGTCTGTGAACCAGTTTCCTGTAAACCAGTTACCTATGACCATTTGTCTGTGAACCAGTTTCCTGTAAACCAGTTATCTATGACCATTTGTCTGTGAACCAGTTTCCTGTAAACCAGTTATCTATGACCATTTGTCTTTGAATCAGTTTCCCGTAAACCAGTTAACTATTACCATTTGTCTGTGAACCAATTTCCTGTAAACCAGTTACCTATGACCATTTGTCTGTGAACCAGTTTCCTGTAAACCAGTTACCTATGACCATTTGTTTTAACCAGTTGTCTGTTAGCCAGCTGTCTGTGAATCAGTTGCATGTGAACCAGTTGCATGTGAATCAGTTGCATGTGAATCAGTTGCATGTGAACCAGTTACATGTGAACCAGTTACATGTGAACCAGTTGCATGTGAATCAGTTGCATGTAAACCAGTTGCATGTGAACCAGTTGCATGTGAATCAGTTGCATGTGAATCAGTTGCATGTGAACCAGTTGCATGTGAACCAGTTGCATGTGAACCAGTTGCATGTGAACCAGTTGCATGTGAACCAGTTGCATGTGAATCAGTTGCATGTGAACCAGTTGCATGAGAACCGGTTGCATGTGAACCAGTTGCATGAGAACCAGTTGCATTTGAACCAGTTGTCTGTGAACCAGCAGTCTGTGAATTAGTTGCCTGTGAACCAGTTGCCTGTGAACCAGTTGCCTGTGAACCAGTTGCCTGTGAACCAGTTGCATGTGAATCATTTGCATGTGAATCATTTGCATGTAAACCAGTTGTCTGTGAATCAGTTGTCTGTGAACCAGTTGTCTGTGAATCAGTTATCTGTGAATCAGTTGCATGTGAACCAGTTGCCTGTGAACCAGTTGTCTGTGAACCAGTTGTCTGTGAATCAGTTATCTGTGAATCAGTTGTCTGTGAACCAGTTGTCTGTGAATCAGTTATCTGTGAATCATTTGCATGTGAATCATTTGCATGTAAACCAGTTGTCTGTGAATCAGTTGTCTGTGAATCAGTTGTCTGTGAATCAGTTGTCTGTGAATCAGTTGCATGTGAATCAGTTGCCTGTGAACCAGTTGTCTGTGAATCAGTTGTCTGTGAATCAGTTTAGTGAACCAGTTGTCGTGAAATTTATGTGGATGAGGAATAAAAATAATGTATTTTTTGCTACCTCTATAATGGGGCATGATAGAGGTAGCAGAAAGCAGAGAGTTGAAGGGGCGGGATAGAGGTAGCAGAGAGTTGAAGGGGCATGATAGAGAGTTGAAGGGGCTAAGCCCCGACGCCAAAAGCGTTTTCTTGCATTCTTCACTGCAGAAACGCATTCTCCTGACATCTACAGCTCATTATTCATCAGTGGATTTCGGGGGGAAAACCCCGACGACATAACTGTTTTCTTGCATTCTTCACTGAAGAAACGCATTCTCCTGACCTAAAGCTCCCTATTAAAAAGGGACTTTTTGAATAGTGCTGTAAACTATTCTAATATGAACTTATAGGCCCTTAATACATTGCAAATAAAACCGATTTGTTCCTTGAAAAGATAAGATACCCCACATATTTAGATTAAAGCTTTGAGGATCGCCGCCGAAGAAAAAAATATTCGAGAGACTCTGACGTATGAAATTCAAGCGTAAATTGTGAGTTATAGTCCCATATTTATGTAACTAGAGGTTGGTAAAGGCGACTAGGAAACAATTGTTTTGGTTTAGAACTCATCTCAATCGTGACTCTTGTGCTGAAAAAGTTCGTTTGAATTCTAATTTTTTCAAGGCAAAGTCTTTTTTAAAATAATTATGATAAATTCATGTGAAATTACATAAACTCTGTCTGGAAAGGAGAGGGGCGATAGAGTGAAAACGATTAATCCTCGCTCCTTTTTATAATTTCTGCTAATGATTGCATTTGGCATTAAAGAATAGGGGTGGGGCGACTCGATATAGGAATTTAATTTATAGCATATATAAATTATATCAGTGACAGATTTTTTTGGTTTCTAATTTCTTAACTATAATAAAAAAAAGAAAAAAGTATTTGTTTGTCCGATGGGGGGAAGGCGATTGTATATATCGCCCTTCCCACCTGAAACTCAAAAGTTTATTGTTGGGGGGGGGGGGGGGGGGCGGCTGATGCCATCGCCATTGATGCTAAAATTAGATCGCCCCCCCCCCCCCACTGGATCCTCCAGTGATCTGCACATCCGTCTTAAACAAAATATCATTGGTTTTGTCTATTTATTTTTAGTAACACCAGGGACAAAAAAACAACGCAGTAATTGACGAGGCTCGTCTGCTAGTGCTTAATCTGGATTTTTTTTTTTATTTATGAGCAGACGACAAGGGGACAGCACTATTATACACGTCTTGCTAGGGGCTGACAATTCGCCAGTGAAGCGTTTCGCATGAGATAAAGACTATTACAAATACATCTAGATCTAATTGATAAGTGATTTTCTTGATAATAGACACCCACGTCTGGTATGTAAGTTAAGATTATATTCAAATAAAAGATATTTAAATGTAATTATTCATATATGGCACTGCCCTAGTGACCTAGTCATTCAGTGTACAGGTATCAAGGAAATGTACCTTATCATCACCACATTATACAATCATCACCATCATGATCGCTACCATCGTCATTATCATCATCATCACCACTCTCATCATCATTATTACCATCATCAACATCATCATTATCACCACCCCTATAATCATCATTATTATCATCATCACCATCATCATCACTATCAGAATTACCACTATCATCATCATCATCACTACCATTATCATCATCATCACCACTCTCATCATCATTATTATCATCACCACTCTCATCATCATTATTACCATCATCAACATCATCATTCCATTATCGTCATCATCATTACCATTATCAACATCATCATCACCACCGCCACCATCATCATCATCACCACCACCATCATCGTCATGATCCTCATTGCCTCTACCACTACCATCATCATCCTCATTACCACCACCACCATCATCATCATCATCAATAAATCACTTATTATCATCCTCACCATTACCATCATCATCACCATGCTCATCATCTGCCCCTTGACTTTCGTTGTAGGGCTGCTGTAACCCAATCCCTCCACTCTATTGAAATTGCCAATATTCTTATATCTTAGCTGAAACGTTAAAACCAGAGAAAGGGTGAGGGGATGAGTGTCGCCGACCGAGGCTCGAACCTGTGACTCTGGATTCGACACCAACCGCCTAGCGATAACGCACTAAGCGAAATTAACCTCTAGACCAGGGGTGGGCAAATTACGGCCCGCGGGCCACATGCGGCCCGCCGAAGTGTTTCATGCGGCCCGCCGACACCTATAGAAATCAGGTGTTCCCCTGGTATATACATACGAAAAATGCCAATATTAAAAATAATATCTATATAAATTATTGAAACTGTCTCATTATAAAAGTTTTAAGTAAACGAAGACTATGCTTATTGGCTATATATCAATACACTTGATTTAAGACACAATCTCTGAGTAGGCTTGGAACAAGATGGCAAGTGTAACAACTGGTTTAACTCATTCTTCGACTGAGAATTTTTTTTTTTAATATCCCAACCAAAAACTCTAAACAGGAAAGTTTGCACAAAGCTGCATAAAATTTCGTTATTTTAACGCCAGAATTTCATAATAATTAAACTTATTAGAGCTAAGGATGTAACCACGGTTAGTGCCGATTTATGAACAAAATAATCCAATGTAACGCTAGCTTAGAATGGGCAAGGCAAATGAAAAAAATAAAAAATCTGAAGGAAGAAATTGTTATATTACTTGAAGGACATAGACTGTGACTTTGATACCAATATTTCTAATGAAGAGTGGAAGACAAAACTTCATGTCTTTTATAACTGCTATTGCAATTGGTTTTTTATATATAAAATATAAATGCATGCTAAATCTTTTCAAACAAGGCTTTCCCTTTTCTACAGGCAAGCAAAAGAAAATAGTTTTTGTCATTTTCCTTTGCTGAAAGGTGAAACTATTTCTAGTGAAATCATTAAAAGTACAACACTTATTACGACTCCTGAATTGTGCAATTTATAAAAGCCAATTTTAAAACGTCAAGAACCAGTTTTCAATATTATCAGCTCACCATTTATCGCAGAAGCTGATTCAGCTCCAGAGGACATAACTCCAAGAGAAGTTCCAGTCAGTACTACCATGGGAGTCTTATGGGTGCCAGAATCTGTATTTTCAAAATAAAAAAAAACGTTTCTGCTGTTCACACTATTTGGGTACACATACATCTGTTCTTCTTCTTCAATTTCATTTTACATGTTGGAGAGTTCAGATCAGTAAACCTATATCCGAGATGAACCGCGAAGTGGTTTCCAGATAAGGCAGTTCTCCGAATAGTCTTTGGAGAGTCTTGTTCGGGTCTCTTGATTTAGTATGCACCATTGAAGGACATGATCAGCATTTTCTGGTGATGCTCCATAAGGGCAGGTTTCCCTCGTCCCGACATTTAGCTTCCGGAACATATATTATTGTCTCATTCAGTTAGCAAACATATTTTTGTGGAAACTAAACAAGTATAATCACTGGTCAATGTTGACTGACTAATTTGACAGAAGTCACAGGGGTAAGCTAGTTTCACAGTTCCGGAACATTATGAATGAGTGTAAAAAGTAAAATACTGCACATTAAGTAAAAATGTATATTTGTGGGGATATTGTGATATAAAAAGACAACAGCAATTTTAATTTTAAAAATTGCTAACTCTTGTTGTAATTTTTCAACGCGGAGTGTGAAAAAAAGAAAGAAACGTGAATAATACACTGTAAATATGAGTTAAAAGACATTCTACACAGTTGACGAGCGTATCTTTCTAAGATATATACATATATGCGGCCCGCCACTTCCAAACTTTTTTTTTTAATGCGGCCCTCGATACAAAAAGGTTGCCCACCACTGCTCTAGACCATCGGAATGTCCAAAAAAACATTCTTCTGATCCAGAGTCATTTCGCCCGTATGCAAATTACCACCCCAGTGGTCAAAAGTCACGAGCCCTAGCCAGCCCCTCCCCCCCCCCCACCTCGCCTGCTCTAATATCTGGATACATTGGAATTGTTGTTTGGGCGTTGACGGTTTTGTTTAATTTTAAAAAAGAAATTTTGACATATGCTTTTAATTTTAGAGGACATTTGTATCAGAACTACATTAAAATATGTCTCCCCTTAATGATGATCGATTAGCTTAGTGGTTCCCAAATTGTGTTCCCGAAACCCTAATGTTCCGCGAGGCCTTAATAGGTGTTCCACGAGCTACTGGAATAATTGACTAGTAGACCACCACGCGAATTAATTATCTAAGGGAAGGAACCGCTAAGAACTTCCATTTATCTCCCTTTTTGCTGTATAAAAAAATTAATTTAATTAGTACTAAGTGATTAGCTAATTGGTAAATTTTTGGATTGATTCGTGTATTGTTATCGACTATGAATCATTACGCAAAATTTCAATTTGATCCGAGTATGAGAAAAAAAAACGTGTCGAAACGTAATAAGGGGACTATATCGGTGTAAAGACACATGCTTCGTTCCATATGCTAGGACAAATTTGTACAAAGCTTC
Organism: Biomphalaria glabrata; assembly: GCF_947242115.1. Lineage (NCBI taxonomy): Eukaryota > Metazoa > Mollusca > Gastropoda > Planorbidae > Biomphalaria > Biomphalaria glabrata. Next base: position 35,117,288 of record NC_074723.1, read on the forward strand.
TTCTTCCCTAACGCTATTAAAGCATGGAATGGGTTGCCTGAGCCAGCCAGGAAAACCAGTGACTTAGCAGAATGTAAATCATTGGTTACAATTCATGGCTACTAATTGATACGTGGCTGTAAATGTGAAGTTTTGCCCTTTTTAATTTAAAGTTTTGTTCAACTTTTTATTTCCTGCGATTCCCATTGTCGAATTAAAGTTGAAATTCACAGACGATGACGATACATGAATCAATATTACAAAATGAACCCATTGGTTAATCAATTTGTGGTAATTCTTTAATTTTGTTTTATACAGAAAAAGAGAGCTAATACTTGCAGTATTGAGATATAAACGGCAGCGGTTTTTTTTTCGGTTCTTTCACTTTGTTAAATGCTTTATTCAAAAAATATATCTTGCTTGTTTTTTTTTTTTTGTTTTTTTTTTTGGTCTTTTTTTAAATGCCCGCTAGCAAGCTTTCAACCGTGAAGGTCATATAATCACCCTTGTCTGATACCTACACGTCTCGCAAAGCTTACACGACCAGGCCACCAGGCCACCTGGCCACCTGGCCACTCCTTTTTTTCCCCCGTCCAGTTTCTGATCCGTCTCGTCTTCCCCCTCCCCCCCCCTTTCCCCATTCTCTTGAAAACAGCGCACTAAGGGGATCAACAGAAATGAGAAAATATTCCGTTAATGGAATGTGATTCACATTGACCTTTTGTTGAGCTGGACCTAAAAATAGTGTTTGTCATAAAGATGATTGGCAGGTCTGTGTTACTTGGCTGGACGGCTTGATGGGTTAAATGTTCCATGGGACAATGTCAGATCATAATAACTTTTTTATTTACCGATGTACTAAGTCACGGGTGGGCAAATTACGGCCCGCGGGCCACATGCGGCCCGTTAGAGTATTTTATGCGGCCCGCCGACTCCTACTGAAATCAGGTGTGCCCACAGTATATACATATAAAAATGCAAATGTATTAAAAATAATATCTATATAAATTATTGAAACTGTCTCATTATAAAAAAGTTTCAAGTAAACGAAGAATATGCTTATTGGCTATACATCAATACACTCAATAGAAGACACAATCTATGGTCAGTATTTATTCGATGCTATGAAGAACTGTGTTGAATGTTGGGTAGGCTTGGAACAAGATGGCAAGTGTAACAACTGATGGAGCTTGATCTTTGACTGAGTAAACTAGTTGTTTTTTTTTTTATAAAAAAAATATCCCAACCATAAACTCTAAACATGAAAGTTTGCACAAAGCTGCATAAAATTTTAATATGTTATTAACCTAAAGGAATTGTTATTCAAATTAAATAGAGCTAGGGGATGTTAACAACTGGTAGTTTCGATTTATGAACAAGTATTCCAATCTATCCGCTATCTTAGCATGGGCAAGGTAAATGAGAAGAATATAAAATCTCAAGTAAGAAATTGTTATGTTACTTGAAGGACATTGACTGCAACTTTGTTACCAGTATTTCTAATGAAGAGTGGAAGACAGATTTCATGTGTTTCATAAATACCATTGCAATGGGCCTCTTGCATATGAAATAAATATGCATGTTAAATCTTTTCAAACAAGGCTTTCCCATTTTTACAAGCAAGCAAAAGAAAACAGGTTTATCATTGAAAGGTGAAACTATTTCTAGTGAAATAATAAGTACAAGAATTATTTAGATTCCTTAATTGTGCAATTTATAAAATCGAATTATAAGACGTCAAGAACCGTATTTCAATACCATCAGCTCACCACTTAGTGCAAAAGCTGATTCTACTCCTGAGGCCATAACTCTGTTCAAAGAGAAGTTCCAGTCAGTACTTCCACATGAGTCTTTTGGGGGCCAGAAGCTGTAATTCCACACTTTAAAAAAAACTTTGCTGCTGTTCACACTATTTGGGTACACATACGTCTGTTCTTCTTTGTTCTCATTTTACATGTTTGAGGGTTCAGATCAGTAATCCTACATGTGAGATTAACCACGCAGTGGTTTCCAGATCAGGCAGTTCTCGGAATAGTTTTGATTCTATATGAGGGTTTAGGGGCCAGAGTCTTGTTCGGGTCTCTTGATTTAGTATGCACCATTGAAGGACATGGTCAGCAATCTCTGGCGATGCTCCGCAAGGTCAAATTTGGCTCGTCCCGACATTTAACTTCCGGAACATATATTGTCTCATTGAGTGAACAAGCATTTTTTTTTTTTTGTGGAAACTAAACAAGTATAATTATTACTGGTCGTTTTTGACTGGCTCTAATTAGACAGCAATCACAAGGGTAACAACTAATAAGCTAGTATCACAGTTCTGGAACAATATGCACCAGTGTAAAAAGTAAAATACTGCACATTAAGTACAACTGTATATTTGTGGGGATATTGTGATATAAAAAGACGACAGCAATTTAAAACAAAAATCGTAAAATGGGTTTCAAAATTTGCTAACTCTTGTTGTATTTCCTTAACGTGGAGTGTGGAAAAAAAGAAACGTGAATATAATAGTGTAAATACGAATTAAAAGACATTCTACACAGTTAGCTAGAGTATCTTTCTAAGTTGTATATATATATATATATATATATATATATATATATATATATATATATATATATATAGGCCTATATATATATATATATATATATATATATATATATATATATATATATATATATATATATATATATATATATATATATATATAAATGCGGCCCGCCATTCCCAAATTTAAAAAAATGCGGCCCTCGATACAAAAAGGTTGCCCACCCCTGTACTAAGTGATAGTCCCTAAAGCCATTCACTGAGCTCTCTCTCTCTCACTCTCTCTCTCTCTCTCTCTCTCTCTCTCTCTCTCTCTCATTAGTCTAGTTTGATCCTATTCATTTAGATCTAGAATTTAGGATTGCTAGAGAGGATCCGTTTATTTCTAAGTTCACTGGTCAAATTTATTTCTGTTTTCTGTGTAGGTAAATATTTTCAAGGTGATTGTAGACACTAATTAAGGAAATAAACAAGCAAAGTATATCATTACTGTATGATCCTCATAGTAGAAGGATTTTTAAAAAAATTAATTACCACTATTTAGTAAGCGAATTGGTTATTTTGTGGTTGATTTATGTTTGCTTGAAATAATGAAAAATTGTTAACTCGATCCGAGAATAGGAAGCTGGAGAAATAAGAGTGTTTAAAATTTGTACCAAAGTGAGTTGATATAAGCCAGTGATGCCCAAACTACGGCCCGCGGGCCAGATCCGGCCCGCGACGTGCTTCCATCCGGCCCGCCTAAACCTCGGCACAAAGTGAAGAAATTTTTTTAAAAGGTTGAAAATGTATTTTTCTACTTTAGGACTTGCACTTTTTCTTGGATGGATTTCATTCTAATCTACGGCATTCTAAAGTCATAGTAGTATTTTTTTTTAATGAACACGAGGTTTATTTTTTTTTTACAAGTGTTGACAGTTGTTTTAGGTTCTTGAATAATTCCGCTGCTGTCTTGAGCTAGTCGTGTAATATGTTGTGTGTAACACAGGGGCATCAATTCTGAATCAGTTTTTGGTAAAGTTCTTTTGATATCAAAGAGAATGGTAGTACCATCTAATATTGGAGCGTTAATGAAATGAGAGTCATAGGAGCGAAAACTAGAATATGAAAGTAGAAACTTCCGGAAAAAAGTGAAGACATCTTTGCTTTTGTGGAACATACGCCAACAAGATTCAGAAATGTTTCTGTTTTTAAAACTTATAACAAAAAGTCATTTGCAAAATCAAAACATAAAAAGTTATGGCTGCATTGTTGGTTTTAACCGCCCTGAAAAAGATCGCTAAGCTACGCCTAGTTGAATGATTAAAGCGACTGGCGAGAAAAAAGAGACAAGAAATGAGTGAAATGAGTCCACGGTAAGGACAAGTTACAGAGTTGCTCAAATTATGAGAAATGTTGCGTAAAAAAGTGCTTTCTAGCAGGGGTGAAAGAATTAGTCCCGGATAAAAAAGCAGTTATCGCATTGCAAAACTAAATGACAAAGCAGCAGATTTTGAAATGTTTTTACTGCCACTGAGAATTACCCCGATAGATCTGCAACTGGAATTGATTGACTTACAAAGCCAGGCATCACTGTCTGAGAAATTTAGAGTGATGCAGACAGTTCATTTCTTGGCCGTGTTGCCTGATGAAACTTTGCAAGTTTCCGAAATGAAGTGTTAAGGACGATCACAATGTTTACAAGCACTTCATTGAGCAGACAAACCTTTCAGAAATAAAACGGATGAGACCTATCTTACATAACCGCCTTACGTGTGTAAGTTGGCCAAGTAGTGCTACAGGTTTCTAATAAAACTATTTAAAATGGAATTATTCTCTATTTCATTTTTTTTCATCTATTCGACGATGTGGCCCGCGACACGAGTGTCGGAAATTAAAACGGCCCGCCTGGCGAATAAGGTTGGGCATCACTGATATAAGCTTTGTAATTATTTCACCTTAGACTTATTCTGTTGTTGTGTTTAAATAAACCGCTGTAGGTGTTTTATATCTTAACTAATAAAACTTCAAATAACTTAAGGAACTTTCTTGTGAAAAATACTATGTATCCAGATTCCAGAGTACTGTGTTCAAATATGGCGGATATGATGATATCAACCTACTTATTTTAGTATTTCTTTTACTCGATGTTAGCCAGGTTCTTCTCGTACAGGGCGTAGCTAGCAATTAGCCATCCTTTGGGGGGCCCTGCATTTTAATTAATATTTAAATACTTATTTGGCCCCCCCTCCCACCCTTACTCTAGATACGCCACTGCATTTGTATATATTTCGCTAAATTCCATTTAAAGAAAAACATAATAATTATCTTTTGTAAACATTGTCACGATTTGACCATTTTATCATCTCATAGAAGATATGACACCACTCAAAACAGGCAGTCAAGAACTCTTGTGTTTCCCCTGATTAATCATTTTATCCAATCCACCTCTCTGGCGTGATGCTTGAGAGACTTTGGTATGAATCCTTGTTTCACAAGAGAGCTACTTAAGTTATTTGAAGTTTTATTAGTTAAGATATAATACATCTACAGAGGTTTAGTTTAAAAAAACAACACAATAACTCTAAGGGGAAATAATTACAAAAAAAAAAAGGAAAAATAAAAGAAGACAAAAAAATGAAAGAAAAAGAATAAAGGTAAAATAAAAAGCAAAGAAAGCAAAGTAAAGAGAGAGACACAGAGAGAGAGAGAGAGATTCAAAGAGAATAACAGATATAGAGGGACAGAGAGATTCTTACGACACAGAGAAAGAGAGAACGGAACCTATCACGCCATCCATCCAGAGAGAGTAGCAAAGAGAGACAGGGAGAAATAACAGAGAGACAGAGAGAAAAAGATAAACAGGCAGAGACAGAAAGACATCCATCCAGAAAGAGTGGCCAAGAGAGACAGAGAGAAATAACAGATAGAGAGACAGAGAGAAAAAGATAAACAGGCAGAGACAGAAAGACATCCATCCAGAAAGAGTGGCCAAGAGAGACAGAGAGAAATAACAGATAGAGAGACAGAGAGAAAAAGATAAACAGGCAGAGACAGAAAGACATCCATCCAGAAAGAGTGGCCAAGAGAGACAGAGAGAAATAACAGATAGAGAGACAGAGAGAAAAAGATAAACAGGCAGAGACAGAAAGACATCCATCCAGAAAGAGTGGCCAAGAGAGACAGAGAGAAATAACAGATAGAGAGACAGAGAGAAAAAGATAAACAGGCAGAGACAGAAAGACATCCATCCAGAAAGAGTGGCCAAGAGAGACAGAGAGAAATAACAGATAGAGAGACAGAGAGAAAAAGATAAACAGGCAGAGACAGAAAGACATCCATCCAGAAAGAGTGGCCAAGAGAGACAGAGAGAAAAAGATAAACAGGCAGAGACAGAAAGACAGAAAGACATCCATCCAGAAAGAGTGGCAAAGAGAGACAGGGAGAAATAACAGATAGAGAGACAGAGAGAAAAAGATAAACAGGCAGAGACAGAAAGACATCCATCCAGAAAGAGTGGCCAAGAGAGACAGAGAGAAAAAGATAAACAGGCAGAGACAGAAAGACAGAAAGACATCCATCCAGAAAGAGTGGCAAAGAGAGACAGGGAGAAATAACAGATAGAGAGACAGAGAGAAAAAGATAAACAGGCAGAGACAGAAAGACATCCATCCAGAAAGAGTGGCAAAGAGAGACAGAGAGAAATAACAGACAGAGAGACAGAGAGAAAAAGATAAACAGGCAGAGACAGAAAGACATCCATCCAGAAAGAGTGGCAAAGAGAGACAGAGAGAAATAACAGATAGAGAGACAGAGAGAAAAAGATAAACAGGCAGAGACAGAAAGACGAGACTGTGAGATAGACAGAGAAAGAAAGAAAAAGATAAAGACAGAGAAATACAGAGTGACAATTGAGACAGAATAAAATAGAGACACCGAGATAGAAAGAAGGGGGAGAAAGAAAGTGTATACACAATGAAAAAAGAGAAAAGAAAAAAAACTGGAAGAAATAGGAAAGAAACAAACAAAGAGGGAAGAAAGTAAAACAGAGAAACGTTAATTGCAAGCAATTATTATTTTTATTACTACTATTTAATATTATTATTTTCAAACTTTAACATAGCACCTAACAAACAAAAAAATAACTACAACGGTAGAAAAATGAAACAAGGAATTCATGCCAAAGTCACTCAAGCATCACGTCAGACAGGTGGATTTTCTCTGTGTCATAAGAATCTCTCTGTCCCTCTATGGCTGCCTGGTCGTGCGGTTTGCGCGCTGGACTGTCGTTCAGATTTATCGATGGTCCAGGGTTCAAACCCTGCCCGCTCCCATCCCCGCGTCGTCCTGCGGGAGGTTTGGACTAGGAAGTAATTATCTTCAACCTTTGTCTGATTCAGGCAATCCGTTCCACGCTCTAATGTACTAGGGAAGAAAGAAAAAGAATTTTATGTACTTTCTCTAGCATGTGGAATAAGAAATGTGCCCTTCATCTATGTGTTTTCTGAGCATTTTATTAGTTTGTGTTTTTATTTTTGTAAATGTTGGCTGTTTGCAAGTCAAAACCATAATGGATTAGTCATGGCATTTTATTTTATTTTTTAAAATTCATTTTTATGTAAGCTGTTACAAGATGTTTAAACTACATATTTATTTTTAATTGTCTCATCTTTTCATTAGAGCGGTAGTATTATCATGTGATTTAACAATAAACGGAATGTATTCTTTGAAAAATTGAAATCTTAATCGACGTTCTGTTTTTCAACTTGTTTTGACATTGTCGCGTGTCGTATTAAGACTGTATACGCTGCAATATTAAAAGTAACACTTTGACTGTTAACCCTACGACACTGTAGAAAATTACTTATACACTATTTTTTTTTTAAATATGCGTTTTTAAGTTAACATGATTTTTTTTTTACATAGATTTATTGATTTAGTTTTTTTATGCATAAGCATAACAAAAAAAAAAAACTTTAAATAAACCCAACAAACTTCAAAAGTAATTACTGTCAGGTGGGTTTTGTCCCTTAGATAGGGTATGATATTATGGTCCCGTATCCCCAGCCTGAACAGAGTAACACAAGAACCTAAAGGTAATGGCATGTAAAATACGAACATCGAATAACAGTCATTCAACTGAACATTTAGTGAATAACAACAGTTGTCAACAGGAACAATATTTAATTATACTTAATTGTAATTTTCAAACATATTTACATACACATCAATATCATTGAAGTTAGTATTTGATTAATAATTAGTCTAGTATCACACCAACAAGTTTCCGTAACACACCTTCACGCTGACACTCCATCTCGGCGCCCAACAGAACCTCAACTCCCTACACCTCAACACCGATAGTTACTACACAACTCCAAGGGCGGAAAGACGACACCCTTTCCCATAGCCCAAAGCCTAACACCCTGAAACGACAAGAAAACCTAGATCTAGCGATGCCGCTACAAGAAAGAACTTTTCAATAGCGACACCCGTACCGAAAGATCAGTTTACATAATAAAACTATGTACTTACGTACCCTTACAATGGGGAACCAAAAAATCAGCTACCCAGCTCACAAAAGAAGCTCTCTCCCTCTCTCTCTTGTGGGAACTAAGGATGACGTAAGCACACACACACACACACACACACACACACAATATTCTAGACAACAAAACGCACTTAAAAGAAACTACTTCCTATACGCTAAAATATCAATGTCCGATGCGCGGATATCTTCACGCGCGCACGACAAATACATAAAAGACAAATAAGTTACAAAAAGGTTTTGTATAAATAATTATTCCTTCTCTATGAAGCTGATGACCTTTTGTAGCTGCGATAATTTTGCTCTTAGTAACTACTAAATGAATGAATAAAAAAAAAGTATAACACAGCTCAATTTCCTCTCATCGTAAAAAAAATCCTGTATACGCCCATGTCTAAATATACTCAAAGTATATAAAATTCTAGTGATATACAACCAGACTTAGAACTATAAAAAGACATTAGTCTTAAGCTTTTTAGAAATACTTGTAGGGACAATGTTTCTTTAGCCTCTTCATCATAAGTCATAAGAATCAGATGTTTCAATAATTTATATAGATATTTATAATTATTTATTTCGAATATAATTGCATTGTATAATATGTGAGCACTCCTGATTTCTATAGGTGTTCGCGGGCCGCATAAAACACTATTGCGGGCCACGTGTGGCCCGCGGGTCGGCATTTGCCCACCCCTGATCTAGACTAACAATAGAAAAGCATTTATAAAACATAAAAAGGGGGAACGACCGGAATTCGATTCTGACTCTAATTAGATACAAAGAAACAATGAAAGATCCACCATTAAATGATTTCTGCTCGGATTTTTCTAAAGAGTACCAAAATATAAATAAAAAAGCCATTACCTCTTTTACTTCAGTATTCTGCAACTTTGGTTAAAGATTCAGATCTTTATTATGTGGAGCATACATGCAAGTCACTTTATCTTACAAAAACAGCATGTTAAAAGGATTTTTTTATCTGTTTTAAAATTCAAACATATGCAACCAAAAGCTAGAGAGATAAGTTATAGACTTATCTTTGGGATGACCCCTATGGTTAGAAAACGGGCAAATGACCGTAAATGTAAATCATACCATCTTGAAAATGCTCATAATGAGAAACACATGTATTTGGAATGTCCATTATTCCTTAAAGTAAAAAGTACTGTAAGGGACTTATTAGAAGCCAACTGTGGCAACTATGTAAATGTTAACTTGTCTATTGTTTTAAACATGCTGCCGAAACTAACAAATAAAATGATATAGAACTATAACTTGATTATTGTTTCCGAATACAGGAATCTTATTTGGGCTAGCTGGCTCAAAGCTCTACATAATAATAAGGTGTTTGATCCAAATCACTTAGAGTTGACATTTAGGAAAATAATGGATTTTAGGGTAGAGAATTATCAAGTTTGATTTTCATATAAAAATGTTTGTTTTGTATAATGTTTTACATGTTTCGGATGTTCCTTCAGAGTTGAAGATAGTTTTCTTCCTAGTCCAAACCTCCCGCAGGACGACGGGGGATGGGAGCGGGCAGGGTTTGAACCCTCGACCGTCGATAAATCCGAACGACAGTCCAGCGCACAAACCGCACGACCAGGATATACTTGTACAATACTCAGGTAGTATTCCAGAAATAGGGTGTTGGGGGTCAGGGATATTTGATATTGTGTTGATTGTTCGGGGGTAGAGAATACTTGTATCATTTTTCTGTCTCTAGTGGTTTCAATGGTTAGGTAGTATGTCTTTGATATTAAATAATATTTCTATTACTATTATTATATTTTAGGTTAATCATTTTTCAATTGTTTATGATTTAATACTTGTTAATTATGAGAACTTACAAATAAAAAACTTTATAAAAAAAAAAAGCCCACAAAAGAGGCAAGAGGGCCCATATAAAACCCCCAAAAAAGCCCCCCAAAAAGAGGCAAAGAAAAGAGGCCTAAGGCCCAAGGATTCCTATGATGATAAAGCTAAAATTGAATAGCGCCAATTCTGAGGTTTCCTATTAAAAAAAAAAAAAAAAAGGATTTCTCTGATGATAAAGCTAAAATTAAATATGCAAATTCTGAGGTTTCCTTTCATTGCTATTCGTTATTTTAATATTGAGTGTCATTATAAAGTTAGAAATATATGTAACCGTTAAACTAGAAAGAAGTGAAAGCAATATCGCAAAACTGTTCACATTTTACAATCATAATAACTTTATCAGACTCCTGTCAACCTTGCTGATAAAGGGTTATAATACCTTACCTCGGGAATTTACAGAAACAAAAAATTGTTATTAGATGATTGGAAATGTATCTATCTTATGTTAGTTACTAAAGTTATTGGTCTTTAAACTGTTAGACACCTTATTTATAGTTTAGTTATTTAGCGACGCACCAAAGAAGACGCATATTGAACGGGACTAGTGACATGTGGGATATGTTGGGTTAGAGACTGGAAAATCAGTTAGCGATAGAATCCTCTAGGGTAACGACGTGTTTAGTTGACATACTTTTACTGTGGCCTTTTCTTAGAATAAACATAGTTATCCTAATTGTTCATCTGTGTTGACCACATCTCTTTACTCGTTAAATCCATCGTCTTGTTTATTCTGTATTGTTGATCAACTACACTGAATACACCCGAACAATAAAACTCAAACGCTTACAGAGTAATTGGTTGAAATTCAAGTCATCTTGAGTTGACCTCAAGACAGCCTGAACAAGGTCTTTAAATATAACCTTGCTTTTTCAACTAGGAATATTTGTAAGGTATTAATTATATTACCTCAAAGTTTAAAAAATATTGTTTTTCTTATCAAAAAAAAAAAAAGAGAAATATTAATTAGGAAGGAAAACTTCAACTATTAATTACATCAGCTGTTCAATACATAGATCCAAAGTTTTTTAGCAGACAACCAACTCCAGAGACTAATCTTCACAAGACAGATCAAGTTTTGTTTGCTTTCTTTAATCTTGAACTTTCTACCTGCTATTTAGGTAGATTTACTTTTTAAAATTACTAATTAAGTATGGATGAATCATATCTCAAATTTTAATTTTAATTCTTTATAATTTAATATTTGTGAAATGTGAGAACTTATAATTAAAAAAAAATAATAATAATAAAATAAAAAAAAAGAGGCTCGAGGGCCGCAAAAAAAGAGGCATAGAAAGACCAAAAAAGAGGCCTTAGACCCAAGGATTCCTATGACGACAAAGCTAAAATTGATTAGCGCAGGGGTTCTCAACCTGTGGATCGCGACCCTCTTGGGGGTCGATTGACAATTTGCCAGGGGTCGCCAAAGACCATTGAAAAAATGGATTGTTTTTGTCTATTCTTCATTTGCTGTGTGTGTGCGGGGGAGGGGGGGGGTCGCGGCTAAGTGGGGGATTGTAAAAAGGGGTCGCCGAGCATAAAAGGTTGAGAACCGCTGGATTAGCGCAAGTGCCGAGGTTTCCTTTTAAAAAAAAAATTACTTGGCCCCACACCAAATAAAAGTATGCAGAGTGCTAGTATCGTGCCTACTATCAAGAAGCGATGCTTCCTGATGGAGATAATACCTTGATAGTCATATCGAAATCAACGTCTAAATCTTTATATTTTTAAAAATAGTTTATACTTTAAAATATAAAAAAATGGAGAATGTGATTTAATTATCTTATATTTAAACAGACAGAAAAAAAAAAACAACGAAAAAAAAAAAGCAGTGTTTCGCTAAACACTCGGAATCTTATCTTATATATTATAGACGTTAATTAAAAAAAAAAGATAATTACGTCCTACGCGTGTTCCTTGGTCAATCTAATCATACATGTTAATCAATGACTTAAATTATGCCAAGTCACTGGTTTTCCTAGCTGGCTCAGGCAACCCCTTCCATGCTCTAATAGCATTAGGGAAGAAGGAGCATTTGTACACATTTGTCCTAGCATATGGAACAAGGAACATTCCTTTATCTTTGTGTCTTTGTTTTTTTTTGAGTTTGAAGATTATGGCTTAATTTTATATATATAAGTATTGTTACGTATTTCTGAATCTTCTGGCTAGATGTACTAGTAGGCACACAAATAAAAACACAGCAAAGATCTTGACGACTCAACTTTCAGTTTCATATAACTTTATTGACTATTAACTCTAACAATTCGTCACTGTAGCATGTAGCGTAGAAGCACTAGCGGATCCAGAACTTTGGAGTGGGGGGGGCGATTTTTTTCCAAACCTAACCCTAACGCCCAGTAAACCCTAACCCTATGCATAAACGTGCACACACACACACACACACACATATATATATATATATATATATATATATATATATATATATGAGAATTTTAAAAAGCAGCATTACTCAACCTTCGCCGAAAAAGTGGGGCAACGCTATAAGGTTCCCTAGTGGGGTTTGGGGCAAAGCCCCGACGACAAAAGCGTTTTCTTGCATTCTTCACTGCAGAAACGCATTCTCCTGACATCTAAAGCTTACTATTCATCAATGGAGTTCGGGGCGAAGCCCCGACGCCAAAAGCGTTTTCTTGCATTCTTCACTGCAGAAACGCATTCTCCTGACATCTACAGCTCATCATTCATCAATGGAGTTCGGGGCGAAGCCCCGACGACAAAAGCATTTTCTTCTATTCTTCACTACAGAAAGGCATTCTCCTGACATCTACAGCTCATCATTCATCAATGGAGTTCGGGGCGAAGCCCCGACGACAAAAGCATTTTCTTCTATTCTTCACTACAGAAACGCATTCTCCTGACATCTACACCTTATATTCATCAATCAATGAAGTTCGGGGCGAAGCCCCGACGCTAAAAGCTTTCTTGTATTCTTTACTGCAGAAACGCATTCTGCTGACATCTACGCTTACTTTTCATCAATGGAGTTCGGGGCGAAGCCCCGACGCCAAAAGCGTTTTCTTACATTGTTCACTGCAGAAACGCATTCTCCTGACATCTACAGCTCATTATTCATTAATGAAGTTCGGGGCAAAGCCCCGACGACAAAAGCATTTTCTTCTATTCTTCACTACAGAAACGCATTCTCCTGACATCTACAGCTTATTATTCATCAATCAATGAAGTTCGGGGTGAAGCCCTGACGCTAAAAGCATTTTCTTGTATTCTTCACTGCAGAAACGCATTCTCCTGACATCTACGCTTATTATTCATCAATGGAGTTCGGGGCGAGGCCCCGACGACAAAAGCGTTTTCTTGCATTCTTCACTGCAGAAACGCATTTTCTTGACATCTACAGCTCATTATTCATCAATGTAGTTCGGGGCGAAGCCCGAAAGGACAAAAGCGTTTTCTTGCATTCTTCACTGCAGAAACGCATTTTCCTGACATCTACAGCTCATTATTCATCAATGAAGTTCGGGGTGAAGCCCCGACGCCAAAAGCGTTTTCTGGCATTTTCACTGCAGAAACGCATTCTCCTGACCTAAAGCTCATTATTCATACTATTAAAAAAAAAGGACCTTTTGAAATATATTGTACTTGAAAGATATTCTAATATGAATTTATAGGCCCTTAATACATTGCAAATAAAACCGATTTGTTCCTTGAAAAGATAAGATACCCCACATATTTAGATTTTGGCTTTGAGGATCGCCGCCGAAAAAAAATTATTCGATAAATAATATTCAATAACATTGTAGTATAAGTTGTGAGTTATAGTCCCAAATTTATTTAACTAGAAAAATATCAGATTGAGTAAAGGTTGGGAAAAGGCGACTATAAATGTGTTTTTTTCGGTTTAGAACTCATCTCAATCATGATTCTTATACAGAAAACTTTCGTTTGAATTCTAACTTTTCCAATGCAAAGTCTTTCTTAAAATAATTATGATAAATTCATGTGAAATTACATAAACTCTGGAAATGGGAGGGGCGGTAGAATGAAAACGATTAATCCTCGCTCCTTTAATAATTTCTGCTAAAGTTTGCATTTGGCATTAAGAATAAAAAAAAGTAGGGCGACTCGATATAAGAATTTAATTTATAGTATATATAAATTATATTAGTGGCAGATTTTTTACATTTTGAAATTTCTAAACTATAATACTAAAAGAAAAAGTATTGGTTTGTCCGATGGGGGAAATGCAATTGCATATATCGCCCTTCCCACCTGGTGCAACCCTTTTTCATTTAAATTTACTAATGATAAAATTTGAGATTAGAGTATGGTACGACATAATATACAATGGGTTCACATATTAATACGTAGTTTATATTATATAGATATTCAACTAATTTTGTTCACAAACTATGATTCTCCATAAAAATAGGACCGCCCCCCCCACTCAGAGGGCTAGAGTGGGAAGGGCAGTACATGCAATCGCCCTCCCCCCAACCCCACCGAATCGGCCAAGATACCAGAAAGGGAGCGACATAATATAAAATTTATATATTAATTCAACTAATTTTGTTCACAAACTATGATTTCTCCATAAAAGTAGGACCGCCCCCCCCCCACTCAAATGGTTTAGGTGGGAAGGGCAGTAGAGGTATTCGCCCCCCCCCCACCCCCAAACGGTAAACAGGGAACGACATAATATAAAGATCAGTTAAACTATCAATAACAAGTTTTAATCATATAGATATTTAATTGATTCTGTTAGCAAGCTGTGATTTCTACAAATAAATTGGACCGCCCCCCCCCTCTCGAAAGTGTATGGGGGGGCGGGATTGATTCCATTGCCCCCTCCCGACTCCACCAAATCGGTTAACATACTAGAGGAGGGGGCGAAATAATAAAAAAATAGGTTGAAATATAAATAATTAGTATATATTATTAACATAAGTAATAAATTTGTATACAAATTGTGTGAATTCTATACTAAAATTCGTCCATCCCCCCCCTCGGGGGGGGGGGGGGGGAGGGTCGGCCGAGTGGGGGGGGCGATCGCCCCTACCGCCCCCCCCCTGGATCCGCCAGTGCGTAGAAGACTGTACAATATCTGTCAGTTTACAGTTAGCTATATTTCGTCGCAATTCATCTCTTCACTTCGTTGCAATTCATCTCTTCTCAACTTGCATCGAGCCGTATTCCACAGAACAGACCAACGACACACTTCCCAGTGTCGCTCCAGGTCTCCCAAAGCTGAACCAAGTCGTACTCAAGTCTACCGAATCAGAGCCGCACACGTCTTACATCGACTGTATCGACTGTAACGGCTCCCTCACGACTGACTTTCACATTAACTCTCTGGCTTATATAGAGTCCCTAATCGCTTGTCCAAAGTTGCACAAACACTGCTAGTATCATCTGCAACAACACGTGAGGAAACGTCACATCCTGTCTTTATTTATACATGTAGATTCCAGAGAACACCTGCTGCAGTGTCATCAAGCCGGGGTCACACGTACTGACCTCTATCTGTCACTGTTGATTAGTAACGCCCCCTTCTTAGATCGGTTCGTCCCCTGGAACAACACGTGAGGACACGTCACATCCTGTTTTGTTTATACACGTACATTCCAGAGAACACTCGCTGCTGTGTCATCTCGCCGGGGTCATACGTTGACCTCTACCTATCACTGTCTATTGGTAACACTATTATATTGCTACCTTACTTTCAAGTCTTCTACGCTGAAGGGTTTCTAAAGTTAGTGATTTAAACTTTATTTTTTAAATTTGAATATTTGTTATGAATCTCACTGCTCTTTATTGTATCTGATCTAGTTTTCGAATGTACAAGGCGTTATGGAAACACTGCTCTACACTATATATGTATATATCGTCTTACTCAGATAAACCTATTCATCATACAGGAAAATCTTCTATTCGAAAGATCGCTGTCTGTTTTCAGCGCCTCTTGCTACTGTCTTTTTAGTTTCATTAAAACAATTATTCCTGTTTCTTAAACTGTAATCATGTTATGCAGGGCTGGTCTTAGGCCACTGCAACCTATGGGGCCGCAGTGGGCCCCGTACTTTCATAGGCCCCGCGCGATGCGAATTCTAGGTGTAATTTATTAAATTAAACCATTTAACTAATTATTAAAAGGTTCCAGGAATTCTTCTAAAATTAAAAAAATATAAGAAAAAGTCATGAAAATGTCCTGAGATTATTAAAATCTTATAAATTCCTTAACCCAGACAAAATTGTCATTTCGAGGTGTCATTCAATATGGAAAACGCCAATCCTACTCGCTAGTCGATTTTAAATCTAAAATGCAAATCTGAATGTTTATCTTCTTTTTGTTGGAAAACTATTATCTACTGTAGATGGCTCGTAAAGTTAATTTAACAGTGATTTTGTACTTAGTAAAGAATGAATAAAATGCAAAGACGAATGTATTTTCTAATAGGCCTACAAAATCGTATTTTCCCCTTATTATTCTTATGACAACCCAAATTAGGCCCCCGCGCAATCCGTTTCGCATAGGGCCCCGCAACCTATAAGACCGGCCCTGATGTTATGGCTACAACGTTTTCTATCGTGTGTGGGTCTGCAGAGTTGTAAAAAAAAATGTTTGTAAAATGTTTTACATGTTTCGGATGTTCCTTCAGAGTTGAAGATAGTTTACTTCCTAGTCCAAACCTCCCGCAGGACGACGGGGGATGGGAGCGGGCAGGGTTGGAAACCTGGACCATCGATAAATCTGAACGACAGTCCAGCGCGCAAACCGCACGACCAGGCAGCCATCCAGTTGTTGGTGAATCAGAGGATTGTATGCGTCTGTTAGTGCGGGCGAATTACCTACTACTTGTGCTGAGTTCAATTTAATCAGCACACGAACAAGACACAAGAATTAAAAGACTGTAAAATGACTCAATAAAATGTCGGACATGTTTCCGATGTTCCTTTAGTGTTGAAGATAAACTACTTTCAAGTCCTAACCTCCCGCAGGACGACGGGTGGTGGCAGCGGGCAGGGTATGAATCCGAAACAATCGAGACAACAGAAAGACAGCGCGCTTAACGCAAGACCAGGCAGCCATCAAGATGACTTTTTTTAATCTGTTGGACCGTTGGGGCACCATGCAAGATTTGTCGACCGTCTTTCTCCATTCCTCTCTGTCTTTTGCCTCTTTCAATGGCAGGCCCGTTCATTCTTTGACTTAGGATACTTTAATACAGTCCGGGAACTATGTGAATGATGTTTATCCCATGAAAGCCTATGCCACAACAAAAGCTATTTCTAAGCTGCCTTCTCGGTTTTAAAGTTGTGTGCAGTCACTGTCGATCGATCGCCTAAGGCGTCGCAGATAACTTTACATTTAACACTCAATTATTAGATGACAGTCTACAATGCCAAATATGGGGGGGGGGGGGGGGGGGAGGACCTATCATTCCATTGGGTAACAAGTCAACTCTCTTCGGCTCCCTTCTCCATGGACTCGCTTTACAGACTCCCACGTCATGGCGTGATATTTACTCTAAGGACGTCATTCTCTCTACACATTCATACTACGGACTCTACGTGACCCACAACACTTACTTACATCTGTATTGTGACGATTGGTACGATAGGCTAGACATGAACCGGGTGAGTTGATTTTGTTTTATTGTAATGGATTACTAGTTGTTACGATTATGATGCCATGGTTACGATATGATTGTTAAGATTGATACGATATGATTGTTATGATGATTTTTACGATATCATCGTTACAATTGTTACGATTATGATTGTTTACGATTACGATTGTTTACGATTATGATTGTTTGCGATTATAATGGACCTCATTCACCAACCGTAAACAAAAAACATTTAGCTACGTGGTGCTCTATCTCTTCTATACAATTTACGATCTCATGTTTAATTCATGATGGTTGTCACGTGACAGTTTTTTTCCATTGTTTTATCAATAAGATCACGTGACTAAATGTTGTTTGTTTACGATTGGTGAATGAGGTCCATTGTTACGATTACGATTGTTTCCGATTATACTGTTTACAATTGTGATTGTTACGATTACGATTGTTTTCATTATGATTATGATGATTATGATTGTCACGAGGTGCCCACATCAGAGTATCGGTTTAACTCAACTTTTTTTTGTTTTTTTGACAGTGTTGTGACTTTGACACGCGTATAAAATGTAAATCGCCCACAAATTGACACAGATTGCCTCCCTTTTATACTTAGATTGATGTGTCATTCGATTATACTTTGAATGAATGTGTATTGCTAAGTAAGTGTTTTGTATTGATTCAAACAGTGTTTATATTTATGTATCAGTGCATGTTGGTAAGAAAGATGGCCAGTGTTATAGCTCTCTTTTTTTGGAAACAAGGAAGTTAGAGATCTAGTTGTTTTTTTTTTTAAACAATGTCTAGGGCAAGGCATGCTCGGAATTTACTGTACATTTATAAATATAAACTCCCGTTAAGCTTGATCAGCTTCTCGTAACACACACTTTCAAATTGACACCAATATACACACTTATTTTCGCCTTCGTGCTAATTGAGCTACACAGTTCAACTGAGATCCCATGCATACATTCAGCCTAGACAGCAGGTTATTTGATTGTATTTCTGTCGCCCTTCGAGTTATTACCAGTTGTTGTTTTTTTTTTTTGGGGGGGGGGGGGGGGGGTTTACCTGTGCCCATCCTTGTGTTGGGTATGTAGTTTGTGACACGAGTGGCTCAACCTCCTGTTGGAGTCGTCATGGATACGTCGCTATTCTCTCTCTCTCTCTCTCTCTCCCTCCCTCCCTCTTTCTTCCTACCTCTCTCTCTCTCTGCCTTTTTCTTCCTACCTCTCTCTCTACCTCTTTCTTCCTACCTCTCTCTCTCTACCTCTTTCTTCCTACCCCCCTCTCTCTCTACCTCTTTCTTCCTACCCCCCTCTCTCTCTACCTCTTTCTTCCTACCCCCCTCTCTCTCTAACTCTTTCTTCCTACCCCCCTCTCTCTCTACCTCTTTCTTCCTACCCCCCTCTCTCTCTACCTCTTTTTTCCTACCCCCCTCTCTCTCTACCTCTTTCTTCCTACCTCTCTCTCTACCTCTTTCTTCCTACCCCCCTCTCTCTCTAACTCTTTCTTCCTACCCCCCTCTCTCTCTCTACCTCTTTCTTCCTACCCCCCTCTCTCTCTACCTCTTTCTTCCTACCTCTCTCTCTACCTCTTTCTTCCTACCCCCCTCTCTCTCTACCTCTTTCTTCCTACCCCCCTCTCTCTCTACCTCTTTCTTCCTACCCCCCTCTCTCTCTCTACCTCTTTCTTCCTATCTCTCTCTCTCTACCTCTTTCTTTCTACCTCTCTCTCTCTACCTTTTGCTTCCTAACTCCTCTCTCTCTCTCCCTCTCTCACCCGCATAAGCACAGAGAGAGGGAGAGAGAGAGAGGCAGAGGGAAAAACAAGAATCGAGATTTAAATCCCTTTAGTTATTCTTTTTAAATTTTCCACCAGCTGTGAAATACCTGCACGGTCATGCCGTTCTCAGATCACGTGTTTGGATATTGTAAGACGCCCACAAACTTTCATCTTGTTGAAGAGATATTTTGTGGGTCTCTTCTGAAGTTCTGAGAGAGAGAGAGAGAGAGAGAGAGAATGTGGAGAGAGAAAGAAAGAAAGAGAAACAAAGATGGACAGTAAAGGTGCAAAGTGTTTGTGTGCCATGGAAACCATACATGTTTGGGTTTGGAGACCTATCACATGGTCTCGGAGGCTCGACACCCGACTCGATCAAACATGTGTTTACTGAGCCCTAACGGCAGACAAGCAAAGCCCATCTCCTAGATACCTCCCCTCCCCCCCATCTCTTCACAAATGAGAGAGTGGACCGCAGCGCACCGAGCATGTTATAAGCGTGGGAGGTGACCTATATATATATATTGTTTTTAAAATAGTTACCTGTGTACACGAGTAGGGGCAGAGAAAGGGGGTTGGGGGAGGGAACATAGCAAAGGAGACAGTGAGGAGGGAAAGCTATTGAAGTGTTCGTAATATGAACCTGAGAATGAATTCCTTTTCAATGATCTATTCAGAGTTTACCAAATTTTTGCCTTAACAAAACACTTCGACGTTCTGATTACTTAGCGGAACACTTTGTATATTTTTTTTTACAAAGCTTAAATCAACTCACTCTGTCTGTCTGTCGTGTGTCTGTCTGGCCAAAAGTTTGAAAGTTTTTACACGTTATTTTTCGACACCCAATCTCGGATCAAGCCTGAAATGTTGCACAATTATTTCTTTTATGTGACAACACAAGCATTTTTTTTTCTAAAAAAAAAAAAAATAATTAGTCAATTAGTTTAACCTAGTAATGCCCAAAATACGGCCTGCGGGCCAGATCTGACCCTCGACGTGGTTTCATCATTTTTTTTTTCTCTAATGGATTGGTACCATGGCTTTTAACTTTGTGCGTTTAAGAGATGGGACTCTGACTGTAGAATCTGCAAGAAAAAGTAAACGGATCTTTACTTCTTTGTGGAACATTATAAAAAGCCAACACGTTTGTTCTATAAAGAAAGTGTGGCTGTTTAAAAAAAAAAGAAAATATAAAAGGTATTCTTGGTATGAGCCGCGACTAAAAGATTGTTCAACTACGGGGTACTAGATCCACAGGTTTTTACTTTCTAAAAGTTTCTGGTTAATTTCATGTCGTGTTTCAATCTTTTTGTTGATGTGGCCCGCGTCACGAAGGTCGGAAATTAAAATGGCCCGCAGGATGAGCAAGAATGGGCATCACTGGTTTAACCAATTATTGGTAAAAAATTGGGTTTGGTATCTTGAGCAAGGGAAAGAAACCGTATCTGACAGATGTAGAGGCATGAGTTGAATTAGTCATCTTGATGACTCGAGCCCTGAGTGAAAAATAGGATGAGACTTTAGAAACAATTGATAACTATGTTCATATGCTCTCCATTAGCAGAGTGGTTAACGTGTTGGTTTCAGTGGTGAGTTCGAATTCATGCCATTCCCCACTTTTTTTTTTTCATTTTTATAAATACGTTTTATTGTTATTCCAGATCTATTACAAACTTAATTACATGACTAATCCAAACCAATCGATACAATTACTGAATTACGCTTATTAATATAATTGGCTGAGTGGTAAGCGCTCGTCTTCCGAACCTGGGGTCCTGGGTTCAAATTACGGTGAAGACTGGGATTTTGAATTTTGGAGTTTTTAGGGCGTCCCCTGAGTCCAACCAACTCTAATACCTGAGTTTAGTTGGGAGAAGTAAAGGCAGTGCTGGTCACATGACACCCTGCTCTTTAACCGTTGGCCATTGAAACATGACCTTGACATCACCTGCCCCATAGATTTGCAAGGTCTGAAAAGGAAACGTTACTTTTTACTGAAACTTTTTTTTTATAGTATTTTTTTTAAATCTTGTACTTGTTTGTCTTACAGTTTGAGATGAACGCACTGTTTCTTTGTATGCTGTGGATTGTCTCCGCGGCACAGGATGACTGCAAGGGAAAAGCTGACAGGAAACTTGGAATCTGCCAGCCTTGTACAGACTGCGCGGAAATGGATGTGAACAAGTTCGTTGGCAAGCCCTGTGGTCCGTCTGCTGATACAGTGTGCTGCCCCAGGCCCAATATGACAGTTGAAGGAAATGAGTGCCACGAGAGAGACAACTTAACTACCATATCCTATTCCACAGTGGGTGAGTGACATTAAAGATCGATAGTATTATTAGATTTGACTGCCTTGTAGTTTTTACTTTATTCGATTCGACCATATTCATATTACAGAAACAAAGCCCCCTCCCTTTTGCGGTCTTTGCGTTCTATATATATATATGGCTCCTTTTGTCTCGAAAGGCAATGGATGCGCCCAAATGAGTCACTGGTTTTGGCTTAATCTTGAGACGGGGCAGAATCTGGTGTGGCTAGTCAAGCCACTTCTAGAGCGGCAGACTTTGCCACACTTCATACATGTGTATGCCTCTGATTCAGGGCTAGCGGACAGGGCAGCCTTCTTTTTTCCCCTCTTGATTTAAGGCCGCTTCAATTCTTTTGTTCTCAGTGAGGGTTGTCCCAGCACGCACAGTCTGTCTCCATGCACTCCGGTCTTTGGCTTTGTTTTCCCACATACTTTCGCTGATGCCTGTGGCTCTCATGTCTCGCTTGCAGACATCTCTATATGTTAGTCTTGGGCGGCCCTTGGGTCTGACTCCTTCCACAAGCTCAGCATATAAGATATCTTGCGTTCTATAGGGCAGATGATGTAAATGTTAAATTTCTTTCTTCGGCTTATGATAAAGATGTCAAGTGGCAATCACAATAACCACATCACAATTTGCTTTCACCAGGTGCCCATTAGAGTTGAGTGAACTCAGGGGCATCTTAAAAATTAAAAAAATTTCAAAAGCCCAGTCTTTACCGAGATTCAAACTCGAGACTTGTTTACAAAGCCAAGCGTTTTTCCACTCACCACGCCCCACAAGCATAGTTAAAACATGTCTATATCGCTGTTAGCTAATGTGGGTTCTAGGCGCTACCAGAACGTAAAAGATTTAACAAAAACTAAAACCAGCATTTACAATCAAAATTTAAAAAAAAAATAGCCTACATAATGAAAAGAACGTCACATTTATTGCTATATCTCTTAATACTGCAACATTTATTCCCCTTTTCTATACTAATCGATATTAATTAATTACAACTAGTTGAATAAATAGTGCAAAGTGTCAACTTGATCCGAGAATGGGAAGTGGGAGAAAAAAACTGTGTAAGAGAACGACGCATGAGGTTTGCGGGACATGTTCTTCGACAAAATGAATTACGCATAAGAAGAATTGCAATGATATCCTAGTACAACTTGACGCCACTCATTCACGGAGGTCCTCATGGCAGGTGGGAAGAGGCTTCAGACATTACCTGTGACAGATTTTTATGGAAACAGCTTGACGTCAAATGCTCCGAACAGCAATGGGAGGGTCTAAGTCAGTAAGAATAGCACATTAGGTTTTTGAAATAGAACTTTTTAATAGCAGGAAAATGCACTGTAGATACCTCAGAATATGCATTTTGTTGGCTTTCAATATCAGAAATAGCGCTTGGCGGCGGGGCTTCGCCCCGAGCTGGGGGAGCTCCTAGCGTTCCCCCAGACCTCCTTGCTAATAATGGCGGGGAATCTAGGATTTTCCCACTAACTCATGGAAGAATGTATTCTAGGGCACAATAATCGTCTTCCGAAAGAATGAAGGGTCAAAATGTAATAAAGATTATGTACACACACACACACACATAAATACAAATTTTAAAAAATCGCGGGAGGGGGGGGGACCCCTCCCCCCCTGAAAAAAAATCCTGGCTACGCCCATGACTAGCATTACGCTTTACGCTTCTCGTAATTTTATGTCCTAATTACTCTGTATTGCTGTAACAAAGCTTTCTGTTTCAAGGTAGAAATGCCCTGCCTTGAGCCATGTTAATATTTTTAAAATTATTATCATTATTGTTATTGTTGTGATTATTGTGATAGTAAATGTGATTGTTTTGTCAGGCCCGTCCTGTTATTGTAACCCAGTAACCCACATTGCTGGCATGCCGAAAGAATGTGCTAATTTACAGATAGGGGGTGGGGTAATTGAATTCCTATTAAGCCTATATATATGGACGATCTAACTTGAATAAACCAGCATTTAAACAGACAAGAAAGTGTTTGTTAGTCTCTACTAGCCTACTTTTACAATTATTATAAATGTTTCTGTCCATTTAGAACCTAGAGAAATGACAACCAGCAAGACGACTCAGGACGAGAAGAAGCCCAACAACGAGAGTTCACAGAACCAGATTTCACAGATCGAGATTTCACAGAACGTTGCCCAAGCCACAAGACTGAACATTTTCACATTTATATTTTGCTATTTCTTTCAAGTACTGTTTTATATCATTATTTATTAATTTATTTTATTTATTTGATTACTTTATTTATTCATTAATATTACTTCATCAATAAGATTGTATCATTGGCCATTGTGGGGGGGGGGGGCCTTCCTTCAGGGAATAACACCAGGAGAAAGCAGAAGAAGCAGACAGAGAAAACGATAGGAAGTCAACATCAGAGAGTGGCAAGGGGCTCTACTCTAGGCGAATGACAGAGCGCAAGGGAAGACAATATAATTAACATGTAGGCCATCAAGTAAATTAGCCTCTCTAAAAAAAAAAAAATAAGCAAAGTGTTCCGCCAAATACCCAGAATGTGCGAAGTGTTCCTTCAGGGAATAACACCAGGAGAAAGCAGAAGAAGCAGACAGAGAAAACGATGGGAAGTCAACATCAGAGAGTGGCAAGGGGCTCTACTCTAGGCGAATGACAGAGCGCAAGGGAAGACAATATAATTAACATGTAGGCCATCAAGTAAATTAGCCTCTCTAAAAAAAAAAAAATAAGCAAAGTGTTCCGCCAAATACCCAGAATGTGCGAAGTGTTCCTTCAGGGAATAACACCAGGAGAAAGCAGAAGAAGCAGACAGAGAAAACGATGGGAAGTCAACATCAGAGAGTGGCAAGGGGCTCTACTCTAGGCGAATGACAGAGCGCAAGGGAAGACAATATAATTAACATGTAGGCCATCAAGTAAATTAGCCTCTCTAAAAAAAAAAAAAAAGCAAAGTGTTCCGCCAAATACCCAGAATGTGCGAAGTGTTCCGTTTAGGAAAAGGTTTGGGAAGTACTGCTCTGCGGGATCTCAATGTTGCAAGTTGTAGTGACCAGCCTGCTCAGATATACTTTGTCTTTTCGTGTGGGTGATATCGACTGGGAAGTAATCCTTGTTAGATTAACGGGCATTTAAACATTTTTAGAGATAGTTTTTTTGTTTTTTTTTTTAAAGGAAACCTCAGAATTTGCGCTATTCAGTTTTAGCTTTATCATCATAGGAATCCTTGGGCCTTAGGCCTCTTTTCTTTGCCTCTTTTTTTGGGCTTTATGTGACTCTTTTGTGGGCTTTTTTTATATGTTTTTATTTCTAAGTTATCATAATTCACAAGTATTTAATCATAGACATATTATTCATTGTCTGGAATATGTTTTAAAATTCATATTTGTAATGGTAACCAGGAACTTTAGAAAACTTGATTGATATAATAATAATTTATTGATATTTTTTAGGTTTCTTTCGTTTTAAATAAAACATCATATACTACTAGTTGCACTTTGTATTTGGCATCAAATGTAACTCTTGCTTTCTATGTTCACAAAAAAATAAAATTATGCCTTAGGACAAACAAAATAATGTTTTCATTAATAATTCTTTGTTTTAATTTCTTTCTTTGTTCATGTAGTACTTGTAGCACATCAGTACTAATTTGCTTATATTTGTTTCATTTCATATTGTACTAATGCTTGGTATAGTCTAGTCAGAATACGTTATGCACCTTGATTTTGCTGCCTATACGTGTGGTATGCGCTCTGGCTGTGATTCGGTAGTATTGAAGGCCCCGGGTTCGAACCCTTCCATCCCCTTGCGGAAAGCTTGTGCTAGGGTGTGTTTCTCTTCAGAATCTAAAAACCATGCGGACTAAGAGTTCAGCTCTCTAAATAAGCACATCGATACTTCAGGTGAAATTTTACAAATAGGCCATAATTGTGTCACTACATCTATGCAGTAAGGACTTATCACAAGTAATAGTGTCTTTACACTCAATGCAGTAAAGACTTATGAAACGTAATAGTGTCTTTACACTCAATGCAGTAAAGACTTATCGCAATTAAAGTTGTCTTTACACCCAATGCAGTAAAGACTTATCACAATTAAGGTTATCTTTACACTCAATGCAGTAAAGACTTATCACAATTAAGGTTCTCTTTACACTCAGTACAGTAAATGCTTATCACAAGTAAAACAATCTTTACATGTAATGCAGTTCAGACTTATCACAAGTATTAGTGTCTTAACACTCAATGCAGTAGGGACCTATCACAAGTTAAATTGGCTTCACATTCAACGCAGTAAGGACTTATCACAACTAATAGTGGATTTACACTCAATGCTCTCCTGCTTGTTCGTATTTGCCGGTAAAAAAATTTTCCGGTTAACTTTTTTTTTTTTTTTTGTTATTTGCTCATCTGTGCTGTGACTTTCTTTCAAGGTGACTTCCCCTTTACTAAAGCAATTATACCTGATTCGTTTCAGTCATCTCCCTTCATCACAAGTTTTTAAATGTATTTATTCTAACTAGTTAAATTTTTTCCCTCTAGCTTCTGACTTCTATGTCTATACACTATAGTGATCGTTTAATAACGAACATTAATAGGCAAGAAATCTGTTTTTTATAAGGTCGTTGGCTTGTAGCATAAAATCTAACTCACTACAAAAAACACGTCCTTTCAGTCAGGCATTCTGGAGTTGTCTGTCCTATTTAATACAGCTGACGACAATGCCGCTTGTCTTGCACCATTCACAACCAATCTCTAACCACTTCCCACCGTCACTATAGCAACACACACACACATACTATAACAACCAGAAGACACACGTGGGGCTGGACTAGACACATAATGCCAAGAACAAAGGAAAATATAGAACAAGTAGGTTCTGGTTAGAATCCCCAAGAGAAGAGAAAGGATTGGATACCAAAACAAACATGAAGAGCGTTAGTTGACCATGAAGCCAAGATGGCAGGATGGACATGGGCCCCGCTGAGGGGAATCGCCAAGAACGGAGTCCAAGAAGCCAAAAATGACAGAACATGGGCCCAGCTGAGGGGAACTCCCAAGAACGTAGTCATATAAGCCAAGATGACAGAACATGGGCCCAGCTGAGGGGAATCGCCAAGAACGGAGTCCAAGAAGCCAAAAATGACAGAACATGGGCCCAGCTGAGGGGAACTCCCAAGAACGGAGTCCTATAAGCCAAGATGACAGAACATGGGCCCAGCTGAGGAGAATAGCCAAGAACAGAGTCCGATGTCGAGGTACTGCTACGGCCCTTTGCTCCACTGGGAGTTATAAAGATTAACACTACACATTATCAACATATCAAGAAGCTATCACCGAGTCGCTAGTTAGTTTGTAGCATTATATATACACGTCCGTTAACTGACCCAAACAACTAAAATTTTTTTTTTCTCTTACCTGTTAAACCAGTCTGGCAGCCATCTAGACGTCGTGGGTTCCAATCTTCCAGAGACAAAACAAACTGCCTGGCAGGTACGTAGACCTCGGAATTCCTTATTGCAATCCACGGTCAGAAAAACGTGAGAACATTGTGATATATATTTCTAGAGGAGGACAAACTTGACTACAGATGTCGTCCTTAGGTCATCCAAAGAAAAACACAAGAATCTAGGTTTACATAGTCTTACGACTAGAGTATTAACTCTTTCTCTCCTAACTGACGATACCAGCGTTGATTCCATCAGAATGTGGTAAATAATTACGGAGAGAAAGAGTTAAGAAATTAGTTATTAGACGGCATAAATCTATATAGGATTAAATCCTCGGCTATAGATATATGTCAATAAGAAATATGTAGGTCGCTGCTGGGGCTGCGTAGCCACGGTAAATACTGCATTCCTCATTAATCCTCGGACTCGACGTCAAGTCTTATTATTATAAGAAAACACATATCTGTAGAGATGAACAGTTTTGATATATAGAGCCAGCGGAAAGATTTAGAAGTGAAATAGTTACTTGAATCACTTCTGTGCAAAAAGACCCAGCAGTATAAATAGATTATTATTTTCAAGAAAACTTACAAAAGCATTGAAGCAAAACAAGTACCCCACCCCCTTCAACAGGCTGGTATTTTATAAGATTGACTAGCTAGCGAATCAGTGTCAGCTTCTTGATAAGTTGAGAGTTGAGAGTAGTTTTTATGCGGAAAAACTATAGAGAGCTAGCTTTTTATAAAGCTGATATCAACTCTGTCTGTCTGTCTGGTAAAATGTTGGAACATGTTTTTGTCTCCCATTTTCGGATCAAGTTGAAATATTGCAAAATTATTCATTGTACCTGACATGGCAGGAATCACTTTAAAAAAACAAACAAAAAATATTTTTTTTAAATTAGTTAATTAATTGTTGGGGTTTTTTGTTTGCTATTCGAAAAATGGGGAATAAATGTTATTAATGAGTGATGTTGATGTATTTATGGATTTAATCCCTTTATTACGTTTTCAAACATTTTTTTCTTAAGTTGAAATTTTGCATAATTATTTATATTCGATGAAAATACACGAATCAATCCAAAAACTAACAAATTAGTTAATCAATTAGTACCAATTAAATTAATTTTGTCTTATATAGCAAAAAGGGAGCTAAACCCTGTCATTTTCAAAATTAAATTGCAGTAATTAGCGGTTCTTTCCCTTACAAAAGTTGTTGTTTATCTTTTTCCTTTTCCTTGTTTTGTGCATACGATGTACAGAAGGAAAGAAGTGTAGAAAAGCTATGTATTTAAAATGTAAAATTATAAGTATCATTTCCCCTATCAGACCTTGCGATCTATAGCGCAGATGTGGCCCACGGTTAACGAGGGTGTCTTGTGGCCAGCACACCGACCAACCACCTTTAGTGTTCTCAAACCAACGTCAGGTACTCATTAGAGGCGCCCGAAGGTCCATAAATTAAACATCCCAGTCTTGGCCAGGATTCCAGACGAATTGAGACAGTGTTCTATTTATAGCTCATTTCTTGTTTATTCAGTTGGCACGGAGGTGCAATGTAGCGACCTTGACATTGGTTATCGTCCACTTCTGCAAAAGATTCAGGCAGGTCATAGGCTAAAGGTGACAGGCCAAAACACATTAGAGTAAAGAGTATGTATTCCAAATATATACCCTCAGTCCTAACACATCGTATTGTATGCAGTGTTTAAAGAACGCGAATTTTCCAGAAAAAGGATTAGGATACAGAGCTAGGTCACGTCTGAGGAATCCCCAAAACCATCTTACAATATTACTTCCGGTATTTTGAATACAGTCGTCTAATCTGATCATGTATTTCACAGACCTACAACGTATTCAATCTCTGAGAATGTCAACACTTCCTGGTGCAAACGTGGCCTTGAACTTGTTCTAGAATGTACAACAGACGCCATTGCAAGACAGGCTCTAGACTGGAACCCACAAGGCTGGGGGATCAAAACAAACATCAGGCCAAGAAGCAAAGGCGGCACCATGGACAAGGACCCATGGGAAATTGACCAGAAAGAGTCCCGATGGCGTAATACTTTTTTCGGCCTATGCTCCGCAATGAGTCATAAATATCAAGTCAAGTCACAGAGACAATGAATATGTAAAGGTCATCTGTTTCTGTGGCCCACGGCTTATCGAGGGTGTCATGTAGCCAGCACAACGACCAATCGCCTTTACTTTTTTTTTTCCATCTAATGTCAGGTACCCATTAGATCTGGATGGACTCTGTGGACCCAGAGGCGCCCTTCAATCCCAAAGTTATAAATCTCAGTAGTCACCAGAATTCGAACCCGGGACCCCGATTTGGAAGCTAAGCGCTTTACCGCTCAGTCGCCGCGCCTCCATCCAGCAGTAGCAGGACGGCTTTAACAAGTTCGGG
Organism: Biomphalaria glabrata; assembly: GCF_947242115.1. Taxonomy (NCBI): domain Eukaryota; kingdom Metazoa; phylum Mollusca; class Gastropoda; family Planorbidae; genus Biomphalaria; species Biomphalaria glabrata. The sequence goes on from NC_074723.1 coordinate 35,146,773, forward strand.
GCCTGTGAAAGTGTTATTCCGAATGACTCTTCCTCGTGATTTCTCGCTGTCCTCTCGTCACTTAGAATGCATTCTTCGCCAAGCAAGCGTGACAGAGGTGTCAAAGAACAATCTAGCTCGGTTGAATTGTTCAGAAACCTATGTTATCTTTCTAGGGAAATAATGAAGCACAACCTAGCTGTATACATATTTTTATTTTTCTCGGAAAAAAAAAAGTATATCCCACAATTACTTGTTCGTTGGGCGCCGGTTGTAAACTAAACACTAGAGCTAGTCAACATTAAGTGTGATCTAGTGTTGATGGATTTATAGAAGACGTTTCGGACTTATAGAAGTTATGGAGTTATATATGGAGTTATAACGGTAAGAAAAAAAAACTTAAGACTTACTTACTTACTTACTTACCGACATCTGCCGGTCCCTAGCGCAGGTAAGAAAGGGTGGCGTGGGGCTAGCGACCCCACCCTGTAAAACCCTAATTGCTACAGAAGCGATACACGTTAAAAACACACACACAAAAAGTATTTTAATAATATTTAATTAAATTAAGATAGATATTTGATATAAATGTAAATATATATATAAATATTAGGACTCAGATACATATAAGAGTGTAAGAAGGACATTTCTTTATTACTATTGTTTGTTATATTTTTTTAATTTTTTAAAATTATTTAATATTTTTTTTTTATATTTTTTTTTTTTTAGGAAACGTCAGTATCGTGGTTTTTAACTAAGTATTTAGATCATAGGAGTCTTTGGGCTCAATGCCTCTTTTCTTTGCCTTTTTTCTTTGTCTCTTTTGTGGGCTTTCGTTTTTGCTTTCAGCACTGTAGACTTTCAGTTTAGTAGTTATGCTGAGTCCTCTCCGAGTTTTTAATATCTGAAATTGTCTAGTAGAGTTGTGCGTCGCTCTTGGAACTCTAAGGCCAGCAAAAGCGAACAAAAGCTCCCTTCCACCGGCGAGTTCCTCCTTCCCGCCACCCTGTCCGACGGGGGGTGAGACTCTGGGGTTTTAAACTTAGAGTTTCATTTTACGTTCACTTCTAGTGGACACGGACACTCCGGACTTCCGGACTAGTGACGCATCCCCGCACAGTGCAATGAGGATACTCTCGTACCCTCTTAGGCACTCCCGCAGGGAACCTTGTTTCGCCACCTATTTGGCCTAGTCGTCCCTTCTCATAACCGTTTCCACCCCGGCTGCCACGATGAGGCTGGGCAGCAAGCCCGGGAGTTTTTTTTTATATCGGCCATGGCCATATTTTATTAGTAAGCATACAAATTAAATAGTTACATTTTAAAGTACAACGATTGCGAACATGGCAATTCAAACAGTTACATTTAGGTTGTCATAATATTTTAACGTTTTAAATTGCTTTGTATATGGCATTATTTTTTTTCCAATAGCATATAATGAATATTTTTAAAATTTAAGGTTCTTAAAATATATGGGGTGAGAATGTCAACAATAGGTAATTAAATAGAAACAATCAAAGAGTGAAAGTAGAAACTTAAATGATATTAAAACATTTTAAACATCGTAGTCACATTTTTTTCCACTTTGTCTACATTGCTTATGGTTGTTTCCCTTGTGCTTTGCTACATTACCCCAGTTCTTTATATTAACTTCTATCAAACGTGCATACACATCTATGTGTGTACACACTTATGCGAACATAGGCATTTAAACATTTATAGCGTTTCTTTTGTTGTCTCCCTTCATATGACAATTTTGATTTCTTCCCTTGAGATTTGAAAAAACTACTTCCTCATCATCAAGGTGGAAATCCTGTCTGCTTTTTTTTTTTTTTGGTCACAGGGGCCAAATAGAGTCGTACTGAAAGTTATTTTATATGTATCTATATATATATATGTGTGTATATAAAAAAAAATTTCCTTGAAGTCTTCTTTATTAAGGTGTCTGTCTATATTGTTGGGTTATTGAGCTATAAATAGTGTAAGAGGAGAGCAATCGATTGCAATCAGCTTATTCTTGGTTTAGAACTTTTTGTTTATTAATCGTATACAGTCATCTACACCACCAGCGGTCTCTGTGGGTGTATCCGGGTCTTAGGTATTTGTAAACAGACCCAGTCGTTGATAGTGTAATAATAACATCTTCCTGTTGTTAACTTTTTGCTGAAAAGATGTATTAGTTTAGTGCCGATAACATGTCGTTTATTTTACTATGAGATTGTGTTGACAGTACACAAGTTATTTTTCCTTGCATGCTTATAGCAACAAATAAAACATAATCGCTTGCCGGGAAAAGATAAAATGACTAAAGAACACTAAGGAAACTTCTATACTCTTGCTTTGTTTTTTTTTGTCAGTTATATGAACCTCTTCAAAACATTAAAAGTTCCCCAATGTCATCTGTTTCTGTGGCCCTACGGTTAACGAGGGTGCCATGTGGCCAGCACAACGACCAACCGCCTTTACTTTTCCCACAACTAATGTCACGTACCCTTTCTAGCTGGCTGGACTTAAAGGCACCCAAAGATCCTGAAATTAAAAATCCCAGTCTTTACCAGGATTCGAACCCCGAACACCGGTTCGGAAACCGAGTGGTAAAACGCTTGGCCACCGTGCTCCCCCCTCCCCCCCCCCCCCCCGCTTTCAAAACATTAATTCAATTAATTCGGCGATTCCCAAACACATCATCACTTTGACATAAAATTCTTGCGAATCCACTGTTTACAATCTGTCACGCTCCAGAAAACGACGTCAAAAAAAAAAACACACAAAAAACCCCACACAAAAACCCACACAAAAAAACCCACAAAAAAAACCCACAACCCCCCCCCCCCCCGAAAAAAAAAACCCACAAAAAAAACGTCTTGTCCTCTTTCTAGGACTAGTTCATTATCTATAATTAACGCGTTCTTAGTATGTGACCCTCTTTGACATGATCGTTTCTGGAACAGGGGTCAGCGCGCGTGTGTGTGTGTATATATATGTCTATATATACTGTCTAATTGATGTTTACTTCTGACGGTTTCTTCACCATGATGTAATGAGAATTTATGCCTTATTTCACCAGAGTGATCAAACGGTTTTGATCTCTATGCGGGACATTCATACTCTTTACATTATACTTTATATATTAGATTCAATGCAAATTAATCGCTATTACAAAGGATTCTTAGATGTATATAGGACAGCGGTTCTCAATCTTTTAAGCCCGGCGACCCCTTTTACAATCCCCCACTCTGCCGCGACCCCCCCTACCCACACACACATACAGCAATAGAAGAATAGACAAAAACAATCCATATTTTCGATGGTTTTAGCCGACCCCTGGCAAATCGTCATTCAACCCCCAATGGGGTCGCGACCCACAGGTTGAGAACCCCTGATATAGGAGGAGTGGTCTTTTTATTTTTTTTTTTATGTTGCTGGATTTATTTTACTTTTTTTTTTCAGGTCCTATTTTTAAGTTGTCAAGTAAGCAAAGAAAATGAACACCGTTGTACTCGTCTGCATCATTGCTCTTAACAGTGTCCTGGCGTTTCGCGGGCGTGTACACTGCCCTCTAGGACAGTTCCAGGATGTCTCCGGAGCATGTGTGCCATGCCCAAACGGATCCTATCTGAGTGTGAGCGCCAATAACGAGAGTCACTGTCAACCGTGCACGAACGAGCAGCCGGCTCACGCGGTGGTGGAACACCTGTGCAACTCTACTCACGATGCCTCGTTTAAGTGCGAGGACGGTTGGTTTAACACTAACGGTCAGCCAGTAATATGTCAGGTATGCACGAAATGCCAGGACGTTGGTCAGTATGAAGCCAAGGCCTGCTTCCATAGGCACGACGCTGTGTGCTGTCCTTACAAAGACATGACTTTAAGAGCGTTCAAGGGAAACCGACCGTGTCAGACAAGATCCAGTAACAAAGGCTACTGCTGCTTAAGTAAAACGCCTCACCAGATTACTTCAAACATGTCGTTATTACTGATTATTTTGCAGCCGACTTCCTTTGAAAGTAAGACTTTAATTCTTATTTAGAAGTTTTACTATTTTAATAAATCAATATTTTACTGAATAATCAATTAATATATAACTCAAAGTGCATAAACAAGGAAACTTAGACAAAAGAGATAATAATAGTAAACAGGGTCTGTTATGAATCATTTTCACAAAGCTGATATCTTCTTCTTCTTCTTAAACTGTCAGGTAGAGTTGAGACTTCGGCTCTTGGAACTCTAGGCCAGCAAAAGTGAACATGAGCTCCCTCTCACCGGCCTGAATGAAAACAGTGTACACTGTTCTATCTGGACGGCGAAAAAGTAAATCTTAATCGACCACCGTCGGACAATTGTTATGCTTGCCCTGGTTGTGGCAAAATATGCAGGTCACAGCTGGGGCTGCGTTGCCACGGGAAATACTGCATTCCTCATTAATCTTCGGACTCGGAGAGAAGCCTTGTTAGGTCAACTATCGACTCCCTTTGTCTGTCTGGCCAAAATGTTTGTACAAAAATGTTATTTCCCTGACACCTATCTCGGATAATTATTTCTTTTACCTGATAAACAAGAGTCAATTTAAAAAAAATGTTAATCAATGAGCTAATTAGCTAATTGGTAATAAATTACTTTGTTTGGTATGTCAAGCAAGGGAAAGAAATAGTATCCGACTGAAATGGTAGTACAAGCTGAATTAGTCCCCTTTATAGATTGTTTTCAGAGGCTTGTTTCCAATTTAATTACGTGACTAATCCAAACTAATTGTTACACCTAATATAAGCTTTGTTTGTTTGTTTGTTTGTTTGTTGATACTTTTCACTACTTTCTCTTCTTAACCGAACATCTAAATAGTTTGTGAATGATATACTTGAAGACAGGGCCGGCCCTAACAATTGCGTGGTCCTATGCGAAACGTATTGTAAGTGGCCCAGTCTGGGCAGGAATAAGCATAGTGTCAAAATTAAGATTTAGTATTTTAAAATATATTCGTCTCTGCAATAATTTTTTATTTAATGAAAGCTGGCAGTGTAGTTTTTTTGTTTAATTTCAGGAGATTTCCAGGACTTTTTTGCTTGCCCTGGATGTGGCAAAATATGAAGGTCACAGCTGGGGCTGCGTAGCCACGGGAAATACTGCATGTGTCATTAAACTTCGGACTCGAAGACAAGCCTTATTATTATTATGTTTTAATTTAATAATCTGCACCTAGAATTAGCGCGGGGCCTGTGCAAGTGCGGGGCCCAGGTTGCAGTGGCTTAAGTCCGTCCCTGCTTGAAGAACGGCTATCGTTATTTCGTTTCGCTAAAAAGAATTCAATTAAAATTTTAGTTCTGACTTTTTCTTTCTTTTCCCTAGATGCCAGTCTAATGTGTGCCAGGAACATGTATTTGGACACCCATACAAACAGTTGCAGGCCTTGTGATCCATGTTCCTACGTTGACCTCGACATGCACACTCAACAATCATGTGACCTCTGCTCCGAGGGAAAGAATACGTCACGCCTGGTCTACTGCCCAACACGATGTAGGCAAAGCGAAGGCTTGAGCCTTGCCCAGCGATTTGGGCTATCTTTTGTGATTCTATTGGCCGTCCCTTTCGTTTTGGTGATAGCAATATTGGCACTTCTAAAGAATTGCCTTACCCTAAGCCTACCTGGAGCTACAAAGGCTGATCAAGAAACGGAAACAAAAGAATGTCTCAATAAAAGTCATTAACCATAACAGCCTTATGTAGACTTTTTATAGCAATAAATTTTAAAGAATTAAGATCAGCAGGTCTTGACAGTTCTTGGTAGATATTTGATATATCCTAATAGACCTCAGTAGAGTTCTGTAAACACATTAGAATCTTCGTAGCTCCTGTTTGGTGTTCAGACAGCTGTTACATTTTTACAAAGCTTATATCAACTCTGTCTGTCTGTCTGTCTGTCTGGTACAAGTTTCGAACACGTGATTTCTGCCACTTGCCATTCTCAGATCAAATTGAAACTTTGCACAATTCATTTTTGCTAACAAAACATAAATCAATTGAAAAATTAACCTGTCAACTAATTAAAGTAAAAACAAAAGTAAAGTTGCCCTTTCAGACCTTGCGACCTATAAGGTAGAATCCGTAGATGATGTTAATGTCATCTGTTTCTGTGACCCAGGGTTAACGAGGATGTCATGTGACCAGCACAACAAACAACCACCTTTACTTTTCCCCAACTGGCTAGAGCGAGGTGGACTAGGCGCTATAAAGATCCTGAAATTAAAAATCTCAGTCTTGACCAGGATTCGAACCCGGGACCCCGTTTTCGAAAGCCAAGCACTTTCCACTCAGCCACCGCGCATCCTATTTTGTTAATTAAATAGTGAAAATGATTATTTTTTTCAATATTGAAATGGGGAAAATAAATCTTACAGTACTGAGATATACAGCTGTAAATGTGGAGCTATTCCGCTTAAATAATCAACCCTTTTTTAGAAAAAAAAAACTAAAAATTTTCCACAAACATGTCATAAACGCATAAAAAAAATCGTCAAGAAAAACAGAAGCCATCCTCTGCAGATTCATTACGTCTGTGGGCCATTTTTGGGGTTCGCGAATAGCACCCTGTTTCGGTGCCTGACATGGTCCGAGGACAGTACAAGTAGTTTGACTTATCACATGTCACTAACGTAAGTCTATAGAACTTGTCATCAGGTTTTGTTGGTATTCCCGATTGAGATCGATAAAGTTTCGCGGGATGCAGCTCTGTTCAGTGCATTATTTGACTTTTTGAAAGCCTGCCTGCTCTTTTCTAAGCCCTTTGGCTGTAGGTCTGTAGTCGTGGAGATAGAAGACAGTGATAAACAGTTTAACTGGGTGATGTCGTCCTTATGTATCGGTATGCTAGGTTGCCTTTTTAGGGATCCTTATCTATCTATCTATCTATCTATCTATCTATCTATCTATCTATCTATCTATCTATCTATTCTATTCTATTCTATTCTATCTATCTATCTATCTATCTATCTATCTATCTATCTATCTATCTATTCTATCTGTCTGTCTGTCTGTCTGTCTGTCTGTCTGTCTGTCTATCTATCTATCTATCTATCTATTCTATTCTATTCTATCTATCTATCTATCTATCTATCTATCTATCTATCTATCTGTCTGTCTGTCTGTCTGTCTGTCTGTCTGTCTGTCTGTCTGTCTATCTATCTATCTATCTATCTATCTATCTATTCTATTCTATTCTATTCTATTCTATCTATCTATCTATCTATTCTATCTATCTATCTATCTATCTATCTATCTATCTATCTGTCTATCTATCTATCTGTCTATCTATCTATCTATCTATCTATCTATTCTATTCTATTCTATTCTATTCTATTCTATCTATCTATCTATTCTATTCTATTCTATCTATCTATCTATCTATCTATCTATCTATCTATCTATCTATCTATCTATCTATCTGTCTATCTATCTGTCTATCTGTCTATCTATCTATCTATCTATCTATTCTATTATATCTATCTATTCTATCTAGCTATCTATCCAATCTATGTTATCTTATTTATCTATCTTATCGTATCTTATTAGTTTAGCTTATTTTATCTTATAATATTATCTATCTATCTATCATCCATCCAATCTATTTAATCTTATCTCTCTCTTTCTCTCTCTCTATTTCTCTCTTTTTCTCTCTATCTATCTATCTATTTATTTTCCTATGGGTAAAAAAAATCAATGTTACTAGAAGAAGTCTTTTCATGATAAGTTTTGGAGTGTCTGAATTTCAGAATGTGAGAGCTTGCCTGATCCTGAAGTCGTTATCAGATCATAACATCAGGGCCAGCGTTAGGCATATGCAAGCTAGGCAGCCGCCTATGGCTTCTTATTAGAAGGGGACTCGCATATGATTCACAGAAAAAACAATGTGAGAAAAAAATTGCTATACATGGCTCTATCTCTACTAGGAATACTAGCATAGCTCTAAATATCTACTATGACTCAGAGTTTATTTGCGAATGTTTACATCAACTTGTCAGACTACAAATGTTAGAAAACCTTTGTTTCTTCCTTATCTTATCTTATTTTGTCTTATGTATTAGAGACGTTACTTCAAAAAAAAAAAAAAAAAAAAGAAGATAATTACGTCCAAAGGGATTGTAAAAAGGGGTCGCCGAGCTTAAAAGGTGAGAACCGCTGGCCTAGGGCCTCCAATTACCTAAGGCCGGCCCTGATACAATCTACCACGCAGTCGTCGGTTGTCAAAGCTCTTCCTCTCGTTAATAAGTCTAGATCTTAAAATCGAAATAGAAAGAGAAGTGCGGGACTGTGATAGTCTAAGTCTCCACGAGAACGTTCGCGAAGGCCACGCCTTAGTCTTTTCTCATTGGTTTTCATCGTGGGAACTAGGGCAGTAGGAACCAATCAGGACGTTTCAAGTCTCCGCTTACTTGTAATGCTTTACTTTTTGCCCAACGTGGGCAGCGGCACATTCGACACGGAGGTCATGGGCAGAGTCAGTGGCGTAGCAACCTTGGCGCAAAGGGGGGGGGGGGGATTCAATCCGCCCTGGCCCAAGACTAATATGAACTTAAACAGTATGAATTTAAAAAATGTGAATTCTTACATGTGTACATTGAATATTTATTGCTAATAAAATATTAAATTATATTTCTATGAAAAAATAATTAAAGAAGGTAAGCTTGCTGTTTTGCTACTGTTGAATGAAATCAGGGCCGGCCATAAGCAACTGCAACATATGCGACCACAGTGGGCTCCGCACTTTCATTGGTCTGACGCTAATCCTAGGTGTAAATTATTAAATTAACCCCATTTATAACTTATAAAAGATTTTCCGAGGCCTAAAATTACAAAATATACGAAAAAGTCCTGGAAATCTCGGAAATTATTAAAATCTTTGATAACTCATAAAAATCTCCTGAAATATATATAGACAAAAAATTGTCATTTTGGGGTGTCATTAAATATGGAAACGCCTATCCTATGCGTGATTAAAATAAAAACCGGCATTATACAAAACCCGTAATTGTGAAATCTGGTGAAAGAAGATTCTCGCACCTCAAACTAATGAAGAATTACTTGAGGTCAACAATTATCAAAGATAGATTGAAACATTTGGTAATTCTTGCTATTGAGCGTGATCTATATAGGAAACGGAATTTTTGTGATACACTGTATGACTTCGCTACACACAACCCTCGTAAAGTAATTCTGTACGTAATTCTGTCTCGGCTGACCGTCGTAACTCGTTACGGTTGACCGCTCGTCTAGCGCTGGCCTGGGGCGATTTTCGTCGGCTGACTGCACACACACCACTACCCCTATTTGTGCCACCACTTTAAGGAGAAGTAAGTTTCGAACCATTACAGTAGTGTACAGAGAGTCTCATCAAATACTAACGGGTTAAATTTTAAATAATAACGAAACTAATAATAGTTGTAATATAAAGTTATTAGCATTCTTCCAGTCTACTAGACAGCATTAGGTTTGGTTGTGTTTAAATTGCTATTTGTTTCTTTAATATTCCGGAATGGAAGGACTCTTTGTAATCCATGAATAATTTTTATGAATAGGCAGAACGTAAGCGTTCTCTTCATCCCACAAAAACTATAGAACTTTAATACACTTTATAAAAAAAAATTAAAAAAAGAAAATAAATAAATAAATAAATATTAAAAATAAAATTTTGTTATGGAATATTTGATTAGACAAAAATTTCAAGATTTTTGTAAATTGACTTGGTCATCATATTCTGGATTGCGCTGCAGCCGACTCCACGATCACGCTGGAAAACCTGGATGTATTTTTTGAAACTATTTCCTTTATAGAAATGTGTTTTTATGAAATATTCTTTGTATTAGTAATATAAAATAATATGTTATGTGTTTTCTTTGAAATAAAAAAAAAATCAAATTATTAATTAATTGACCCAAAATAGTAGTACCATAAATTTAATAAATAAAAACATAGCCCCTACATATTAAAGGGTATACATTTTCTAATCCAAAATAAAATTTAAAAAAAAAAAATTATTAATTAATTGACCCAAAATAGTAGCACCATAAATTTAATAAATAAAAACATAGCCCCTACATATTAAAGGGTATACATTTTCTAATCCAAAATGAAATATAAAAAAATAAAAAATTATTAATTAATTGACCCAAAATAGTAGTACCATAAATTTAATAAATAAAGACATAGCCCCTACATATTAAAGGGTGTACATTTTCTAATCCAAAATGATATAAAAAAATTTATTAATTAATTGACCCAAAATAGTAGTACCATAAATTTAATAAATAAAAACATAGCCCCTACATATTAAAGGATATACATTTTCTAATCCAAAATGAAATTTAAAAAAATAAAAAATTATTAATTAATTGACCCAAAATAGTAGTACCATAAATTTAATAAATAAAAACATAGCCCCTACATATTAAAGGGTATACATTTTCTAATCCAAAATGAAATTTAAAAAAAAATTATTAATTAATTGACCCAAAATAGTAGTACCATAAATTTAATAAATAAAAACATAGCCCCTACACATTAAAGGGTATACATTTTCTAATCCAAAATGACTTTGACTTTAACAAACTCCTCCCTCAAATCTTAATGGTACAAGACGACAATTCGTAACCTAAAAATTTCACATAGGAAAATTTTTTTTTATAAATCAGGGATGGGCAAATTACGGTACGCGTTCCACATGCGGCCCGCCAGAGTGTTTTATGCGGCCTGCGGACACCTACAGAAATCAGGTGTACCCATAAATTATATATATAAAAATGCACATATTAAAAAAAAAGATAATTTTAAATATCAAAATAAATTATTGAAACTACTGATATGGATCATGTATGATGAAAAGGCTAAAGAAACATCGACTCCACATGTCATTCCAAGACAGGGGTTCTCAACCTGTGAGTCGCGACCCCCTTGGGGGTCGATTGACGATTTGCGAGGGGTCGCCTAAGACCATTGAAAATATGTATTGTTATTGTCTATTTTCTATTGATGTATGTGTGTGTGTTTTGGGGGGGGGGGGGGGTCGCGGCAGAGTGTGGGATTGTAAAAAGGGGTCGCCAAGCATAAAAGGTTGAGAACCGCTGTTCTAAAACGTTTAAAAGGTACACTCTTATTTGCATTATTTAGAGACATTCAGACATAGATATAAACTCAGGCCAGTACGTTGAAAGTTGAAAGTGTTGGATTAGTTTGGAACAAGATGTTTAGAATAACAATGAAGCCCGTGCTTTTGAACTGAGAAAAAAACTGTTTCTTTTTATAACAATAAACTCTAAACGGGAAAGTTTGCATAAAGCTGTATCAAATGTCTAACATATTATTCCACCACCACCCCAGTGATCAAACTCATAACAACTAGAGGCCCTAACTACAGGCACTTCCTAGATGTAATTGTAGGTTTTGGAAACTAAACATTCCGATGTTCGGTACCACAGTAGTACCCGCTGTCTTAATGTGGACAAGGTATAGAGAAGACTATGAGACCTCAAGGAAGAAATTGTTATGTGACGTAGCATAGAGCTATTGGTCTAAACAGCCCACATGTTGTGACGTTACCAGTCAGTGTTCAGGCCTTCTATAACTATTAGGGCTCGCCCTAAAAAATATCTAAATGTACTCCTGATAATAATGGAGGATAATTCCTTCTCTTAGTTGAACACGAAGAGAGAAGATGTTTCATGAATACATATTTAATGTTAAGTAGTAAATTGTAATAAAGATTACTGCCCTTAGTTCAGAAAACAAACATTTTAAAAAATCTATGCTCGGTGGCTGAACGGTAAAGCGCATAGGGGTTCTGAACCGGAGGTCCCGGGTTCGAATCCTTGTGAAGACTGGGATTTTTATTTCGGGATCCTTGGGCGCATCTGAAGGAGCTATGATTCTGACACTAGTTGGGGAAAAGTAGAGGCGGTTGGTCGTTGTGCTGGCCACATGACACCTTTGTTAACCGTAGACCACAGAATCAGATGACCTTGACATCATTTGCCCTATCGACCGCAAGGTCTGAAAGGGGAATTTTTTTACTTATGCTCAAACTTCGATAACAATAGTCAAGAGAAATTTGCAAAACAAACAAGCAGCGCAGTCTGCGACATTCGACTCCCCCAATCCACCGTCACTCTCCGACCAACACATTATTTTTTTTAGTAAGTTTAACTACGGTTAAACTATCCCTTCCACGGTCTCCCCCCCCCCCCAAAAAAAAAAGGGCTTAGGCAGAGGGGGGGGGGAGCTAGAGGCTGGATGCTACACAATTTAAAATACTGTGTCCAAAATCCCCTGCAATCTGTAAGAAAAATGTCCCGTTTATTTCCCCCTCCCCCTTCCATAATTTAGCCCCATCCTCTAGTTTTTTTTTTTCTTAAATAAAATTAAGAGATACAATAAAATACTTCCTTAGTCTATCCGTCTAAGCTCATTAGGAATTTAAAAAAAAAAGTCTTCGTCTAACCTTCTTTATAGCCCTTTGCAGTGCCGGATTTAAGGGAGGGCAAGTAAGGCTAGAGCCCCAGGGGCTTCCACAAGAAAGGGGCCTCCACAAAAGAGATTTAAAAAAAAAATATATCCGACTTTTGAGGGGTCAGAAACGGTTTACGAGCAGGATGTCATGTTGCCAGCAAGTGCCTTTACTTTCCCCAACGGCGAACTAAAAATCCCGAAATTTAAAATCCCAGACAAAATCCCAGTCTTCACCGAGTTTCGACCCAGGGCCCCAGGTTCGGAAGCCAAGCGCTTAACCGCTTCACAACCGCGCCCTCATTCACTCTAATATATACATCTTTAAAACTAAAATATGCTTATTAAATAATTTTTTAACGGAAAGTAATATATAAAATGTACAAGCGCTTTAGTTCTTTATTCTAAATGCTTTTAGACATAAGTAGTTTCATTCATAAGAGGATCTTTATTAACTCCTTCTCTCCTAACAGACGATACCAACGTTGATTCCACCAGAATGTGGTAAATAATTACGGAGAGAATGAGTTAAAGTATTTAAAATTTTGTAAGGGCCGTCACAAAAATTCTGCCCCGAGTTTCCACCTACTTAAATTAATATAAAACAAATACTAAACTACGCCAGTAAGAGAGATCCAAAGTATCCATAAGAGAATCATGCCAACTAACTCTGGATTGATGAGTTACGATTAAGAAAACCTTAATATCACTGTTAATTTAGTGAATTTTGTGAAATGTTTTTCACAACAGCCATGATCGAAAGTGAAGAGAGATAACATTAACTTCAGGTAAAGATTCTGTCAATAGTGTGAGTCTGCTACGAAAAGATTTAAAGCCTACTCTGAGGCAGAAAATGTGTTATTTTTTCAATTCCTTTGTCATCAATCAATCTGTAATTGTTGTGGGGTTGTGTTTTATAACTTTTGTCGGCCCCTGTTTCTCGCAATATTATCGCGGTAGTCTCCCTTGCTATATACATTACTTAAATCCAGTCTTATAGCTCCTAGACGTAGTGACTGCGAAACCACCCTAGTCTCGCTACCAGCAACGACTCTTTGTCGCGCAGTGACACCACCGCCACTCCAGAGGTAATTCCATCATAGGCGTGTTATGTAAAAAAAAAAAAAAATAACACTAGCACAAGAATAAATATACAGGCGATATTTGTGTGTGTGTGTGTGTGTGCGTGCGCGTGTGTGTGTGTATGCGCGTGTGTGTGTATGCGCGTGTGTGTGTATGCGTATATATGTGTGTGTGCGCGCGCGTGTGAGTGAGTGTGTGTGTGTGCGTGTGCGTGTGTGTTTACTAATTGTCACCTTGACAAATCTGATCTGTAGAGGTCCTCAGTAAAGAAGAGAGTTCTATAAATAGAGTAGTTAAGTATCCTGGAAGAATTACCTACTTGTTACTGACACGTCTTCAATTAGACTTCATACATGAGAAATATTAACGTCAATGGCACTTAATGTAGATCCAGTGGCGTAGCTAGGAATTTTTCCATCGTTTGGGGGGCCCAGGGGCTTGACCTTATTGGGGGCCCCTGCATTTTGCATAATATTTATTTTTTTATGTAAAAAAAACCCACTCTTTTGGGGGCCCCTCTCAAGTTGGAGCCCTGGGGGGGGGGGTAAATTCTCCCCCACCCTCCTCCCCCCACCCTAACTACGCCACTGTGTAGATTAACATATTGTTTAGGGTTTCTATGGAACTCACCAGATATCCGGTCACTGGAAGAACACTCCTGTATTGTAATCCAAATTAGTGAATGGGGTAATCTAAAGAAAGACTTAACACTAGAACAATAATCCAACGAATTCACATTTAGTCCAACAACTCCTCAAATCTCATGATGCGTTATCAAGCGGGAAGAAACATTCCCAGACAGTTCACGTGTGTCTGCACGAGTTATTCACGTGTTGGACGTAATTATCTTCTCTTTTGAAATGACGTCTGTAATTTATAAGATTTTAATTTTAAAAAAAAATCATTTCAGTACACTGACAAATCTGCATGTAGCTAGTAAAACCAAAAAACAATAAAGAAATGTATGATGTGGGACACAGCAGGTTGACAATATCACTTACAGCAGGGGTTCTCAACCTGTGGGTCGCGACCCCCTTGGGGGGTCGATTGACGATTTGCCAGGGGTCGCTTAAGACCATCGAAAATATGGATTGTTATTAACTACTCTTCTATTGCTGTATGTGTGTGTGTGTGTGGGAAGGGGGGGTCGCGTCATAGTGGTGGATTGTAAAAAAGGGGTCGCCGAGCTTAAATGGTTGAGAACCGCTGACTTACAGGATACAATTCTGGTGACAGTGAAGACAAACCATAACGACCACGTGACACCCAATATTCAGAACCAAACACTATTCATTTACCAGAGAACCGGGTATTCCAATTGTATAACCATAAGAGCTATGTGCTTGACAACTTTAATATGGCCATAAAGGCACGCGCATGCGCAGCCACAGAACATAAAAGCTCATTGGGGTGTGAAAGCGGAGGTCGAAACCGAAACATGTTTAACTTTTGGTGTCAGAAAGAAAATGAGGAAAATGTCGACAACTTTGCCTCTTATTGTAAAACTAGTCGACCTGCGGCATAGCATACGCCTCTATTTAGTGACGGGTGAATACAGAGAAGATTACTTGTTCTCTCCCCCCCCCCCCCTCCCCCTTTGCGCTCACTGTTGCCGCGTTACGTGGGGTAATTCTTGCCCGACTTCCAGAAAGAAAAGAGTTATCTTTCCATGACTATTTCATCGACAAATTTCCTTTGTTTTTCCTTTTTGATTTGCCTTACAATATGGGATAGAGGTTCAGCGGTGTCAATTATTGTAGCAGATCAGGGCGATTAACATCCACCTTTTTGTCAGTCAAAATAGCCGTATCCCATTATTATCATTATTATTATTATTATGTTAGAAACGAATGAGTAGTCATTCTTTGGCACTGCCAGGGTCGAGTTTCGTTACAAAAAAAAAACACAATTTATTTAAGTCCCTTTATCAGCTTCCACTAAAAATAATTTCTGGTGATGCGGCAGGTGTACAGCAGTACTGCCCTCTGTCAGGCAATGAGAATCTTCTTAGGTCTTGAAGGTATTTGTGATGTAGTTGTCATTATCAGGGCCGGCCTTAGGGCACTGCAACCTATGCTGCCTCAGTAGGCCCCGCACTTTCATAGGCCCCACGCTAACCCTAGTTGTAAATTATTATATTAAACCATTTTAACTTATAACAGGGTTTCCTTCGTCTCCTGATTTTTCCTGGAGCTCCTGGAAATCTCTTAAATTGCAAAGTATACGAAAAAGGTCATGAAAATCTCCTGAAATTATTAAAATATACTCAAAACTCAAAACATGTTCTGGAAAAATAGACGAAATTGTAATTTTGGGGTGTCATTCAATATGGAAAACGCCAATACTACTCACGATAAAAACGGCGTTGTCAGCTTTCATTTAATTAAAATAATAGGGCGAATTTTAACCAGAAAAGTTCCAATACTTAATTTACTGTAATAGTCAATGGTGTTTAAATATAGATCTAAATCTATCTCAATCAAAAAAATTTTAAAGCGATATTTTGTAGTGGATTGTAAATCTAAAAGTCAGATCTGAATGTTTATCAGCTTTATGTTGGAGATCTACCTTCTATTGTAGATGGCTCGTAAAGTTAATTTGATCGTGATTTTGTACTTAGACGAATTTATTTTCTAACAAAAAATCTTAATTTTCACTTATTAACCTTATCCCTACCCAGACTAGGCTCCGCGCAATCCGTTTCGCATAGGGCCCCACAACCTGTAGAACCGGCCCTGGTCATTATCACCTCGGTTGATATAAAGTAGGTATATTGTTAATTTAGATAGCTTCCGTAAAGGCTTAATCTCTAAGCCTAGGTTCCCATAGTTTCGTTGTTTTTCCAACTCAGTTTTTCTAAAATTTTGATATAAATTGTATCGTTTTTTTAATCAATGAACAGCAGATTATTATTATTATTATGTTATTATTATTATTATTATTATTGAAATTATTATTATTATTATAATTATTATTATTATTACTATTATTATAATCATTATAATAGAAATGAACTACTTCTCATTCCCTGTCACTGTAACGGCCGAGGTTCGTTAAAGGGAAACAAAATTCATTGCGTTATTTTATTTATTTTGAATGGCTTTTATATAACGCATCTTTCATGCGTATAGTAGGCTATTATTATTATATTAATAACTCACAGTCTATATATGGGCATGTACAGAATCAGATTCGTCAAATGTAAAATGAAACAACATTCATTGAGGTCTGAACAGTAAAAAAAAAAAAAAGTAAAGTTGCCCCTTTCAGACCTTGCGATCTATGGGGCAGATGATGTTAAAGGTCATCTATTTCAACGGTTGACGTGCAGGGTCTCATGTGGTCAGCACAACGACCAACCACCTTTACTTTCCCCGACTAAAGTCAAGTACCCATTAGAGTTGGGTGGACTCAGGGACGCCCTAAAAATCCGAAATTCAAAATCACAGCCTTCACCGAGATTCGAACCTAGGACCAGAAGTTCTGAAAACAAGCGCTTAACCACTCAGCCACCATAGCCTTAACAGCGTTCACTTTAACATTTTTGCTGACGATGTAGCAGGTCCGCAGCTGTAAAGCTGTAAATCTGTAAAGCTGTAAATCTGTAAAGTTATCTGACTGGTAACGAGAATCTTCCTATGTTAAGGGCCTCGAAGATGTCTTAAAGGTCAGTGGTCATCACTTCACCTACACCTATCCCTTATTCTAATCAACCGTTGGGGCGCCACACAAGATCTGTTGACCGTCTTTCTCCATTTCTCTCTGACTTTTGCCTTGGATAGCTGGCCGGTCCATTCTTTTGTGTTGTCAGCCCATCGCTATCTCTGTCTGCCTCTTCTTCTTCGTAAGTAGTCACAAGTTCTCGAGCGAACAAGATTTCATTGGAAGTCTTTCAGATACTTAAGTCTGCGGAATGCACGTTTACCACATTTTTCTAATCTTTAACCCTTAAGATGCGTGTGGTAGTTTAGCCTCTAAGCATGAACATTGTTACTTCAATTTTCATGTCTTCATTGTAAAACAGATCAGCACTTTAAGGGTTAATAAGAGAACACTTCTGTGTTTATTTTAGGGGCTCAGTAAACACAGCTGAAAGATCGAGTTAAAAATCAATTTAAAAATTTTCTAATCTCCGTCACGATCCGAACGCGAGCCCATCAGTGTTTAAAGGGAAACGCCGATGGTTTTTCAAATTTGAGTTATTGACATATTTGAATTCTGCGTAAAAAGTTGTAATAGTATACATTTTACCATTTTCTATTTAAATGATTATAAAAATTTATATTTAATAAATTAGACAGTAAATTCTTGACATATAAAAAAAAAACGGGGTTCTATGAGATTTTGTTTTAAGCTAGTTCATACGTCACTTCCCTAAACAATACTGAAAGAGAAACTAGATTTAACCAATCTTATCGCTTCATTCTTACAGGCTCTTGGGCATAGTGACGGCCTATTCAAGAGCTATGGTACAGTTATATATACATGTATAGATAGATTTAAAGGCATTAGGATAACCAACTCGAGAAATAAAGTAACATTTTCATCTAAGCCTCTCTCTCTGTCCCAAGAAGTAAATAGATCGTGTGTCTGACTGATTCGAACAAGCTGGTCAGTGTAAGGCTAGTCTAGACTACGTGTAGTCGGTCATGACAAGACAACCAAGCGATAGTGTTTGTTGTGTGTTGAGTGGTCAGGCGAGAAGATACACACTGCCGTGGTTAGTCAAGCATGTAAATCTCCTTTAACACGCATTTTTTTTCTTTGCTTACAAGATCCTAGATCTAACTGCTTAGACCAAGATATATTTCTTTTACGAGAATGTAAACTTTGCTGTATGGTCTCCCGTTATACAATAAGTCAAAAGATTAAATTAGTAGGCTAGTGTGACGTCACATAGAAACCCGGTGAAAGTCTGACTGTTTTGGATGCGCAGGAAAATTACGTCAGAAAAACATCAATTACTAAGTTATTATTGCAAATGAAAAAAAAAGAATAATATATTCATTATCTGTAAATCAAAACACATATTATATCAAAAATTGTCAAAACTATCGGAATTTCCTTTTAAGAAAAGTAGTTTCTGACCCTTTGCCACATATACCCGTAGCTTGGTTTTGTATCATTGTTACACGGAAAATAAAAACGAGTCCTTAAAAAAGTACTGACGATTTGAGTATGTATTTGGCATTTAGTTGTACAATACAAATCATGCATTATATATAGGTCTAACAGTTTTTAAACGAGTTGAACTCATTAAAAAGTCAGCGCAGAACAAGCCAAACGAAACAATGTATTGTCATTTTTAATGACTATTTCAGTCTGGAATTGACAGAAGCTATTGATTAGATTTATTGATTTTAATTTTTAACCTAAGAATATTTTTGGGTCATATCTGTTCTTCCTATCTTTTTCAGTATCTAAATAGCATTCACACTCTTTCTCTCTCTCTCTCTCTCTCTCTCTCTCTCTCTCTCTCTCTCTCTCTCTCTCTCTCTCTCTTTCTCTTTCTCTGGTCTCTCTTTTTCTATATATTTTTTCTCTAACAATGTTAAAATATTGACTTTCTTAGAATCAAAACCTTCTATTTTTATAAGAACTTGAATAGCTCAGTGGCTAACGCGTCGGCTTCGAGCTCAAATTCAGACTCTTGCAGATTTTTCCAGAAAAGTGGTTGAGCCATAGTGCACAGGACATGCTATGTGCACTAAACAAACAAACAAACAAACAAAAAGATCAAGCATTTACGAAATTGCACAAATTTATTATTTTTGTAGATCTAAAAAAAATATTTAAAAATTACATTATTGATTTAAAAAAACGATGTTATTTCAATCAATATAAAAGTTTCTTTTTAATACATTGTACTTATTTTAATATTTATGCATCTCAGTTGTTGGAATTAACACTGGGTTTACAACCCAACTGCCTATCGACATATACTGATTACTTACTAAAACAGGGGTTCTCAACCTGTGGATCGCGACCCCTTGTGGGTCGAATGACGATTTGCCAAGGGTCGCCTAAGACCATTGAAAATATGAATACATATGGTATTCTGCTATTATGTTGCGTCTTCCTTTTTTTATAGTCACATAAGTATGCAACATAAAAAAGGTGAATACAAAATAGAATACTAAATAGTGAAATTATGAAAGGCACCATTACTTAGGGTTGTTATTTTTACGTTTAGGGGTTGCCGCATAGTGGAGAATCACAAAAAGGGTTCGCTGACCTATAAAGGTTGAGAACCGCTGTACTAAAAGAAGACTTAAAGACTATCAGTAAGACGACACGTACTAACGAATATCACAAGAGAAGCAACTCTGTCTCTAACATCTCACGTCAACGTAAGAGCTTGAGAAGTTAAAATCTTTTGTTTTTTAAGGTCGAGATAAAAATACAGAGTTTTTTGGTAATTTAAAATAAAGGTCAGTGATTTAGTCTATATTTAACTTTGCCTCAGATAATTAAACAAAAGTATGGTAATACTAATACAATGCAATTTCAAAGCTTGGAAACCTCAGAAACAACTCAGGACAGCTCTTGTAAAGCTCAGCCTATACCTTTACCTATCCCTAAATCTGTTGGACCGTTATGACACCATGCATGATTTGTCGACCGTCTTTCTCCATTCCTCTCTGTCTTTTGCATTGAATAGGACCTCTTTCAATGGCCGGCCCGTCCATTCTTTTATATTGTCTTCCCATCGCTATCTCTGTCTGCCTCTTCTTCTTTTTCCTGGTACTGTTCTCTGAAGGAAGGTCTTTGCGAGCCTCGAGGACCTTGTAATATGGCCATTGGTTTTTAGATTGCGTTTTTTTTTTTTTTTTTACGATAGTTAGCAGGTCATCATAGGGTCCGATTGCTGCACTAACCCTATCTCTTGGTTTGCGATGCGGTCTTTAAATGTAAAGCCCAACAACAATAGCAAAAAAAAAAAAAAAGTTTTTTCAATGGATACTTGCACATATAGAACCAGAGAGAGATAAGAAGGCTGACACACTCGCCAGGTGTTGGAGAATAAATACGCAATTAGACATCTCACTGTATCGGAAAGAAATAAAGAAACTAATAGTGAATAGAATAGTCGAGATATTGACAAGCTCTCATCCGAATCACAAGTAAGACGAAACCTATTATGAACGATCCAGACTCGAACCAACGTCTAGTTGTTCACATCAGAAATGGACAACAGAATGAGACAACCAGGGCCGGCCTTAGGCCACTGTAACGTATATGGCCGCAGTGGGCACCGCACTTTCATTGGCCCCGCGCTAATTCTATTTGTAAATCATTGAATTAAACCATTATAAATTATAAATAATGACAAGGTTTACAAGGCCTCATGATTTTTCAGGGCCTCCTTAAAATCTACGAAAAAGTCCAATCTCCTGAAAGTATTTAAATCTCCTGAAAACTTGTAAAAAACTCTTCACAATATAGACTAAATTGTCATTTTGGAGTGCCAATCGTAAGCGCGACTAAAAAAATGGTATAGTAAGCTTTCATTTAATAACATTTATAACAAAGACGAATGTATTTTCTAATACGAAATCTTAATTTTGACATTTTGCTTATCCTTACCCCAGACTGGGCCCACGCAATACATTTTTCACAAGGCCCCGCAATAGTTAGGGCCGGCTTTGGAGAATGCCGACTATGTCCTTTTAAATCTGCATTCTTTATCAAGAAGCTTGATCAAGACAATGGTCCCAAAAGACACCTAAATAAGAAAAATTATATAAAAACTGCCTGATTTGGAAACCACTGCGCAATTATTTTCAGATGTGGGTCTAGTCATGTTAACCCACCTACATAATAATGAAATGACAAGAGATTAGACCTAATGTTATTATGAAGCCCACACGGTTCACGTAGAGAGGCTTTTGGATAGGGATTAGATTCTAATGCATAAAAAAGGTATAAAAAAGTGACGAAACAGCCAAAATAACCAATACAACCCAAAAGTATCCAAACAGGACCTTGCGAGAGACCTTTTTTGAGCAAGCTCGGGTTTTTCTCAAGGCAGCTCTGATCGTCTTGGTCTTGTTCACCGCTTTGTCTTTAATGGGGTTGGAACCCATGCACGTGGTGGCGTTGCTTGGACCGCATTCTCCATTAACATGGCAGCTCTTGTTGTCTATTGTGTTCAAGCTGTAGCCAGCTCTGCAGCTGCATTCGTAGGAGCCCTTGGTGTTGTGGCAGTCGTGGTCGCAGAGAGGATGACCCCGTGAGCAAGCCAAGCAAGTCGGGTCGACTTTGATCATCACTGAACTACATTCTCGGCTGCATCTGACCTCAGCTTCTTTGCATTCATCGATATCGTCACACGAGGTACGGTCCGTGAGATTCAGGCGGTAACCATGATGACACACGCAGATAAAGGATCCTCCAACGTTAGTGCAGTTGTGTTCACATGTGACGTTCTTACACTCGTCAACGTCATTGCAGGAGAAGTGGTCAGTGTCCAGGCGGTAGCCAGGGTAGCAACCACAAAAGTAGCCACCCTTTGTGTTGTTGCAGCTCTGAGAACAGTTATGAGCCCCTTCATCGCACTCGTTGACATCATTACATGTAACGTTGTCTGAAGATAATCTATATCCGTCATCGCACCAGCATTTGTAGCTGCCTTCGGTGTTGTTGCAACCCTGCGTACATTTGGATACATTGAGCTGACACTCGTCGACATCGACACAAGATAAGTTAGTGGTGTCAGCGGCGTACCCTTCCAAACATTCTCCACAGTTCAACGGCAAGCAGTTGGTACCGCCAGCAGGACACTCTGGGGGAGCCTTACACAGGAAATCCGTTGCCTCTAAGCAATCTCTGTAAACCAAACTCTCCAACGAGGAATTCTGCATAGCTGCACAGCACTCCGGCTTTAACCAATTCAAAGACATATTAGGAGCCAATATTTGAGCATCTAAATTGACGCTCTTTTTCCAGTAAAGCCTCTGCAACTTGGACACGTCCAGACCTTGATGACAATTAATCCTGATGATGAAATATTCATTTCTCTTGTAGGTTAGCAGCTCATTCAGTACTCTTTTATATTCCGCATCGTCGTCAAAGAATGCCAATTCAGTTGCGAATCTGGCACAAAGATTCTGGGCATCTCGCTTGTTGGCAGTGGCTTGTGATAGGCAGTAGATACTATCGTTAATGTGTAGCTTGGTGTATTTCAAAAGTGGCGTGGTGTTTAAAATCTGGCCTGTGAAAAACGAAACAAAAACATGTAAAATGATTAAGTTTTAATGTTGTTTGTGGTTTTTTTGTTGTTTTTTTTTTTGGGGGGGGGGGGGGGGGTTCGATTCCTGCCATTAGCTCAAAATTTCGTCAATCTTAAATCAACAAGAATAACATTTAAAATACTTAAAAAAAAAAAAGACAATACCTCCTTTATGCAAACTTATAGAGCCATTGTTTTTCTCTTTAAAAATTCACCATTTTATAACCCCGCTACTTGGACGCTGACTGCAGAGCTAGAGAGGAGGATCCTAGCAATGGAATTGAGATGCTACAGAAGCAGGGCCGGCCCTAACTATTGCGAATCAAATTGCGCGGGGCCCAGTCTGGGCGGGGAAAAGCATAATGTCAAAATTAAGATTTATTAAATTAGAAATAGCAATCATCTTTGCAATAGATTTTATTAAACGGAAGCTGACGATGACTTTTTTTTTTTATTATTGCGTTTGGGATGGTACCTCAAAATGACAATTTTGTCCATTTTTCAGGAGATTTTTAGGAGTTTTCATGAGATTTCCAGGACTTTTTCGTACAATTTGCAATTTCAGGAGATTTCCATTAGGTCCTGGAAAATGAAGAGGCCGCGGAAACAATGTAATCATATATAATTAATAATAGTTTCTGTAATGAAACAACAAATACTAGTCTACCAATACCATGGCTTTTATCGACCAAATTAGACCACAGTAAACAGTGAATGAATCCAGCGCGTCTCGCATACCACTGATGCAGTACTATACACACACACTGGACATGAAACACACACACTGGGCATGATCTTCTGACACGCTGGACGCACGCAGAAAATCAACTCAGTTACACTACAGTTTCATAATTTACTATTAGAATTAGCGCGGGGCCAACTGCGGCCGCATAGGTTGCAGTGGCCTAAGGCTAGAAGGATCCTAGGTATCATATTCAAATACCGCATCACAAACCAAGAGATTAGAGACAGGGTTACTGCAGCGATTGGACCCCATGATGACCTTCAAACTATAGTATAAAAGGCAAGTTAAAATCTATGGCCATATTACATGATCTTTGGGCTAACAAAGACTTTCCTTCGGGGAACAGTACCAGGAGAAAGAAGAGGCAGACAGAGAAAGCCATGGGAAGACAACATAAAAGAATGGACGGGCCTGATAATGAAAGAGGTTCTTATGCAAAAAACAGAGAGGAATGGAGAAAGACGGTCGACGAGTCTTGCATGGTGCCCCAACGGTCCAAAAGACTAAGGGATCGTAAAGATAAAGGCTACCTTTTGTTGTTCGCTTAAGAATGTTTGCATACATTTCGTTAGCTACCTCTGTTTCTTTGTTACAGTTGGCTTTTATTCGACAACATTGTCAAAAAATTGAAAATAATAAGTAACCCATTAGCCCTTAAAGCAGGGGTTCTCAACCTGTGAATCGCGACCCCTTTGGGGGTGGATTGACGTTATGCCAGGGGTCGCCTAAGACCATCGAAAATATGGATTGTATTTGTCTACTCTTCTATTCCTGTGTGTGTGTGTAGGGGGGGGTGTCGCGGCAAAGTGAGGAATTGTAAAAAGGGGTCGCCGAGCTTAAAAGGTTGAGAACCGCTGCCTTAAAGCTTTACAGGAATTTTTTTTTCCCATTAATTATCAATCTCTATGAGTTAAACCATAACATTTCTGCAGGACTAAAAAGTGCGCAAAAAAACATAAATATAACTCATAAATATAACTCAAAAATATAACTCATAAAAACGCAGAGCCGCGGTGGATGAGTGGTAAAGCGCTTGGCTTCCGAATCGAGGTGTCCCGGGTTCGAATCCGGGTGAAAACTGGGATTTTGAATTTAGGGATCTTTATGGCACCTTTGAACCCACTCAGATCTGGGTATTTGACAAGCCGGTTGGTAGTTGTGATGGCCACATGGCACCCTCGTTAACCTTAGGCCACAGAAAAAGAGGACCTTTACATCCTCAGCTCCATAGATCATTAGGTCTGTAAGTGGAAACTTTTACTTCATTACAACCTTGCTAATCAACACTTCCCTTTCTGTACTCCGGATTCACCAAAAGCTTGCTATTTAAGGATTTGCATCCATCAGGGCCGGCCTTAGATAATCGGAGGCCCTAGGCGAAGTGAATTTGATGGCCCCAAGTGAAAGAAATAGAAAAATAATAATAAACATCGAAAAATAATTTCACAATTTATTTTAAACCAAGTGACTCAAACTACAATACTTGGGACGAGTGTCCCTAATTCTTCACTAAAAAATTGTTTAGCGCCCTCTGTGAGGCCCCAGGCGGCTGCCTAGTTTGCCTATGCTTAAAGCCGGCCCTGCCTTCATGTATGGAAAATCTCTTTTGAGAACATCATATCCGCCGTATTAAACTTGCTATTTCTTTTGTTAAACTTTGAACAGAAAATAAACTCTAGATAGGTTTTAACTCTTTCTCTCCGTAATTATTTACCACATTCTGGTGAAATCAACGCTGGTATCGTCAGTTAGGAGAGAAGGAGTTAAGTCATTATAATATGAATATATAACAGTTAAATAATCTATGTCACCTCACACTGAATAATTGATTTTACCTTCAGTCCGAAAAAGCACTTGAATCATCAAAATCAAAACTCCAAAAATATTCATCATCATTGTTACTGAAATTAAGTTGAATATGTGATGCCAGATTTCCAAATGAAATGGAAAGTTTTGTAATGAGCAAATCCTGGAATGTCATTTAAAATAGAAGCTTCATTCCAAGTGGACAATAACTTTCTGTATGTCGGGATAAAACATCCCAAAACAAAAACAAAATAACGTGTGTAGTTCCGTCAAAAAACTGTCTGTCCTTTTTAAATAGCAGATAGATCTACACATTACAATACAATAGGTGAGTCTGTGCAGTGATAGGGAAACACTGACTAGCCTTTGTCACCATGCAGCAAGCTTATGAAGTCCTAATTCATTAAATATTTAAATGTTTTCCTAAGCTTTGTTAGCGAATGGTAGCAGATCTAAGGGGATCTGATGTTTGTTTGTTTTTGTGACCATAGCAACGCAGTGGATTCTCCTTGTCTTACAGAGTCTTATGGAAAATGACAATGGAGATTTGAAAGCGAAAAAAAAATTAACTTTTTATGTGTGACGTTATTTTTTGAAAATTACCATCACACATACTTAACATTCAGTTATTATTCAAAGAAGTCTATCAAAGGTTGGAATTTCCTGCTATGGTACTTCCCAAATAGACACAATGTTTAATATTAGCGGTACTAAGACATCAGGAGACAACCACGAGAAAAAAATCAGGTGAGAAGCCCCTTAGGAGGTAGGAGTATCAGCTGTGACATTCCCTTCTGAAATGCGAAGCATTCCTTTGGACCTCATCAGCAAGGTCGTGGGAGGTACCATGACACATTGGCTACCCATGAGCCCTTTATCTAAAGCCCAGAAATGCACACTGAAGAGGAACCTCTGGTGCTGCCGCAAAGCGGCTAAAACACCTCGGGAGGCAACAGTATTCTGCCCCCATCTCAAGAAGAAATCTAAACCAGTGACTCATCTAAGCACATCCAGTGTCTTCCGAGACAGTTGGAGCCATATATGAAAATGTCTGGTTCTGAGACTGATTTATTTGAAGGAGGTTAGTGCATCACTTCTGTTTTATATTGCCGCTGAGGCCAAATTTTTTTTTTGGCAAGCGTTGGCAAAGAAGCGTCTTGTTTTAAACCTGGTGGTGTCACGTATGGGGGTAGTGCTGTGTGTGTTTTGGCCTACCCAAATCGCCCCTGTCCAGTGCAGGACGAGCGGTCAACCGTGACCAGTGACAGTACATGCCAGTTCAGCAAAGACCAGTGTTGTAAATCTTACCCACGCAAGTCACGGCGAATTTTATCAACAAGAGGTCAAGCGACGTTCCATCTGGTTCTAGAAGGCCTATGGACCCTATATAAGAGCGAGTGTTTCAGAGTCAAGACACTTCACATTACCTCGCAATGTGACCATTAGGAGGCGCAGTGTGTGAAGTCAGTCAAGAGCAAAGACTAGGTTTTTGCCAACTGTACAGTAATCGCGATGTATTTGAAATTAAACTGTTACTGATACTTTGGGGCCCCGAGTTGTGAGGTTCCTTAAGTTCGTTGTGTCGTGTGGTGCAGCTTGAAGAGAGCCTGGATAGTGCAGAACGTGACAGTATTGACAAAACTGAAAGTCTACAGTGCTGTAGTCCTCTCTATGCCCTTCTATATGCTTTAGAGTCCTGGACATTATATTACCGCCTCATCATTCTATATGCTTCAGAGTCCTGGACATTATATTACCGCCTCATCATTCTATATGCTTCAGAGTCCTGGACATTATATTACTGCCTCGTCATTCTATATGCTTCAGAGTCCTGGACATTATATTACCGCCTCATCATTCTATATGCTTCAGAGTCCTGGACATTATATTACCGACTCATCATTCTATGTGCTTCAGAGCCTCATCAAAAGCTTAACTCCTACTTACTACGCTGTCTAAAAAAATTCATTAGGTGAATTGGTTTGACCACATACCAAATGTTGAAATCCTTTAGATGAATAGTATCCACGCCACAGCAAAAAGATCCCAATTATGACGGGCGGAGCATATTAAAATCTCCTCCCCAAACGACTTTTTAAAATGGGAAACTGTGTGTCGGAAAGCGTTCTTTCGGAGAGGAGGGGTGGGGGGGGGGAGTCAAAACTATTGCTACAAAGACACCCTTAAGAGCTCCACCATGGAGAGTGAGACTGACTTTCTGAACGCTAGCTCTCGATAGCTTCGTGAGTGTCGTGAAATATGTGGAAAGAAGAGTGGTCAGCATGATAGAGCGAAGGGGAAACAAAAAGAGGGCTGAGAACAGGAGAACAGGAAAAGATTTATCTGCAGCTGACCCAAATCATCCATGCCAGGATGGCTGCCTGGTCGTGCGGTTTGCGCGCTGGACTGTCGTTCAGATTTATCGATGGTCCAGGGTTCAAACCCTGCCCGCTCCCATCCCCCGTCGTCCTGCGGGAGGTTTGGACTAGGAAGTAATTATCTTCAACTCTGAAGGAACATCCCAAACATGTAAAACAAAACATTTTACAAAACATGTCATATATGAGGCCTGTTTTTTTTTAAAGCGAGGATTGGACTTTACAGTCATTCTCGAGTTCATAGAATATGAGAAATGTATTTATAGGGAATTAGCAACCACGAATGAGGAGCTACACTAGTGTTCAAAGCAATGACTTTTAGCATTAACACTAAGCAGCTTTGACCTAACCAATTTGGGGAAAAAATACATCTTTGACATAAACATCTTATCTTATCTTATCATTCACGGCTGGGAAGCACTAGCTCTCAATCACTCCAGGCGTGAAGCTGTGAGTCTCGGAGTCTCTAGATTTGAAGCAAGAAAGGTGGCCAGGGTCAAAATGCGCCGAACCAACAAAAAGCTGAGAGAAAATGCAGGACTATCTGAAACTGACAAAACCTACCCATGCCACGTATGCGGCCGGCTTTTTAAAGCGAGGATTGGACTTTACAGCCATCTTCGAGTCCATAGGAAATGAGAAATGTGCTCATCTTCGATAACGAAGGGGGCGCTATATATCTTATTTTCTAATTTAAAAAAAAATAAATTACAGACTTTCCTTTAAAAGTAAAGACTTAAACGTATCCTACTTTGATATAACTCATCTCTGACAAAACACATCTTCGACGTTATGTTTCAAATAACATCTAAAATATTGCCAACAAAAATTAGGAGATCTGTGATGCGTTGATACATAAGTCAGTCAGTGGTATTTTACAAATCTATATTTAGAAGGGCCCTCATTGACAGACTGACTGACTGACCTATCTCCCACTTGCCTTGGGATAACAATAACAAACATCTTCAACAGCAACAAGCAACTCCAAAATCGGCTACAAACACCGCAAACACCAGCAACAAACACCTTCAACGGCAGCAACAAGCAACGCCAAAATCAGCTACAAGCATCGCCAACAGCAGCAACAAACACCTTCAACAGCAGCAACAAGCAACGCCGCTACAAACACTGCCAACAGCAGCAACAAACACCTTTAACAGCAGCAACAAGCAACGCCGCTACAAACACCGCCAACAGCAGCAACAAACACCTTCAACAGCAGCAACAAGCAACGCCACTACAAACACCTTAACCAGCACAGCAAACCACTTGCACGACAAAAAAGCCAAACGCAAAAAATAAATACATAAATAAATAAAAAAACAACGGCAGTATAGTATTCTAATACCTATCACAATTGGACAAAGAAATGTCCCAGACGAAAGTGGTTCTTCAACAAAAGCTTTGTTGTTGAACAAGGAGCTGCTACCAAAGGGAAGGCTCTAGATCTAGATAAAGAAAAATAAGATAGTTACTGAAATTAACAAGCTTGTATTGTAATTAATGCAACGAACTGAGACTTGCTGAGTGAATACGAAGGAAATGAAAGGACGAGAGACACATTATTCTGCATGTAAGAGAGGGTTCAATAGTCCAGCTTCTTAAAAGTGGCGTTATTTTTTTCTCGTAGGTTTTTTGTTTTGTTGTTGTCTCTGTTAAGGGTTGTAGCTTCTTCTTTGATTCTCTCTCACTCTCTCTATATCTCTCCCCCTCTCTCTCTCCCTCCCTCTATCTCTCCCTTTCTCTCTCTCTCTGTCCCTCTCCCTCCCTCTCTCTCGCTCTCTCTCTCTCGCTCTCTCTCTCTCCAGCTCTCTCTACCTCTCTCTCGCTCTCTCTCTCGCTCTCTCTCTCTCTCACTCTCTCTCCCTTTCTCTCTCCCTATCTCTATCTCCCTCTCTCTCCCTCTCTCTCCCTTTCTCTCTCTCCCTCTCTCTCGCTCTCCCTCTCCTTTTTTCTCTCTCTCCCTCTCTCGCTTTCTCCCCCTCTCTCGCTTTCTCCCCCCTCTCTCTCCCTCTCTCTCGCTCTCCCTCTCTCTCTCCCTTTCTCTCTCGCTCTCCCTCTCGCTATCCCTTTCTCTCTCGCTCTCTCTCGCTCTCCCTCTCTCTCTCCCTCTCTCTCTCGCTCTCTCCCTCTCTCTCTCCCTCTCTCTCGCTCTACCTCTCTCTCTCCCTTTCTCTCTCGCACTATCTCTCTCTCCCTCTCTCCCTCCTTCCCTCACAGTCCCGTTCTCTGATTTTTTTTTCAGCTAGACTAATCAAAAGTCTTTTTTAGGGTGGGTCTAGGCCTCGGCTGACTAGAATGTTACACTAAGCCAGTGATGCCCAACCTAATTCGACCTGCGGGCAGTTGTAATTTCCAACACTCGTCTCGCGGGCCACATCACCGAAAAGCTACAAAAACGATTTACCACTACTTTCATGTGATATTTATTATTTTTTAATATAACTTAATTTCTCTACTTAAAATGTTAGCAACAGTTTAGGTACCTTTAAACCCGATTCATTTTCTTGTCTTTTTTGGTGAATATTCCCATCGATCCTCCGATGTATAGTTGTAGTGAATCAATCTTTTTTATTCCTGGTTCAAACTAAGGGTGTCGCCATATTTATTTTATAATGCCGTTGTTTTTTTTTAAACTTTCTTCATTAAAACAAAGATGTTGGCTTATTATCCTTTTCCACAAAAAAAGTAAAGATCCGCCCACTTTTCCTGATAGATTCTACATTCAGAGTCCTTGTTCACGTTAAAGGTCATGGTACCAATCCCATTCTCCACTTTATGCCAACGTTTTGGCGGACCAGATGGAACCACGTCGCGGGCCGGATCTGGCCCGCGGGCCGTATTTTGGGCATCACTGCACTAAGCAGATGGTAGCGCTACTGGGTGTGTCTGAGTTCCTCAGTCTGAGACAAAGGCCGTGTATGTTATTACTATCTCAACATTATGTGAAAACACTTCATCTTTTGCTAGTTACATTTCCTTATCTTTTTTTTTTACCTATCCCTTAGTCTGTTAGACCGTTGGGGCACCATTCAAGATTCGTCGACCGTCTTTCTCCATTCCTCTCTGTCTTTTGCCGTAGTTAGAATCTCTTTCAATGGCAGGCCCGACCATTCTTTTATGTTGTCTTCCCATCGCTTTCTCTGACTGCCTCGCCTTCTTTTTCCTGGTACTGTCAGGTTTTATTTATTTATGTATTTTTGCGTTGGCTTTTTGTCGTGCAAGTGGTTTGCTGTGCTGGGGTATTTGCTGCTGGTGTTGAAGTATAACATGAGTTGCTTTGACTTGGCTCCTTATACTCCTTAGGGGGTTACTTAAATATTTCTATTACAAACAATTATTACTTGACACAGTTTAACTCCAGATATCCACTCAATTACAATCACTTATTACTAAATAAACTTCAGCTCTTGATAATGACATTAACTTTAATATTCAATAAAGCGCAATGACATCGTCTCTTATTAAATAGTAATACACAAAAACACCAGTCCAGGAAGCGACTGTCCAAACTTCCTGGACCGGGAGCAAGACCTCACTCACTTAACACAGTCTCTCGCACATTCAACGAAGACTAAATCATTCAGTACATAACACGTGCAACACTATTCACATTCACAACAAGGGGATATAACTATCATACCAAAATATCAAAGTAACATATTCATTCTCGCCATCTCTCCCCCCCCCCCCCCCGACAGGTACTGCTCACTGAAGGAAGGTCTTTGCGAGCCCCGAAGATCTTATAATATGGCCATAAATTTAAAGCTTGCGTATTTTTTCGATAGTTAGCAGGTCCAATCGCTGTACTAACCCTGTCTCTAATCTCTTGGTTTGTGATGCGGTCTTTGAATGTGATACTTAGGATCCTTCTGTAGCATCTGTTGATGTTACACTTCATTGTACATTTCAACGCTTGTATTAACTCTTTCTCTCCGTAATTATTTACCACATTCTGGTGGAATCAACGTTGGTATCGTCAGTTTGGAGAGAAAGAGTTAACTCATGTCGTCTGCTTGGGTACACGTTTTTTTCTCCCACTTCCAAGCTTCTGATCAAGATGAAACGTTTGAAGAATTATTCATTCCCAATCACAACACATGAATCTATCCAAAAATTAATCAATAAGTTAAACACCTAGTCTAAATCTATAAAGTTTGTTTTACATAGGAGATGTTTAAGCTAAAGAGAAGCGTTGCCACGAAAGGAATTAGGTCCTCTGCTAAAAATTATAAAGTAACTATAAAACCTTAAGTAGCTCAATGGCTAACACGTCGGCACTCCATCGAGGAGGCTCCAGACCTCGAGTTCAAATTTAGACTCAAGAAACTTTTTTAAAATAGCTTTTTGAAAAGACAGCTTGGAAACCTTCTCCCACATTCCTCCCCCCCCCCTCGCTTTTTGCCTTCCCTGGTTTATAAAAGTGATTGTACAACTGAGCATTCTATAAACCTGAGACTTGCGTTAAAACCAAAAAACAACAATTAATCAAACTATTTCCAATGGCATACATTTGTGATTGTTAGTCTAGATCTAGAATACAAACTAGTTTCACTAAACATAAGCGAGATTTTTACAAAGCGTATAACAACTGAGTTTGTCTCTCAATCTGTCTGGTGAAAACGTTTGTACACGGTATGTCTCCCGCACCGAATCTCGGATCGATTTGAAATTTTGCACTATTATTTCTTGCACCTGACCAAACACGAATCAAGATTGTTATAACCCTGCATTGCGCACCGCCATCCAGGCTAGTGCAGAAGGTGCGCACTTCTAGAAACCGGACTAGGAAGGATGTTTACATTAAGAAGAGAGAACCATTTCCGCCCAAGTCTAGAGCCGAAGTGAAGAGACTGTGCTAAAGGAAGATGTTGTTTTTATGTATTTGTGATGTCCTGTGAATAAACATCCTTGTCTCGTTGAGTCGTCTCACTTAAGTTATTACAATATTAAAAACAAATAATCAATATGTTAATTAACTATTGGTAATAATGAGAAAGAAATCGTTCTAAAAACAATGTGATGGTATAAGATGCCCCTTTGAGAAGGTTTGAGCCCTAAGTGAACAATGTTTTTTATGTATGTAAAAAGAGCGATCACGGTAACATTCACCCAGATAACTCCTTTTCCCCTCCCTGTCTCAACTAGTCCAGACAAGTGATAGTATCATGGCACATAGAGAAATCTAAAAACATGAAATAGCGCTAAACAAAAACAAATGGTAAAAATAGTTCCTATCTCACAGATTTATTATTGTTAATCTAGATCTATTACAAATTTAACTACATGACAGATCCAAACTAACTGATACAATAGCACTTAAAGCTTTGATTTTTTTTTAGATATTTATTGTATACGTGTCTTTGAGTCCGAAGATAATGAGAGGGGGCAGTATTTCACGTGGCTATTCCTTCCTAGCTGTAACCTACATATTTTGCCACATCCAACGCATACATAACCATTGTCTGCCGGTGTGTGAATGAAAGTTGCAAATGAAAGGTGTAATGCTGGGTTCTTGCCTCCTAAAGTACTCTTGACACGTGACAAGACAAATACTATAAACTGACTGAAGTCTGTTTCAGCAGACAAATATAAAGTTTATTTTACAACACAATAATAATAATACTGCACTCCTTGTTAGTGCTACAAGTCAAGAAATAATAATCCGCATAACAGCGGTATCAAATGTATCCAATATATGTCAGTTACAAATCACGTCCGCATCTCAGCGGGTAACACTGTGCAGAAATATAGATTAACTAATACATGTCTCAAAAGACCACTGGCAACAAGTGCCCCCAAGTTACTTTCTAACTGAGATTCCTACAGACTTTTCTAAGTCGCTACTGTCCATCCCGGACCAAAGTATACTTGACCACTCGGTCCAAAGAATACCTCTTGACTTTTCTAACTTGACTTAACTTGACTGCTTGACTTGACTGACTGAACTCAAAGTCAACTTTATTCATTCTACTTCCTGTTTTCTACATCAGGAATTCCACGTGTCTTTTAAACTCTTAACATGACGTGAACTTTAAACCATGCAATGTCAACTAAGACTTTACACGGTGGTCGATTCAGATTCTCTTTTCGCATACATCTGTCCTCGGCAGTAGATTTTCTTTTGGTCTCAAATATGTATCCCGCAGCCTTTGTAAAAGATCTCCAGCTGTCTCGTTCCGACGCCGCCTTTAACTAGGTGGTTTCGTCTAGGTTAGTTAAAGCAAGTTGGCACCCAAGATGGTCTTTAAAGCATCGAACCCCATATGGCTCAGCTTTTTAACCGCTTTTTGGCATAAGAATAATACCAAACATACCCTCAAACAATATAAAAAACAAGAAAAAACAAAAACATATATATTGATAATTAAATTACCTTTTATTTTGCATAAATCAACTATAATTTTTTAATTTTTAATTTATTATATCAACACTACACACTTGTGGTAGAGATAGGCACACACTCTGTTCTTAGCTACTACAACCAACTAAATGATAAATACAGTTAAATGAATTTAGCACAGGAAAAAGTGGCACTGGATAAATGCACATGGAGAGTTGGAGAGAGCATATAAGAAGTGTCCCGGATTGCAGGTAACAGACAGTAGCATAAAGAAGGGTGAAAGTGCCGTAGCGCCTGGTGATTACATATACCCAACCCGTGACCGCAGTTGTGCATCAGGGATTTCCACAGAGATCTTTAACCCAACTGACTTAGACCACAGTGTGTAAACAATGTATAAAGAAAATGCTTTAATACCGTGGTATCTATGGTGTTAAGAGACTCCACAGGATCAGATTTAGAAAGGAAAAAAAAGCCTCAAAATTATTGTTTTCCGTCTAGAGACATGTTTTGTTTTATACTGCTTTTGTCTATGTTTTTGTTCATTGTTACATCATGCGAACTGTTCTGATTGCTTGATCCTTTACGGAATCCTAGTTTTGTCTCTTTTTCAGAATTGTAAGGTTTCGCCACTATATTTTATTTTATTGCTTTGAGTGCACTAAAATCGAATTTCATAATCTATATTTTAGAACAAATAACTCTTTCTTCCCAAGTGTCACTAGAACGCGAAACGGTTGAATTAGCCAGGGAAAAAAAATATCAATACGAAAGATGACGTAACAACTGAATGTCTTCGTTTACGGAAGGAACTTCCGTCGTTTAAAGGACATGTAACATTTAAAAGACGGATGCAAATCGTCTTTAATAATTGATCATCGCCATTTAAAATTCTTTTCATTTCTGTTTGTACGTTTGGCATAATTGTCGCTGTCATGGTTCATTGTACGCCTAGCCTAAAGTACACAATCAGTACACACATACTCTCTCTCTCTCTCTCTCTCTCTCTCAAACACACACACACATTGCGTTTTCTAGACAATAACTCGTCCGGTTGTAGTCTGACACTCAACTTTGAAAAACGGCAAGTTCTGTTGGCAGGCTGAATTGACTGAAGAGAGACAAATGAAAAAAAAAGAAATTTAGAAAAAAAGTTCATTTTCGTTTTTTGATAATTAGTCAATATAATCAGTCAATATAATCAGTCAATATAATCAATAAATATAATCAGTCAATATAATCAATAAATATATAATCAATAAATATAATCAATAAATATAATCAATAAATATAATCAGTCAATATAATCAGTCAATATAATCAGTCAATATAATCAATAAATATATAATCAATAAATATAATCAATAAATATAATCAGTCAATATAATCAGTCAATATAATCAGTCAATATAATTAGTCAATATAATCAGTCAATATAATCAATACATATAATCAATACATATAATCAGTCAATAAAATCAGTCAATAAAATCAGTCAATATAATCAGTCAATATAATCAGTCAATATAATCAGTCAATATAATCAATACATATAATCAATACATATAATCAATACATATAATCAGTCAATAAATCAGTCAATAAAATCAGTCAATAAAATCAGTCAATATAATCAGTCAATATAATCAATAAATATAATCAGTCAATATAATCAATGCATATAATCAATACATATAATCAGTCAATAAAATCAGTCAATAAAATCAGTCAATATAATCAGTCAATATAATCAGTCAATATAATCAGTCAATATAATCAGTCAATATAATCAATACATATAATCAGTCAATAAAATCAGTCAATAAAATCAGTCAATATAATCAGTCAATATAATCAATAAATATAATCAGTCAATATAATCAATAAATATAATCAGTCAATATAATCAGCCAATATAATCAGTCAATATAATCAGTCAATATAATCAATAAATATAATCAGTCAATATAATCAGTCAATATAATCAATAAATAAATCAGTCAATATAATCAGTCAATATAATCAGTCAATATAATCATCCCTCTGTTTACATTTCAATCTTCAATATCATGCCCCAGTGTTTAAAAAAGTGCAAATAAATTACTTGAAGGCTCTACTAATGTATAGTTGATTATTTCCCTTATTCCGTACACCGAATACACCAAAAAGCTTGCTACTTATGAGCAGAGGCGTAGCTAGCCATGGGCGAGCGGTGCGGGCCGCACGGGGCATCAAGTGGTGAGGGGCATCAAACTGAGCACAAACGTTCTCAGTAAAAACAACACATTGTACATGCATGACCAAAGACAAAACTAATGTGTTTGAAATGCTCGCTGCAATTGACAAAAAACGAATGTCGTCTAGAGCGAAAGATGCTTCAAATGTTTGTCGCAGTTTCTTTAGAAGTCTTTAAACATCTGAAACTTTGACATGTTTGAAATCTTGGAGTTTTGTAAAAAGATATCAGCTAAAGATGATTTATTTCCTAATATTGTCTTTATTTGTATATTTCTGACAAGTGCGGTAACTGTGGCTAAATGCGATACAATTCTTGATAGTTTTGCGAGCAACTAAGCACGAAACATATATTTGAAGAATCTTTTGATTTTTTTTTCGCCAATCAGCAATACTTAAACCATGAAAACACATTAGTTCAGAAAAAAACGTCTATTCGCTGTTTTATTTAGTTGTTTTTTTTTATTAGGGCAGGAGCATCATTAGGAGCTGCCGCACTGGGCATCATTCACCCTAGCTACGCCACTGCTTATGAGTTTGTCTCAATTTTAAGAACATCTCTAGTAACATCTAGAACATCCTCCCCTGGATGAGTTACTGGGAAGTCTGGAACATCGTGAATTTTTCATGTGAAATGCAAAAGAATGCTAGTAAAGTAGAGTACTCCTTTCAGACCTTACGATCTTTACGGCAGATGATGATGTTTTTCGAACCAAAGATAACGACGATGTTTTTGAAGTAAAGGTCATCTATTTCTGTGGCCCACTGTTAACGTTAGTTTCATGTGGCCAGCGACCCCACCGCCTTTTACTTATCCCCAACTAACGTCAGGTACCCATTACAGCTGGGTGGACTCATGGGGCGCACTTAATATTCCGAAATTGAAAATCCCAATCTACACCAGGATTCGAACCTGGGACATCCCCTTGGTTTGGAAGCCAATCGCTTAACCACTTAGGCAGACAATGGATATTTCTGCTTTAGATTATGTTGAAACATGTGTTTTTGTTTGTAATGTTATCACAGCGCCTTGAGCCTATATTTTGCTTGTTAACCACGCTTTATAAACTTAAATACATTATTATTATTATTACTATTATTATTATTATTATGTTAGAAATGAACGAGTAGTCATTCTCTGGCGCTGCCAGGGTCGAGTTTCGCTAAAGAGAAACACATATCATCGTAGCCCCTTTAACAGTTTCCACTGAGGAATTTTCTGGTGATGTGGCAGGTCTGCAGCAGTACCGCCCTCTGACAGGCAACGAAGATGTTCCTTGGAATGTTAAGAGCCTTGAAGGTGTCTGTGAGGTCAGTTGTTATTATCCCCTCGGTTGATATAACAATGGGGTATATTGTTATTTTGGACAATTTCCATAGACGCTTAATCTCCAGCTTAATCTCCAAGCCTAGGTTCCCATACTTTCTTTGTTTTTCTATCTAACCTGGGAGATGTTTATCATCACAATTGTTTACACGGAAGAACGATTTGATGTCTATAATCATTTCTCTCGGTCCATTTGATCCTTTTGGCTCCTCTTGTTCTACCACCAACAGCACCTCTTAATGGTGTGGGGTGCGAAGACTGACCTCTTGTGTTTGGTCATGAGGTTGTGAATTACCTTCAGTGAATACTCGACTCATTGGTGAATTATTATTATTATTATTATTAGATCACAGCTAGGTGTTTGTAACCCTTTGAACAGTGCTGGATCTACCAATAAGCAACCTAAGCTCGAGTTAATGACCCCTAGTTTAATGACCCCTGGTTTAATGACCCCTAGTTTAATGACCCCTAGTTTAATGACCCCTAGTTTAATGACCCCTGGTTTAATGACCCCTAGTTTAATGACCCCTAGTTTAATGACCCCTAGTTTAATGACCCCTAGTTTAATTACCCCTAGTTTAATGACCCCTGGTTTAATGACCCCTGGTTTAATGACCCCTAGTTGCATATTCCATGAACATTTTCAATCATTTTGAAGAAAACGCAAATGAAAAAACTGACTTGTGTTGATTACAAGGGTCCTATATCTCAAATAGTCTAGGGCCTTATAAAGTTTGAATCCGGCCCTGCAAATCAATTAATTTTGTTCCAAATAAACACAAAGCAACTCCTCTGGTTAACCTGTTAATCCAGATTAAAGTACGTCACAGATGGCTGTGTTATTTCAAAGTGTTTTACCTGTACACGATGGTTCATAGGTGCTGACCAGGGTCTTGAGGTACCGGGTCAACTGACGCCCTATCTCTGCGCACTGGTCACTTCGAAGCAAAGGGCCATTTTGTCGGCTGTTTAATCTTAGGGTCACACTCTTGCCAAGATCTGTTTTCATATAAAACGGTCAATTTTTATTTTAAAAAAAGATACATTTTCATAAATAATTTTATTTTTGCGACATTTAAAATATATGAGTTTTATTTTTTTTTTATGGATAATTACTTTAAAATATTATTTGACATATATGTACTAAGGGCCGGATTTACGAGAAGGCAATTGGGGCTAGAGATCTGGGGCCTCTACAAGAAAAGGGGCCTTTACAAAAGAGATATATCCGATTTTCGACGGGTCAGAAACTTCTAAGGTTTTTTTTTTCTAGCACTTTTCTTTACATTTTTACGATTGGCAAACATTTCTTTAAGCAGTAAACGCTTGAAGCATGCTCTGAATAAGTAAATACATCTTTGAATTGACAACAGTACGTCTATCAAGGGCCTTACCACCCACAAACTCAAAAATATGCAATTTTTTAAAACTAAAATATGAATATCAAAACTTTTTTAAAAAAGAAAGTGATACTAAATTTACACAGAAGAACAACAACAGAAGTATAACATGCTTTAAGAAATAAGGATTTATAAGTGGATTTTTTCTAAAACTTCAAAAAAATGTAGGTGCCCCCAGAAAAAAATATTGCCTTGGGGCCTACACATACCTAAATCCGGCCCTGGGTTTACTTATAAAAAATTCTATTTTCTGTGACTACAAATTCATCAAGGTAAGGCGTGAGTCAAAAGCCAAGATCATAATAGCTCTTGTATTTTGTGAAACAAAATTGCATCGGTTATAGCTTTGTAACAGGGGCGGACTGGGTGTCGAAATCGGCCCGAGCATTTCTATACAATCCGGCCCACAAATTCTGTATCGTATGATAGGCATTCATTTCTAACTGTCCTCAAAATCATTAAGTTAAGTTTGATATTGTATCGATATGCATGCATACAGTGAACTCTATATAAGAAATATAGGCCTGATGATGTTTTTAAATCGCTAAATGTGTATAGGCTGCAGGTTGCAGAAATGAGTGTGGGACAACATATTGCTGACTAACAATACTAAAGCCTTAGCCTACCGGACCTGTATGATGAGCACTTTGCTATACGGAAGTGAAACATGGTCAATCATGGCAGGACAAAAAAAAGCTAAATGTCTTCCACCTCCGGTGCCTAAGGCGTATTTTTAAAATAAGGTGGCAAGATAAGATAACCAATGAGGAAGTGCTACGAAAAGCAGGGTGCCAGGACTTCCGCTGTGTTATCAGCAGCAGACGCCGTGGCTGGCTTGGCCACGTTCGTAGAATGCCAGTAAGTCGACTTTCACAAGACATTCTGTATGGCGATCTAATAGAAGGCAGGAGAGCCGCAGGTCGCCCACTTTTACGTTATACGGATGTATGCAAACGCGACATGAAGCTCTTCAAAATCGACACTATCAGCTGGGAAAAAGTAGCACTGGATAGATCCACATGGAGAGAGAGCATAAAGGAAGGGTCTGGAATTGCAGATGCTATACACAACAGCAGCAGAAAGAAGGGTGAAAATACCACGGGGCGCCTGGTGATTACATATGCCCAGCATGCGATCGCAGCTGTGTATCAAGGATTGGCCTCTCTAATCACACAAGAAGTTGCAAAGGGAAAAGATCGTATCTCGAGACGTAAAATGCCACTGTCTACGGATAAAGGTTATTACATTATTTCGTAAAATAGATTAACATATTACTACCCTTAAAGTCTGTGAAAGATTTGTTTTTAAATAAGAAGCTTATAAGGCCTTTTTATAATATAATATTATAAAACCTTTAACAATATGATATGTGCCATAGTAGCATCGATGATCCATTTTTGTGGCCCTACCGGCCCAACGGGCATTTGCCCAAATGCCCATATAGCCAGTCACCTAACCCTAGTTTGTAACTCAAAACACCTCAACTTACTAGACTGGTAAAAGCGTGTTTAATTCTTAATATAGAACTTACAATAAATTTGAAAACAGTTCTTGATTAAACCAAACTTAACGTAATTTTTATTAACAATATACACAGATTTAATTTGAAAGTACATATATGTAAGATTACAAATGAAATGATAATTTTAACTAACTTAATACAAATACATGTCTTTTCTGTCTGACGTCTCTTGATAATCTACTATTCAACTTTAACCCAAGGCCTTTTTTAAACACACCTCCTTGTGGTTTCATCAGAAACTCCCCAGCCTATACAACCAAAACCATCCGCTCAATTTTCTCATGGTTGCATCATTAACACGCATATAAACTGGGCATCATTAAATTTCTCTAAGCCTTTTATGAGCACATTTATAAGTAATTTCATATTAATGCGAATTCGGTTCTGTTGGCTCTGATATTCCTGAAACTATAAATGCACCATAAGAATTTAAGTCATTGACTAAATGCATGACGCGTAGGACGTAATCATCTTCTTTTTTGAAGTAACGTCTGTATTATATAAGATAAGAAGATAAGAAGACGATAGACTTACTTGTGTTGGGAAATTGAATGTTGGTCTGGCGGGTAGATACCGACTGGATGCCAGAAGAATCTTTGGAGGGCCTGCCGTTGCATTTGACGTCATTCATAGCGACGCAGTTGCCCAAGTCCTCATCAAAATAGCTGCCTGTTCAAAGTTTGATCGATTTGTAATAAAATATTGATTGATTTAACACTTAATGTACATTTCATGTGGCTCAATAGTACACCACATTGTGACATTGTTGTAATGAATGTAATCATGTGAATGAGAGAGAGAGAGAGAGAGAGAAATAGAAAAATAGTAAAATAAAAAATAGATAGATAGATAGATAGATAGATAGATAGATAGATAGATAGATAGATAGATAGGTAGGTAGGTAGGTAGGTGGATAGATAGATAGATAGATAGATAGATAGATAGATAGATAGATAGATAGATAGATAGATAGATAGTTCACCGTGGTTCGATGATGACCACTTTGTCATCCAGGGGGCTGATACTTTGCACTGGGGTTTTATGCCTCCTCATGTGGCTGGTGAGACCTATGTGAGCCCGGAATGTTCGGCCGCACACTGGGCAGGTTATTCCAGCTGGAGCTAGTGTCGTTTGCCTTGCTTTTCTTCTCTGGCGTTTTTCTTCTGCCAGCGTTGTTCTTTTTTCCTCAGCAACCTGTGTGCCAGTTTTCACAGCGCGACGCCATGATGCTCTGTCATGTGCCTCTGTCTCCCAGGTGCCTGGATCTATGCTGAACACCTTCAGAGAAGCTTTGAGGGTGTCCATGAAGCGCTTTCTTTGACCACCTTGCGAGCGCTTTCCTTCGCTTAGTTGGAAGAGGAACTATCCTCGTCTTAGATAGATAGATAGATAGATAGATAGATAGATAGATAGATAGATAGATAGATAGATAGATAGATAGATAGATAGATAGATAGATGGATGGATGGATGGATGGATGGATGGATGGATGGATTAGATAGATAGATAGATAGATAGATAGATAGATAGATAGATAGATAGATAGATAGATAGATAGATAGATAGATAGATAGATTGCAGGGTTAAAATTGTTTTAAAATCAACACTTACCTGGAGCGCAGTGCATGACGTAAGGAGAACTAAGGCC
This sequence comes from Biomphalaria glabrata, assembly GCF_947242115.1. Lineage (NCBI taxonomy): Eukaryota > Metazoa > Mollusca > Gastropoda > Planorbidae > Biomphalaria > Biomphalaria glabrata. The sequence continues at coordinate 35,188,957 of NC_074723.1, forward strand.
AGTAGCGCACTGGTAGTAACTCCCACAGTCATACGGGTTAACGTAGAGACCTTCTTTCGGACACACGAACCCGCCGGTGTCACTTTGACCTAGCGTCACACCCAACACACAACACAGGACTGCAGATACATTGAATACACATTTTATAGCCTCTTCTTTTTGCATGGGGCTCTGGGAGTCATGAGATCGAGAAAATAAAATCTCAAATAACTCTGACAAGCCCGAAGCTAAACAGAGAAGTCGGATTTGTTATTTAAAGAGTTTGTAATGGTTCGTTACGTATGCCATTTTGTAAATAATTAAATGACATCAGAATTCCTAGTTAGAAATAGGTTAGACAACTCTTTCAGTTCAGCCTTGATCTTAATTCTCATAGATTATCCCACTTTAAAATTCACACTTGACTTGACACGCAAAATACACACACAAATAATACTTTTTTAAAAGCTTATATCTAGTATAGTTGTATCAATTAATTTGGATCGGTCATGTAATTAAATTTGCAACAGTTCTAGACTAAGAATAATAAATCTTAGCGATTAGAAATATTTGTATCGATTTTGTTTTTTGTTTAGCGAAATTTTTTGGGCTTTCTCATTACGCTATGATCCTATCACTTATCTCAGGGGTTCTCAACCTGTGGATCGCGACCCCCTTGGGGGTCGATTGACGATTTGCCAGGGGTCGCCTAAGACCATCGAAAATATGGATTGTTTTTGTCTATTCTTCTTTTGCTGTGTGTGGGGGGAGAGGGGGGGGGGTCGCACCGAGTGGGGGATTCTAAAAAGGGGTCGCCGAGCTTAAAAGGCTGAGAACCGCTGATTTATCTGGACAAGTTGGAAAGGGGTTGGGGGGGGGGGAGAAAGTTGATATAAGCTTTGTAAAAAGTAATTAAAACTTCCTTAGCCAAGAATTGTTGTCAGGCTCAACCTAAAGGTGAAAATCTAGGTGTTTTTCATAGTAGTGGTATCCCGGGCATGCTACCCTGCCTCATAGTGACGCCCGGGTGGTAACGATCGTAGGAGGAAACGATTAGGTTAAAGGGTAGCAAAACAAGACTCCCGTGGGGGTGCCTAAGGGGGTGCGAGAGCATCCTCATTGCACTGCGCGGAGTTGTAAAAAAGCTGCCACAACCTTGTCACAATCCAGGCGCTGTTCCTCAAGGGCTAGCCAGGAAAACCAGTGACTTGGCAGAATTTAAGTCATTGGTTAATATGCATGACTAAATGCATGGCGCGTAGGACGTAATCATCTTCTTTTTTGAAGTAACGTCTGTATTACATAAGATAAGATAAGATAAGGTGCCGTTACATAAATGGCGTGTCCCGCACAGTTAGCCTGTTATTGTTACACGCATCTACTTAAAATGTGAGCGACATTGTAGCTAGCTAACCACCAAATCATTTCCTGGTCTCTTTTTTCATCCTTCAATCTCTATGCGTACTGGCGCAGTTAATCAATCTTGTATTCACGGCTCAAACCAAATATTTCGGACATATTTGTATTATAAAGCCCTCTAAATGTGGCTGTTTTTTTTAACACAGCCAAACTTTCTTTACAAATCAAATATGTTGCTTTATGTCGGATCATGTTCCAAAATAAAGATCCGCTAATTTTTTTCTGTTAGATTGTAAAGTCAGAGTCCACTTGTAGTTTTTTTCGGGTCTCCCATTTCATAGCGTACAAATGTTAAAGGTCATGGGACCAATCCATCAGAGAAAAAAGGGAGTCCCTAACGTAGGTAAAGATACACTTTTCAACTTTAACCCTTAAAACGCGTGGTGGTAGTTTAGCCTCTAAACATCAGAATTGTGTATAAACTCTAAGGGTTAAGAAAATGGGAGGGGGATGTTTTACACTTTATTTCGGTTTACCTGATAGAACCACGTCGCTGGCCGGATCTGGCCCGCGGGTCATATTTTGGTCATCACTACTATAAGAAGTACAAAGTATACATAAATAATAATTGTATAGAAGTGTTAAAAATGCTGCATTACTATGGTAGGGTTTCCAAAGATAATTACTTTTAAATAAATAAAATAATATTACATCATTCCATGATACAACGACTTATATGGAAAGCCTATTAAATAATTTCCCTAATTGTATATAGGTTATGTTATTGCCATTGCATTACCTAAGTAAGAAAGGAAACCCATTGCGACCATAGCAGTCTATGTTTTGAGAACCGCTGCCACTGTGCTGCCGGAAGCCTGAAATAGAAACCCAAATTTCAATAGTTCTCACCATAATGAAACAAAGTCATTTATTTATCAAAATTTTGTCATTATGTAATAGCCAGCATTAAGCGTAAAGTATTAAGAGTGGAAACAAGGTGTCAGAGCTGGGTTTTTTTTTTCTTTTTTCAACGAGAGAGAAAAATGTGAGATTGTTTGTAAAATGTTCTACATGTTTCGGATGTTCCTTCAGAGCTGAAGATAATTTACTTTCTAGTCCAAACCTCTCGCAGGGCGACGGGGGGTGGGAGCGGGGAGGGTTTGAACCCGGGACCATCGATAAATCCGAACGACAGTCCAGCGCGCAAACCGCACGACTCAGGCAGTCACACAAGAGAGATAAGACTGCTTGTGTTTGAGAAATGTATTTTTTTTTAAATTCTGTTTACTACTCAACCAACTCGCCTCTTAGACTTCTTGAAGCAGAGTTGCGTTAATCATACTAAAGTCTGCAACAGAACGAACTAACTTAAACCGGAAGTAACTTGTCCCATCTGACGTAAGAATGACTGCTACACTCTAGAATCGCATCGGGAAAAAAAAACGTCTTGAAATGTCTTCTTTGAAAGAAGGTTTTCAATCATCCATGTTGCAGACGCCGCTGGGGGGAAAACAGTGTGAAAAGTTCCAAATCTAATCGGATGATAAGACCACGTGACTTAATTTAATGATTTAATTGGTTTGACTTAGGTTATAGTGTCCGTTTTACTAGATCAATATTCAAATACGAACCTATAGTGAAGTGCATCGTGTTAAGAAAGAAATAGAAAAACTAAACAAGGTTACAAAAGAGAGTTTGTGTGGAAACACAAACTCAAAATCGGCCCCCGAAGTGGTCCACCCAGGCAGGCTTCAATATTTTCAGAAAGAAAATCCGAATGAAATTATATCATAGACAAATGACAGATAAGAATGGAAAAAGTAGGTTGACAGATCTTGTGTAGTGCCCCAACGGTCCAGCAGATCAAAGGATAGGTGAAAGTGAATGTAAAGTTAGATGTGAACCTGGCCTAACTAGTTCCCCTTTCAGACCTTGTGGTCTATAGGGCAGATGATATAAAGTTCATCTGTTTTTGTGGATTACGGTTAACGAGGGTGTCATGTAGCCAGCACAACGACCAACCAACTTTACTTTTTTGTCAGGTACCCATTAGAGCTGGGTGAACTCAGAGGCGCCCAAATATTCCGAAGTTGAAAACCCCAGTCTTCACCAGGGTTCGAACCCGTGTCGTGCCACCGCGCCTCCCCTGGCCTAACTGATGTCTTATAATTGATCTAGTTGTTTTGAAAAAGCCGAATCTCTTATTCGAATCCTCAGAAAAACAAAAACATTTCCGTAAAAAATGTAAAAAAAAACACTCATTTGGGGGCCCCCTCATGTGGAGGCCCGGGGGATTTTTCAAATGCTCTCCCTACGACCCCCCCTCCAACCCTTGCTACGCCTCTGATTATACATAGGATTTTTCTGTAGCATCTATGGGGAAGATGCTGTAAACCTCCTGAAAATGAAAAACTCCTGTCTTCATCAGGGTGAAACCTCGAGACTCGTTGATTTGAACCCTCTTTACAACTTGTATTATTACTTTTTGAAATTGATATTTTTAATTGTCTTTTAATTAAATATTTTACCCAGATTTTCGAAACAAATATTAGGATATATGTAAAAATGTTTTTAAAAACAACACCACAATTCCAGCCTATGTTGACAAATAGTTGTGATTATAAAGTATAATGTAAAACAAAATATACTCACCCCAAATGACTTCAATATTTCCTCAAGCAATGACAGTGAAGTCTGCCACTTCCTTTTAAATAAACTTTTCCACATTATCCACCGAGTACATTCCACCTCCTCTCACCGTAACCAAAGAGATTAACTCTGGGATTAACAAACTGCTCATAGCATAGCAGACGATATTGAGCATTTTTACTTCCGGTCTTTTTGGTTTCTCCAAGCTCGCACGTGACCTTACGTTCCAACCAATTATCTTCGAACGCAGACGTCTTGACGGTATCCGACACTTTTGATGACATTTGAACAAGGGCGTAGCCAGTCCACACGAGAAGTGGGTGAGGAATTTTCACATTTTAGTTCGGTTTCTAACGATAGGTAAACAGTGAAAAACATGTTTGCTTTACTCCGGAGTTGTGTTTGTCAACAGGCGAAACAAAACAAAAAAAACAAAATGACTAACATTGTTTGCCCCAAACGTCATTCAACCTTGTCTAGACACAAGCTTTGACTTACTAAAGCACACAACACAACCCTAACATGCCCGGTCGTGCGGTATGCGTCTCGATGGTTGAGGGTTTATAACTTGCCCGCTGCCTTCCCCCATAGTCCTGCGGGAGGTTTGGACTAGGGCGTAGCTTATCTTCAACTCTGAAGGAACGTGTAAACCATTTAAAAACTCTTGATCTTTGACATCCGATTAGGCTTTACACGTCACTACTAATAACGTTTAGACCAGTGATGCCCAACCTAATTTAGACCTGCGGGCCATTTTAATTTCTGACACTCGTGTCGCGGGCCACATGAACGAAATTTTACACATAGAAAAAAAAAAGAAATTTACCTGAATTTGAAACTATTAGATTAGAAAAACTGTGGAGCTAGTACTTACATTAAGGAATTGGATATCTGGAGTGATTTTTTTTTTCTGTACTCATAAAAAACAACAACATTGTAGCTAGCTTTGACATCGACTCATTTTCATGTTTCTTTTTGGTAAATATTTCCAACAATCTTCTACTAGGCTTAGTCTAACAATCTTTTTATTCGCGGCTCAAACCAAGAATATTTGTTTCATAATGACGTTTATATTTTGTTCTTTTTGGAAACAGCCCACACTTTTTTAATAGATCAAAGATGTTGGCTTATTATCATGATCCACAAAAAAAAGTTAAGATCCGTTCTCTTTTTCAGGTAGATTCTCATTTCACAAACACACTAATGTTAAAGGTGATGGTACAAATCAATTAAAGAAAAATTAAGGGCCCTAACTTAGGTAAAGATACATAAGTCAGCTTTTTTTATTTTTTCGATGGGCTTGTCTACACTTTGTGCCGACATTTCGGATGGCCGGATGGAACCACGTTGCGGGCCGGATCTGGCCCGCTGACCGTATTTTGGGCATCAATGGTTTCGGGGAAAGGAAGAGGGGGGGAGGGAGGGTATACAATTTATACAACTTCAACTAATTGATGTTTAAGTTAATTATATATGGCTACTAACTGTCAATAATTAGGTAGGTGTATCCATTGTACAGAATACAGGAAGTATTGATAGGCTGTGGAGATCTATTACTAGCTAGGTGTATCAATTGTATAGAATATAGGAAGTATTGATAGGCTGTGGAGATCTATAACTAACTAGATGTATCAATTGTATAAAATATAGGAAGTATTGATAGGCTGTGGAGATCTATAACTAGCTAGATGTATCAATTGTATAAAATATAGGAAGTATTGATAGGCTGTGGAGATCTATAGCTAGCTAGGTGTATCCATTGTACAGAATATAGGAAGTATTGATAGACTGTGGAGATCTATAACTAGCTAGGTGTATCCATTGTACAGAATATAGAAAGTAATGATAGGCTGTGGAGATCTATAACTAGCTAGGTGTATCCATTGTACAGAATATAGGAAGTATTGATAGGCTGTGGAGATCTATAACTAGCTAGGTGTATCCATTGTACAGAATATAGGAAATTTTGATAGGCTGTGGAGATCTATAACTAGCTAGGTGTATCCATTGTACAGAATATAGAAAGTATTGATAGGCTGTGGAGATCTATAACTAGCTAGGTGTATCCATTGTACAGAATATAGGAAGTATTGATATGCTGTGGAGATCTATAACTATCTAGGTGTATCGATTATACAGAATATAGGAAGTATTGATAGGCTGTGGAGATCTATCAGTAGCTAGGTGTATCCATTGTACAGAATATAGAAAGTATTGATAGGCTGTGGAGATCTATAACTAGCTAGGTGTATCCATTGTACAGAATAGAGAAAGTATTGATAGGCTGTTGAGATCTTAACTAGCTAGTTGTATCCATTGTACAGAATGTAGGAAGTATTGATAGGTTGTGGAGATCTATAACTAACTCAATGTATCCATTGTACAGAATATAGGAAATATGGATAGGCTGTGGAGATCTATAACTAACTCGGTGTATCCATTGTACAGAATGTAGGAAGTATTGATAGGCTGTGGAGATCTATAACTAACTCGGTGTATCCATTGTACAGAATATAGGAAGTATTGATAGGCTGTGGAGATCTATAACTAGCTAGGTGTATCCATTGTACAGAATGTAGGAAGTATTGATTGTGGAGATCTATAAGTAGCTAGGTGTATCCATTGTACAGAATGTAGGAAGTATTTATAGGCTATGGAGATCTATAATTAGCTAGTTGTATCCATTGTACAGAATATAGAAAGTACTGATTGTGGAGATCTATAAGTAGCTAGGTGTATCCATTGTACAGAATGTAGGAAGTATTGATTGTGGAGATCTATAAGTAGCTAGGTGTATCCATTGTACAGAATGTAGGAAGTATTTATAGGCTATGGAGATCTATAATTAGCTAGTTGTATCCATTGTACAGAATATAGAAAGTACTGATTGTGGAGATCTATAAGTAGCTAGGTGTATCCATTGTACAGAATGTAGGAAGTATTGATTGTGGAGATCTATAAGTAGCTAGGTGTATCCATTGTACAGAATGTAGGAAGTATTTATAGGCTATGGAGATCTATAATTAGCTAGTTGTATCCATTGTACAGAATATAGAAAGTACTGATTGTGGAGATCTATAAGTAGCTAGGTGTATCCATTGTACAGAATATAGGAAGTATGGATAGGCTGTAAAGATCTATAACTAGCTAGATGTATCCACTGTACAGAATGTAGGAAGTATTGATTGTGGAGATCTATAACTAGTTAAGTGTATCCATCGTACAGAATAAAGGAAGTATTGATTATGGAGATCAATAACTAGCTAGGTGTATCCATTGTACAGAACGTAGGAAGTATGGATTGTGGAGATCAATAACTAGCTAGGTGTATCCATTGTACAGAATGTAGGAAGTATGGATTGTGGAGATCAATAACTAGCTAGGTGTATCCATTGTACAGAATGTAGGAAGTATTGATTGTGGAGATCAATAACTAGCTAGGTGTATCCATTGTACAGAATGTAGGAAGTATTGATTGTGGAGATCTATAACTAGCTAGGTGTATCCATTGTACAGAATGTAGGAAGTATTGATTGTGGAGATCTATAACTAGCTAGGTGTATCCATTGTACAGAATGTAGGAAGTATTGATTGTGGAGATCTATAACTAGCTAGGTGTATCCATTGCACAGAATGTAGGAAGTATTGATAGACTGTGGAGATCTATAACTAGCTAGGTGTATCCATCGTACAGAATGTAGGAAGTATTGATAGGCTGTGGAGATCTATAACTAGCTAGGTGTATCCATTGTACAGAATATAGGAAGTATTGATAGGCTGTGGAGATCTATAACTAGCTTGATGTATCCATTGTACAGAATGTAGGAAGTATTGATAGGCTGTGGAGATCTATAACTAGCTAGATGTATCCATTGTACAGAATGTAGGAAGTATTGATTGTAGAGATCTATAACTAGCTTGATGTATCCATTGCACAGAATGTAGGAAGTATTGATAGACTGTGGAGATCTATAACTAGCTAGGTGTATCCATCGTACAGAATGTAGGAAGTATTGATAGGCTGTGGAGATCTATAACTAGCTTGATGTATCCATTGTACAGAATGTAGGAAGTATTGATAGGCTGTGGAGATCTATAACTAGCTAGATGTATCAATTGTACAGAATGAAGGAAGTATTGATAGGCTGTGGAGATCTATAACTAGCTTGATGTATCCATTGTACAGAATGTAGGAAGTATTGATAGGCTGTGGAGATCTATAACTAGCTAGATGTATCCATTGTACAGAATGTAGGAAGTATTGATTGTAGAGATCTATAACTAGCTAGATGTATCCATTGTACAGAATATAGGAAGTATTGATAGGCTGTGGAGATCTATAACTAGCTAGGTGTATCCATTGTACAGAATAAAAGAAGTATGGATAGGCTGTGGAGATCTATAACTAGCTAGGTGTATCCATTGTACAGAATATAGGAAGTATTGATAGACTGTGGAGATCTATCAGTAGCTAGGTGTATCCATTGTACAGAATATAGAAAGTATTGATAGGCTGTGGAGATCTATAACTAACTCGGTGTATCCATTGTACAGAATATAGGAAGTATGGATAGGCTGTGGAGATCTATAACTAACTAGGTGTATCCATTGTACAGAATATAGGAAGTATGGATAGGCTGTGGAGATCTAAAACTAACTAGGTGTATCCATTGTACAGAATGTAGGAAGTATTTATAGGCTGTGGAGATCTATAACTAGCTAGGTGTATCCATTGTAAAGAATACAGGAAGTATTGATTATGGAGATCAATAACTAGCTAGATGTATCCACTGTACAGAATGTAGGAAGTATTGATTGTGGAGATCTATAACTAGCTAGATGTATCCACTGTACAGAATGTAGGAAGTATTGATTGTGGAGATCTATAACTAGTTAGGTATATCCATCGTACAGAATGTAGGAAGTATTGATCGTGGAGATCTATAACTAGCTAGGTGTATCCATTGTACAGAATGTAGGAAGTATTGATTGTGGAGATCTATAACTAGCTAGGTGTATCCATTGCACAGAATGTAGGAAGTATTGATAGACTGTGAAGATCTATAACTAGCTAGGTGTATACATCATACAGAATGTAGGAAGTATTGCTAGGCTGTGGAGATCTATAACTAGCTAGGTGTATCCATTGTACAGAATGTAGGAAGTATTGATTGTGGAGATCTATAAGTAGCTAGGTGTATCCATTGTACAGAATGTAGGAAGTATTTATAGGTTGTGGAGATCTATAATTAGCTAGTTGTATCCATTGTACAGAATATAGAAAGTACTGATTGTGGAGATCTATAAGTAGCTAGGTGTATCCATTGTACAGAATGTAGGAAGTACTGATTGTGGAGATCTATAACTAGATAGGTGTATTCATTGTACAGAATATAGGAAATATGGATAGGCTGTGGAGATCTATAACTAGCTAGGTGTATCCATTGTAAAGAATATAGGAAGTATTGATTGTGGAGATCTATAACTAGCTAGATGTATCCACTGTACAGAATGTAGGAAGTACTGATTGTGGAGATCTATAACTAGCTAGGTGTATCCATCGTACAGAATATAGGAAATATTGATTGTGGAGATCAATAACTAGCTAAGTGTATCCATTGTACAGAATGTAGGAAGTATTGATAGACTGTGGAGATCTATAACTAGCTAGGTGTATCCATTATACAGAATGTAGGAAGTATTGATAGACTGTGGAGATCTATAACTAGCTAGGTGTATCCATTGTACAGAATAGAGAAAGTATTGATAGGCTGTTGAGATCTTAACTAGCTAGTTGTATCCATTGTACAGAATGTAGGAAGTATTGATAGGTTGTGGAGATCTATAACTAACTCGGTGTATCCATTGTACAGAATATAGGAAATATGGATAGGCTGTGGAGATCTATAACTAACTCGGTGTATCCATTGTACAGAATGTAGGAAGTATTGATAGGCTGTGGAGATCTATAACTAACTCGGTGTATCCATTGTACAGAATATAGGAAGTATTGATAGGCTGTGGAGATCTATAACTAGCTAGGTGTATCCATTGTACAGAATGTAGGAAGTATTGATAGGCTGTGGAGATCTATAAGTAGCTAGGTGTATCCATTGTACAGAATGTAAAAAGTATTTATAGGCTATGGAGATCTATAATTAGCTAGTTGTATCCATTGTACAGAATATAGAAAGTACTGATTGTGGAGATCTATAAGTAGCTAGGTGTATCCATTGTACAGAATGTAGGAAGTATTGAATGTGGAGATCTATAAGTAGCTAGGTGTATCCATTGTACAGAATGTAGGAAGTATTTATAGGCTATGGAGATCTATAATTAGCTAGTTGTATCCATTGTACAGAATATAGAAAATACTGATTGTGGAGATCTATAAGTAGCTAGGTGTATCCATTGTACAGAATATAGGAAGTATGGATAGGCTGTAAAGATCTATAACTAGCTAGATGTATCCACTGTACAGAATGTAGGAAGTATTGATTGTGGAGATCTATAACTAGTTAAGTGTATCCATCGTACAGAATAAAGGAAGTATTGATTATGGAGATCAATAACTAGCTAGGTGTATCCATTGTACAGAACGTAGGAAGTATGGATTGTGGAGATCAATAACTAGCTAGGTGTATCCATTGTACAGAATGTAGGAAGTATGGATTGTGGAGATCAATAACTAGCTAGGTGTATCCATTGTACAGAATGTAGGAAGTATTGATTGTGGAGATCAATAACTAGCTAGGTGTATCCATTGTACAGAATGTAGGAAGTATCGATTGTGGAGATCTATAACTAGCTAGGTGTATCCATTGTACAGAATGTAGGAAGTATTGATTGTGGAGATCTATAACTAGCTAGGTGTATCCATTGTACAGAATGTAGGAAGTATTGATTGTGGAGATCTATAACTAGCTAGGTGTATCCATTGCACAGAATGTAGGAAGTATTGATAGACTGTGGAGATCTATAACTAGCTAGGTGTATCCATCGTACAGAATGTAGGAAGTATTGATAGGCTGTGGAGATCTATAACTAGCTAGGTGTATCCATTGTACAGAATATAGGAAGTATTGATAGGCTGTGGAGATCTATAACTAGCTTGATGTATCCATTGTACAGAATGTAGGAAGTATTGATAGGCTGTGGAGATCTATAACTAGCTAGATGTATCCATTGTACAGAATGTAGGAAGTATTGATTGTAGAGATCTATAACTAGCTTGATGTATCCATTGCACAGAATGTAGGAAGTATTGATAGACTGTGGAAATCTATAACTAGCTAGGTGTATCCATTGTACAGAATATAGGAAGTATTGATAGGCTGTGGAGATCTATAACTAGCTAGGTGTATCCATTGTACAGAATGTAGGAAGTATTGATTGTGGAGATCTATAAGTAGCTAGGTGTATCCATTGTACAGAATGTAGGAAGTATTTATAGGCTATGGAGATCTATAATTAGCTAGTTGTATCCATTGTACAGAATATAGAAAGTACTGATTGTGGAGATCTATAAGTAGCTAGGTGTATCCATTGTACAGAATGTAGGAAGTATTGATTGTGGAGATCTATAAGTAGCTAGGTGTATCCATTGTACAGAATGTAGGAAGTATTTATAGGCTATGGAGATCTATAATTAGCTAGTTGTATCCATTGTACAGAATATAGAAAGTACTGATTGTGGAGATCTATAAGTAGCTAGGTGTATCCATTGTACAGAATATAGGAAGTATGGATAGGCTGTAAAGATCTATAACTAGCTAGATGTATCCACTGTACAGAATGTAGGAAGTATTGATTGTGGAGATCTATAACTAGTTAAGTGTATCCATCGTACAGAATAAAGGAAGTATTGATTATGGAGATCAATAACTAGCTAGGTGTATCCATTGTACAGAACGTAGGAAGTATGGATTGTGGAGATCAATAACTAGCTAGGTGTATCCATTGTACTGAATGTAGGAAGTATGGATTGTGGAGATCAATAACTAGCTAGGTGTATCCATTGTACAGAATGTAGGAAGTATTGATTGTGGAGATCAATAACTAGCTAGGTGTATCCATTGTACAGAATGTAGGAAGTATTGATTGTGGAGATCTATAACTAGCTAGGTGTATCCATTGTACAGAATGTAGGAAGTATTGATTGTGGAGATCTATAACTAGCTAGGTGTATCCATTGTACAGAATGTAGGAAGTATTGATTGTGGAGATCTATAACTAGCTAGGTGTATCCATTGCACAGAATGTAGGAAGTATTGATAGACTGTGGAGATCTATAACTAGCTAGGTGTATCCATCGTACAGAATGTAGGAAGTATTGATAGGCTGTGGAGATCTATAACTAGCTAGGTGTATCCATTGTACAGAATATAGGAAGTATTGATAGGCTGTGGAGATCTATAACTAGCTTGATGTATCCATTGTACAGAATGTAGGAAGTATTGATAGGCTGTGGAGATCTATAACTAGCTAGATGTATCCATTGTACAGAATGTAGGAAGTATTGATTGTAGAGATCTATAACTAGCTTGATGTATCCATTGCACAGAATGTAGGAAGTATTGATAGACTGTGGAGATCTATAACTAGCTAGGTGTATCCATCGTACAGAATGTAGGAAGTATTGATAGGCTGTGGAGATCTATAACTAGCTTGATGTATCCATTGTACAGAATGTAGGAAGTATTGATAGGCTGTGGAGATCTATAACTAGCTAGATGTATCAATTGTACAGAATGAAGGAAGTATTGATAGGCTGTGGAGATCTATAACTAGCTAGGTGTATCCATTGTACAGAATATAGGAAGTATTGATAGGCTGTGGAGATCTATAACTAGCTAGGTGTATCCATTGTACAGAATATAGGAAGTATGGATACGCTGTGGAGATCTATAACTAGCTAGGTGTATCCATTGTACTGAATGTAGGAAGTATTGATAGGCTGTGGAGATCTATAACTAGCTAGGTGTATCCATTGTACAGAATGTAGGAAGTATGGATAGGCTGTGGAGATCTATTACTAGCTAGGTGTATCCATTGTACAGAATATAGGAAGTATTGATAGGCTGTGGAAATCTATCAGTAGCTAGGTGTATCCATTGTACAGAATATAGAAAGTATTGATAGGCTGTGGAGATCTATAACTAACTCGGTGTATCCATTGTACAGAATATAGGAAGTATGGATAGGCTGTGGAGATCTATAACTAACTAGGTGTATCCATTGTACAGAATATAGGAAGTATGGATTGTGGAGATCTATAACTAGCTAGGTGTATCCATTGTATAGAATGTAGGAAGTATTGATAGGCTGTGGAGATCTATAACTAGCTAGGTGTATCCATTGTACAGAATATAGGAAGTATGGATTGTGGAGATCTATAACTAGCTAGGTGTATCCATTGTACAGAATATAGGAAGTATGGATTGTGGAGATCTATAACTAGCTAGGTGTATCCATTGTATAGAATGTAGGAAGTATTGATAGGCTGTGGAGATCTATAACTAGCTAGGTGTATCCATTGTACAGAATATAGGAAGTATGGATTGTGGAGATCTATAACTAGCTAGGTGTATCCATTGTACAGAATATAGGAAGTATTGATAGGCTGTGGAAATCTATAACTAGCTAGGTGTATCCATTGTATAGAATGTAGGAAGTATGGATAGGCTGTGGAGATCTATAACTAGCTAGGTGTATCCATTGTACAGAATATAGGAAGTATTGCTAGGCTGTGGAGATCTATAATAGCTAGGTGTATCCATTGAATAGAATGTAGGAAGTATGGATAGTGGAGATCTATAACTAGCTAGGTGTATCCATTGTATAGAATGTAGGAAGTATTGATTGTGGAGATCAATAACTAGCTAGGTGTATCCATTGTACAGAATGTAGGAAGTATTGATTGTGGAGATCAATAACTAGCTAGGTGTATCCATTGTACAGAATGTAGGAAGTATGGATTGTGGAGATCTATAACTAGCTAGGTGTATCCATTGTACAGAATATAGTAAGTATTGATAGGCTGTGGAGATCTATAACTAGCTAGGTGTATCCATTGTATAGAATGTAGGAAGTATAGATAGGCTGTGGAGATCAATAACTAGCTAGGTGTATCCATTGTACAGAATGTAGGAAGTATTGATAGGCTGTGGAGATCTATAACTATCTAGGTGTATCCATTGCACAGAATATAGGAAGTATAGATAGGCTGTGGAGATCTATAACTAGCTAGGTGTATCCATTGTACAGAATATAGGAAGTATTGATAGGCTGTGGAGATCTATAACTAGCTAGGTGTATCCATTGTACAGAATATAGGAAGTATGGATACGCTGTGGAGATCTATAACTAGCTAGGTGTATCCATTGTAATGAATGTAGGAAGTATTGATAGGCTGTGGAGATCTATAACTAGCTAGGTGTATCCATTGTACAGAATGTAGGAAGTATTGATAGGCTGATGAGATCTATTACTAGCTAGGTGTATCCATAGTACAGAATGTAGGAAGTATTGATAGGCTGTGGAGATGTATAACTATCTAGGTGTATCCATTGTACAGAATATAGGAAGTATTGATTGTGGAGATCTATAACTAGCTAGGTATATCCATTGTACAGAATGTAGGAAGTATTGCTAGGCTGTGAAGATCTATAACTAGCTAGGTGTATCCATTGTACAGAATATAGGAAGTATGGATTGTGGAGATCTATAACTAGCTAGGTGTATCCATTGTACAGAATATAGGAAGTATTGCTAGGCTGTGGAGATCTATAATAGCTAGGTGTATCCATTGAATAGAATGTAGGAAGTATGGATAGTGGAGATCTATAACTAGCTAGGTGTATCCATTGTATAGAATGTAGGAAGTATTGATAGGCTGTGGAGATCTATAACTAGCTAGGTGTATCCATTGTACAGAATATAGGAAGTATGGATTGTGGAGATCTATAACTAGCTAGGTGTATCCATTGTACAGAATATAGGAAGTATGGATTGTGGAGATCTATAACTAGCTAGGTGTATCCATTGTATAGAATGTAGGAAGTATTGATAGGCTGTGGAGATCTATAACTAGCTAGGTGTATCCATTGTACAGAATATAGGAAGTATGGATTGTGGAGATCTATAACTAGCTAGGTGTATCCATTGTACAGAATATAGGAAGTATTGCTAGGCTGTGGAGATCTATAATAGCTAGGTGTATCCATTGAATAGAATGTAGGAAGTATGGATAGTGGAGATCTATAACTAGCTAGGTGTATCCATTGTACAGAATATAGGAAGTATTGATAGGCTGTGGAGATCTATAACTAGCTAGGTGTATCCATTGTACAGAATATAGGAAGTATGGATAGGCTGTGGAGATCTATAACTAGCTAGGTGTATCCATTGTACTGAATGTAGGAAGTATTGATAGGCTGTGGAGATCTATAACTAGCTAGGTGTAACCATTATACAGAATGTAGGAAGTATTGATAGGCTGAGGAGATCTATAACTAGCTAGGTGTATCCATTGTACAGAATGTAGGAAGTATTGATAGGCTGTGGAGATCTATAACTAGCTAGGTGTATCCATAGTACAGAATGTAGGAAGTATTGATAGGCAGTGGAGATGTATAACTAGCTAGGTGTATCCATTGTACAGAATATAGGAAGTATTGATTGTGGAGATCTACAACTAGCTAGGTATATCCATTGTACAGAATGTAGGAAGTATTGATAGGCTATGGAGATCTATAACTAGCTAGGTGTATCCATTGTACAGAATATAGGAAGTATTGCTAGGCTGTGGAGATCTATAACTAGCTAGGTGTATCCATTGTACAGAATAAAGGAAGTATTGATAGACTGTGGAGATCTATAACTAGCTAGGTGTATCCATTGTACAGAATGTAGGAAGTATTGATAAGCTGTGGAGATTTATAACTAGTTAGGTGTATCCATTGTACAGAATATAGGAAGTATCGATAGGTTGTGGAGATCTATAACTAGCTAGGTGTATCCATTGTATAGAATATAGGAAGTACTGATTGTAGAGATCTATAACTAGCTAGGTGTATCAATTGTACAGAATGTAGGAAGTATTGATTGTGGAGATCTATAACTAGCTAGGTGTATCCATTGTACAGAATATAGGAAGTATGGATAGGCTGTGGAGATCTATAACTAGCTAGGTGTATCCATTGTATAGAATATAGGAAGTACTGATTGTGGAGATCTATAACTAGCTAGGTGTATCCATTGTACAGAATGTAGGAAGTATTGATAGGCTGTGGAGATCTATAACTAGCTAGGTGTATCCATTGTACAGAATATAGGAAGTTTTGATAGGCTGTGGAGATCTATAACTATCTAGGTGTATCGATTGTACAGAATATAGGAAGTATTGATAGGCTGTTGAGATCTATCAGTAGCTAGGTGTATCCATTGTACAGAATATAGAAAGAATTGATAGGCTGTGGAGATTTATAACTAGCTAGGTGTATCCATTGTACAGAATATAGAAAGTATTGATAGGCTGTTGAGATCTTAACTAGCTAGGTGTATCCATTGTACAGAATGTAGGAAGTATTGATAGGCTGTGGAGATCTATAACTAACTCGGTGTATCCATTGTACAGAATATAGGAAGTATGGAAAGGCTGTGGAGATCTATAACTAACTCGGTGTATCCATTGTACAGAATATAGGAAGTATGGATAGGCTGTGGAGATCTATAACTAACTAGGTGTATCCATTGTACAGAATGTAGGAAGTATTGATAGGCTGTGGAGATCTATAACTAGCTAGGTGTATCCATTGTACAGAATGTAGGAAGTATTGATAGGCTGTGGAGATCTATAACTAACTCGGTGTATCCATTGTACAGAATGTAGGAAGTATTTGCTAGGCTGTGGAGATCTCTAACTAGCTAGGTGTATCCATCGTACAAAATATAGGAAATATTGATTGTGGAGATCAATAACTAGCTAAGTGTATCCATTGTACAGAATGTAGGAAGTATGGAATGTGGAGATTTATAACTAGCTAGGTGTATCCATTGTACAGAATGAAGAAAGTATGGATTGTGGAGATCAAGAACTAGCTAGGTGTATCCATTGTACAGAATGTAGGAAGTATGGATTGTGGAGATCTATAACTAGCTAGGTGTATCCATTGTATAGAATATAGGAAGTATTGCTAGACTGTGGAGATCTATAACTAGCTAGGTGTATCCATTGTACAGAATATAGGAAGTATAGATTGTGGAGATCTATAACTAGCAAGGTGTATCCATTGTATAGAATGTAGGAAGTATTGATAGGCTGTGGAGATCTATAACTAGCTAGGTGTATCCATTGTACAGAATATAGGAAGTATGGATTGTGGAGATCTATAACTAGCTAGGTGTATCCATTGTACAGAATATAGGAAGTATTGCTAGGCTGTGGAGATCTATAATAGCTAGGTGTATCCATTGAATAAAATGTAGGAAGTATGGATAGTGGAGATCTATAACTAGCTAGGTGTATCCATTGTATAGAATGTAGGAAGTATTGATTGTGGAGATCAATAACTAGCTAGGTGTATCCATTGTACAGAATGTAGGAAGTATTGATTGTGGAGATCAATAACTAGCTAGGTGTATCCATTGTACAGAATGTAGGAAGTATGGATTGTGGAGATCTATAACTAGCTAGGTGTATCCATTGTACAGAATATAGTAAGTATTGATAGGCTGTGGAGATCTATAACTAGCTAGGTGTATCCATTGTATAGAATGTAGGAAGTATAGATAGGCTGTGGAGATCAATAACTAGCTAGGTGTATCCATTGTACAGAATGTAGGAAGTATTGATAGGCTGTGGAGATCTATAACTATCTAGGTGTATCCATTGCACAGAATATAGGAAGTATAGATAGGCTGTGGAGATCTATAACTAGCTAGGTGTATCCATTGTACAGAATATAGGAAGTATTGATAGGCTGTGGAGATCTATAACTAGCTAGGTGTATCCATTGTACAGAATATAGGAAGTATGGATACGCTGTGGAGATCTATAACTAGCTAGGTGTATCCATTGTACTGAATGTAGGAAGTATTGATAGGCTGTGGAGATCTATAACTAGCTAGGTGTATCCATTGTACAGAATGTAGGAAGTATTGATAGGCTGAGGAGATCTATTACTAGCTAGGTGTATCCATAGTACAGAATGTAGGAAGTATTGATAGGCTGTGGAGATGTATAACTATCTAGGTGTATCCATTGTACAGAATATAGGAAGTATTGATTGTGGAGATCTATAACTAGCTAGGTATATCCATTGTACAGAATGTAGGAAGTATTGCTAGGCTGTGAAGATCTATAACTAGCTAGGTGTATCCATTGTACAGAATATAGGAAGTATGGATTGTGGAGATCTATAACTAGCTAGGTGTATCCATTGTATAGAATGTAGGAAGTATTGATAGGCTGTGGAGATCTATAACTAGCTAGGTGTATCCATTGTACAGAATATAGGAAGTATGGATTGTGGAGATCTATAACTAGCTAGGTGTATCCATTGTACAGAATATAGGAAGTATGGATTGTGGAGATCTATAACTAGCTAGGTGTATCCATTGTATAGAATGTAGGAAGTATTGATAGGCTGTGGAGATCTATAACTAGCTAGGTGTATCCATTGTACAGAATATAGGAAGTATGGATTGTGGAGATCTATAACTAGCTAGGTGTATCCATTGTACAGAATATAGGAAGTATTGCTAGGCTGTGGAGATCTATAATAGCTAGGTGTATCCATTGAATAGAATGTAGGAAGTATGGATAGTGGAGATCTATAACTAGCTAGGTGTATCCATTGTACAGAATATAGGAAGTATTGATAGGCTGTGGAGATCTATAACTAGCTAGGTGTATCCATTGTACAGAATATAGGAAGTATGGATAGGCTGTGGAGATCTATAACTAGCTAGGTGTATCCATTGTACTGAATGTAGGAAGTATTGATAGGCTGTGGAGATCTATAACTAGCTAGGTGTAACCATTATACAGAATGTAGGAAGTATTGATAGGCTGAGGAGATCTATAACTAGCTAGGTGTATCCATTGTACAGAATGTAGGAAGTATTGATAGGCTGTGGAGATCTATAACTAGCTAGGTGTATCCATAGTACAGAATGTAGGAAGTATTGATAGGCAGTGGAGATGTATAACTAGCTAGGTGTATCCATTGTACAGAATATAGGAAGTATTGATTGTGGAGATCTACAACTAGCTAGGTATATCCATTGTACAGAATGTAGGAAGTATTGATAGGCTATGGAGATCTATAACTAGCTAGGTGTATCCATTGTACAGAATATAGGAAGTATTGCTAGGCTGTGGAGATCTATAACTAGCTAGGTGTATCCATTGTACAGAAAAAAGGAAGTATTGATAGACTGTGGAGATCTATAACTAGCTAGGTGTATCCATTGTACAGAATGTAGGAAGTATTGATAGGCTGTGGAGATTTATAACTAGTTAGGTGTATCCATTGTACAGAATATAGGAAGTATCGATAGGTTGTGGAGATCTATAACTAGCTAGGTGTATCCATTGTATAGAATATAGGAAGTACTGATTGTAGAGATCTATAACTAGCTTGGTGTATCAATTGTACAGAATGTAGGAAGTATTGATTGTGGAGATCTATAACTAGCTAGGTGTATCCATTGTACAGAATATAGGAAGTATGGATAGGCTGTGGAGATCTATAACTAGCTAGGTGTATCCATTGTATAGAATATAGGAAGTACTGATTGTGGAGATCTATAACTAGCTAGGTGTATCCATTGTACAGAATGTAGGAAGTATTGATAGGCTGTGGAGATCTATAACTAGCTAGGTGTATCCATTGAACAGAATGTAGGAAATATGGATAGTGGAGATCTATAACTAGCTAGGTGTATCCATTGTATAGAATGTAGGAAGTATTGATTGTGGAGATCAATAACTAGCTAGGTGTATCCATTGTATAGAATGTAGAAAGTATGGATTGTGGAGATCTATCACTAGCTAGGTGTATCCATTGTACAGAAAGTAGGAAGTATGGATTGTGGAGATCAATAACTAGCTAGGTGTATCCATTGTACATATTATAGTAAGTATGTATAGGCTGTGGAGATCTATGACTAGCTAGGTGTATCCATCGTACAGAATATAGGAAGTATTGATTGTGGAGATCAATAACTAGCTAGGTGTATCCATTGTACAGAATGTAGAAAGTATGGATTGTGGAGATCTATAACTAGCTAGGTGTATCCATTGTACAGAATGTAGGAAGTATGGATTGTGGAGATCAATAACTAGCTAGGTGTATCCATTGTACAGAATATAGGAAGTATGGATTGTGGAGATCTATAACTAGCTAGGTGTATCCATTGTATAGAATGTAGGAAGTATTGATAGGCTGTGGAGATCTATAATTAGCTAGGTGTATCCATTGTACAGAATATAGGAAGTATGGATTGTGAAGATCTATAACTAGCTAGGTGTATCCATTGTACAGATAATAGGATGTATTGCTAGGCTGTGGAGATCTATAACTAGCTAGGTGTATCCATTGAACAGAATGTAGGAAGTATGGATAGTGGAGATCTATAACTAGCTAGGTGTATCCATTGTATAGAATGTAGGAAGTATTGATTGTGGAGATCAATAACTAGCTAGGTGTATCCATTGTACAGAATGTAGGAAGTATTCATTGTGGAGATCAATAACTAGCTAGGTGTATCTATTGTACAGAATGTAGGAAGTATTAATTGTGGAGATCTATAACTAGCTAGGTGTATCCATTGTACAGAATATAGGAAGTATTGATAGGCTGTGGAGATCTATAACTAGCTAGGTGTATCCATTGTATAGAATGTAGGAAGTATGGATAGGCTGTGGAGATCTATAACTAGCTAGGTGTATCCATTGTACAGAATGTAGGAAGTATTGATAGGCTGTGGAGATCTATAACTAGCTAGGTGTATCCATTGTACAGAATATAGGAAGTATGGATAGGCTGTGGAGATCTATAACTAGCTAGGTGTATCCATTGTACAGAATGTAG